>NC_134826.1:70848506-71195722 GCF_004210375.1 Tachypleus tridentatus
CAGTTGATATGTATCTGACCAAAAATAAACTGAATGTTTCAAACCACCAATTTAACCCAAATAAAAATAAATGTATAAAGTTATTTGAAAGTCTTTAGAGACTGCTTTCTTTCTTTAAATTGTATTGGAATATTACATTTACTCTCTTGTGGTTAAAGCGCTTGACTTGTAATATCCGTCATACCAAACATGCTCGCCCTTTCAGCCATGAGGACGTTATACTTGTACAGTCAATCCCACTATTCATTGGTAAAAGAGTTGACGGTGAGTAGTGATGACTAACCAGCTGCCTTCCCTCTGGTCTTAAACTGCTAAATTAGGGAAGGCTAGCGGAAATAGTTCTCTTGCAGCTTTGCACGAAATAAAAAAACAACAAATGAAAACTTACATTTACTCTCTTGATATATCATTATTATGTTACATTCCTTCATTATAATTCAATTACAAAGCATTAAGTACAAAAGCGACCACAGCTGCAGTGTTAATATAAGCAAATAATATCGTTATGGTGTAAGGTATATTGAAAAGTATAAAAAGTTCCTGCTAGACGCGACGTTATTCATTATGTATGCATTTAATATAAATTTTTAGATATTTAGACGTAGAGAAAAATGAAAAACGCTGAATTCGAGAGACCGAATATGTAATAAACACTAAGGTATTATTACCCATATTACATTCCATTTTTCTCATTGTACGCGCATACATAGACTGCCACTCACATTATTCCAACATATTCCTGAATTAAAACTTGAATCGATTTGAAATATATCTCTTAGAAACTCACAGTATACACCTTGAGGGTGCCTATGGTATGTGAAACATAATAACTAGCCGAGACTGAACTAACTGGTCAGTCTATCAACACTGTGTAAGCATTTGGGGTAGATCATAATTACATCTACGAAAGTAAACATTTAAATTGTTTTAAACTTGTGCGTTTGCGCTCCACACGCCACGATAATTTAGATATGTGAATAATACGGCTTTGGTATGTAACAATGGGAAATGGCGTTTGGGAACAATAATGGTGAAATATAATAATTAGCACGAAGACTGGCATATTAATTCTTTAACAATCATGCCTAAAGTATAGAAGTTTTTTTAAATAAAATACGTATATTCGCCTTCCCAATACAACTGTTGCATCGATGTCGAGTCGCATGAAAATAATTTTAACATCAGTTGATTTACGATATGTTTTCTGTTTGTTTGTTTTTTCAAATTCGTAGTTAAAGGAAAGTTTAGTAAAATAACTTGAACCCTGGTCACAACGTGAAGCACTTCGTGGAGAATAATAAACTATGTAATGTTTCTACCAAAGATCATGAAATCGGATTTTTTTTGTATCACGCAAGGAATAATGAGTTGTTTAAATTTTCGAAACTGATATATGTTTTTCAATGAGTAAGGTTCTTTATTATGATATAAAAATATAATTTTTACATAAATAATATAAAGCTTTGATAAACTTTATTTGCATTTCGTGCAAATTTATACGAAGGCTACCTGCGCTAACTTAGCAGTAAAAAACTGGAGGGAGGGCAGCTAGTCATCACCACTCACCGGTAACTCTTAAACTACTATGTTACCAACAAATAGTGGGATTGACAGCCATATTATAACGCTCCCACGACTAAAAGAGAGAGAGAGAGAGCATGCTTGGACGTTATCTTGCATGTTATCGTGTATGTAACGAACCATTATAGTTTAGTTTGTAAACATTACGTTATCGTGACTTATCATATCCGACATGATCTTGTGGTTGGAGCACTAGACTCGCTATATTAGGGCCACAGGTTCGAATCTCATTCCCCAAACGTTTGCTCTTTTAGCCGTGGTGTGTTATAATGTTATGATCATTCGTCCTATTCGTTGGTAAAAAGTAACCAAAGAGTTGATGGCAAGTAGTGTTAACTAGCTGCCTTGTATCCAGCCTACCACTTCAGAACTATGGACGGCTAGCAAAGATAGCACTCGAGAAAATTCAAAGGAAAGAAACAGACTTAATGCTTTCTTTAATTGCGTTTTTAGTATTTGTTTTATTCTATAGGCTACTACTATAATTATCGTACTTACCACTAACTACAACTTATCGTATGAGCTTCTAACCACCATATGGTATATATTCTAAACCAATCACAATACGCCAATAAAGTATCAGATTCTGATAACTTAAATATCATATTATGAGTACTAATTAAGTATACTTCCTTTTGATATTATTTCTCCCCCCCCCAAGTCTATCAGTTATCAGTTCATAATTGTGGGTTGGCTCGTGCAGAAAGTCCTTCACTTAAATGGCTTCGCGTAATTTCTATTCATGAAAACAAGTTAGAAATATTTTTGATTGCAAGGTTACCTTTTCTTATTGCTAAACGACATTTTATATGTTCAAGATGTCTTTTATTTGAATGTTCCTGAGATGAATTACATCTGCCAAAGAAAATATATTAATGTTATTTTTAACTGTGATATATTCCATATTACGTAAGCATAGAATGTATACAGATTGTAATTAGTCTAGTAGTGATCAAAAGTCTTTCAGTGACACAGCGGTATGTCTGTAGCCCTACGACGCTAGAAATTGGGTTTTGATATCCGTGGTGGTCAGAGCACAGATAGCTCATTGTGTTACTTTGTGCTTAAGTCAAAACAACAGCATCAAATATTTAGGTTATTGAAGTAAATAATTTTCATTGGAGAGCATATAAACAAGCTATCAGTAACTAACTTAACGTAAATTCGCCCTGTTGTAAAAACACTTTAAAAAATTCGTCGCATGAACGTTGTCAATATATCATAATTTACTTTACTTAAATAAGAGATTTAAACAAGTGCAGCAAACACTCAGTGATAAGTATACTGACTTACAACGCCAAAATCCGGGGTTCGATTCCCCGTGATGGACAAAACACTGTATAGTTTTGTGGCAAAACAACGACTTTTCTAGTTTATTTAACTTATTACAAGAATGTATCACACTAATACGATTGTCTTTCTCGGTCTGCACTGCGGTTTGTGTTATTTATGCATCCATCTCAGCATCGTACAAGTTCATGCACGCACAGTCATACACATGTATATATGTATATAGTGACTGCCTCACTACAAAATCAATTCTCCACTTTGTGTGTGCGTTACTGGTTTTAATCTTTCTGCATTCATTATCCATAGCATGAATTTTCTGCTGAACAAATTGTTTTTATCGTGAATTACTATTCTATTATCAGACTACAACAAAAACCGTTTGGTATCATTACAATGAATAAAATTAGCTACCGTATAACTCAATCCTTTACCAATTGTTGAGCATTAAAGAGACAGCGAACAAGATGAATAA
Source organism: Tachypleus tridentatus (assembly GCF_004210375.1). Taxonomy (NCBI): domain Eukaryota; kingdom Metazoa; phylum Arthropoda; class Merostomata; order Xiphosura; family Limulidae; genus Tachypleus; species Tachypleus tridentatus. The sequence continues at coordinate 70,851,850 of NC_134826.1, forward strand.
AAAAACCGTTAGAATTAAAAACCTACAAAGATGGATCGTGACAAAAATTAAGGCTAGAAACAGTGTAGATATTATACACTCAGACTACAAACCATTATTTTTATTTCATGGTGTTACCTAAAATTACATTTGGTGAAGTCAAAATTTATCTTTAATCCATCTTGTACTCACGATTTTCACCTTAATTTCGTCCCTCTTCTATTCCATCGAGTTTTATTTAATATAAACTTTAAAAGCAATTCAAAAATTAAAAAAACTTTAACAAAAAATAAACCCTTACGAAATGCAAACGCCAGGAATATAGCTAAGTGCAAAAAATGCATGTTAGGTAATTATAGGATATTTCTGGAAATAAATCTTTTTGAGAAAACGTGATTACATTGCCACAAAATACCAAAACAAAAACGAAGAATAAATATTTTAACTATCATACTTTGAGCTCGGCTCCACATGATAATATGACTTCAGTATTCCAGCTCTTATATGGTCGACAAAAACAAACCGCTTAGGAATCTATTAAAATATGAAAGAAAATATTACTCGTCGAAAAATCTTAACGTGTACTGTCTTAATGTGAGGACGCTAATAAAACACACAATAACTGATGTTGCCCGCTAAAGTGATTAGTATAATATCGTTTACTTACAAAAATAAATATTTTTACCTATTTACAAAAAAGTAACTCCACGTTTTCGTTGTTGCTGTTATTAGTACCATAATTACTTGTGAAAACAACAACAAGTAGGTAACAAGAAACTAGTACACAAACATAATTCTTCAAGTCTCTTCAACCAATAGTCTCTTGAAAATTTAATACATTGTGCTCTTAAATTCTAGGACACTTTTATCCTTTGATGTCTTTAACTTTGTTTTTCTGAAATCCAGAGTTAAAATGATATATTGTATGCACGACCAAGCTGACCAGGCTATTTTTTTGTAGTTGGTATCTGGATGGAAGAGGTTTGTATAATAAAGTTCTATGATTTTCATAAAGAAATTTTTAGGTATCGCTAATTAATATTTGTGTGAAATTTATTATGTTTGTTTATTATTAAGCACAAAGACACATAATGGACTGAGTGTGAGGTGTCTGGTTTTTACCGGTGTGAGCTCTCAGAATTACTAATAAGCCACTGGAAACAATTTATTTTTATATTACTTTTCTCTAACCTGATCAGATTGCTCCCTCCCACCAATGTTCTTTTTTTTACCAAAGTGCTACTTTCAAAGCATAAGAAATAAGGAAACTGTAGACCAGTAATTTCAATTAGCCCAAGGAGCAGACTAAATATATACAATTGTGTTTCAAAACTCACACTGCAGGTAAAATAATATATAAAAAAGACGTGTTTTTTTATACAATATATTTTTAATTGCTAACTTTGAGCCTTCATTGGACAACAGGGTACTGAATCATACAATTCGTTTTTCTACGGAACACTTTTTCAGGCAGATCCCTAAGCAACAATACTATCAGTACCTGTCACCTACTGTTAGTATTTTTGAAACAAGGAGAAAATACTCAAAATAAATTATTAAAAGTACAGACGTAACAAAAAACTCAAACTCAAACTAACGTGGCAGGGGTTTAGTTTAGAGAGAGAGAAATCAGAAGAGTTCTCTCTCCAACTGGGGTGTTCAGGAACGTTGTGGTTCCTCTTCGTCCCCTTTCGTGAATTGTTATTAGGTTTAGTTTTATTATTTATTTATTAAATAATTTTTGGCTCTTTTTTTTTTGGGTGGAGGATGTCACTCTAAATGTTATCTTGGACGGAGGCAAAGGCAGCAACGGAGAGAATGGCCAGGTCCCTTCCCGAAAGGAAGAAGTCAAGCAAATATGAACACGAATTCAATTCAAACGACCCGACTCAGGGTCTGGCAATAAAGTTGCCTGGGCTGGGATCTAAAAATCCAATACCTAAGTTTTTGCTGTGGGGGGAAACGGGAGTGCCCCGAGAAAACCCACTTTCACAGGACAGGCACCGAAAGTTTTGCCTATCGTGTGACTGATATCTGAAAAAAAAAAGGAATACATATTATTGACATGAATTTATTCTTTAGATACTTTGTTGTGTAATTTGTGATTCTTAAAATATGTTGTAAGGTGAAATGTATTTTGTTGGTGCGCTAGTTAATTTGTATAGTGATGCCGTTAGTTTGTTTCTATTTTCTGCTTTTAGATAATATTTGTGTGATATTTCCGTTAGTCTATCTATTAGTGTTGGTAACTTGCTAATTTGATGTATATAATTTACTGGCGTGAATGACGGTAGACTGAATGCAGATCTTAGTATTCTGTTCTGTTGAACTTCTGTTCTGGAGTGTGTTATTTGGCATATTGTATGTTACTTCACATCCGTACTCTATTAGTGGACGGATGTAAGCCTTGTATATTTGGATAATGGTGTTTGGTGAACATTTCGATTGTCTACTGGTTAGAGTCATTAGGTGTGAAATCCTTTTTCTAATTGATGAGTGTATATTGTTTACATGTTTTTTCCATGTTAGTTTTGTGTCGAAAGTGATGCCAAGGAATGTGATGTTTTTGCTCATGTTAATGGTTGTATTTCCGAGAGATAATTTTATTTTTTCTAGATTTTTCCTTTGCTTTTTTAATTTCCTGTAGAAGGTAATTGCTTGTGTTTTGGTTGGATTTAATACAACTCTCCACTTGTTGCTCCATGTTGAGACGTTGTTTAGTGATTCTTGTACGCGAGACATGTAACAAAAAAAAAAAAAAAAGAGTTTAAGCTTTTATACGTGGGTTTGATATGGCCTTATCGTCAACGAACATGTTCGCTCTTTTAGCCGTGGGTGCATTATACTGTTAGGGTCAATTATTCTGTTCGTTCATAAAGAGTAGCCCAAGAATGTCGGTGGTTAGAGTTTACTAGCTGCCTTCCTTCTATTCCATCAGTTCAGAATTAGGGACGGCTAGCGCCGTTGTGAAATTCAACAACGACAAAAAAAGAAAAACTATTGATACAGCAAAGATAGCCCTCGTCTAGCTTTACGCAAAATTCATAAACAAACAAACTATTTATATACATTCAACAATCAAACCTCGAACTTTGTAGCCGCATCACAATATAAATATCTTGAATTCTCTGTTGTATATAATTTGGAAGATAAAACAAATTACTTGAATATTATTAACATAAGAAAATAAAAAAAAATATTTTAATATACATAACGTATACGAATGTAAGATGTTCAGAATATCAATTAATATATTACATAATTACTGTTCATGAGTGCAACTACAAAAGAAAAAGAAAATGTTAAAAGTTTAATTTTACATTGACACTAAAACAAATTATTCGGTTGATAGATTTTGTAACCAGTATCCATACGGTACTAAATCGTAGTTGGTCAGTACACATTGCTCGCACAATGTTTCAGGTTTCGATGGCAACGGCTTACTTGATATTTTCTCTGCTAGGTGTGTGCTTCTCCGTCAATTATATTTACATCTTTTAAGTCTATTACGTGATCGATTTTCTGAATGTGAAAATGTAATATCAGTATATATAAAAGTTAATTAAAGCAAATTTAATATAAATTATGTTTTTGTTTTAAGCCACCAATGGCTCAGCAGTAAGTCTTAGGACTCATAACTCTAAAACTCTGCAAAGAGCACAGAAAGCCACGTGTGTGTTTGTGCCTAACAAAACAACAACAAAAAAGAAAGAAAGAAATAAAAGGTTTGTTAAATAATATTATATGTAATAGATTTATCTTAATTGATTGAATTCAACCTTAGGTTTGATGTTATTTTAATTTTAAGACTTTATGGTTAGGTCTTGTTCATATAATATTATTATGGAAAATGTGACAACAGCGTTTTAAAAATGTTTGATATGTTAATTTTAAAATAGGTAATTGTTTTAGACTTCTCAACTTCACCTTATTCCGAACATCTAATTGCTCAGGTGTAACTATTACTAACTACGTTTTAAAAGTTACAGCTTAGTATACCTACTATTTTGTTAAGGGTATGTAGGTTAAATTAGAAAAGTAGGATAGTATTACTAATAGTATAATAAGTAAATCATAAAAAAAATTAAAAAAATGTTTTCCTGAAGAAAGACGAATGCCCGAAACATTATAAATAATTGTTTTTATAACTATTTTAAGAAATTCAGTTACAACAGTTTACATATCCGAATCTTTCCTAAATTAGAATTATCTTGACGTGCACATTCTACCAAAAGGATTTAAGGCTTAACAAAACATAACATTATTTAGGCTAGGACTAATAACAGTAAATTAATTTTTAACTGTCAGTGAAATTTAACAACTTAAAACCCAAACTAGTTCTCTTTGTGTGTATTATATGCATTACTGAAAAATTTGTAGCAATTAAACTGCTCTTTTATATTAATTTTTAATTGTTAAGTCAATATACTAAATACTTTAGTTTGTGCGGGTACGTATAATTAGGCCTATGCTTATGAACAAGTTAGTAGCCCATTAAGCCTACGTTCATTTTCTTAAAGTTAATTCCCTTGGAAGATTTATATTATTATTTTGTAAACAAAAATAAATAAATAAAACAATCAGGAAAAATACTATCTGACAAAAAATTATATTTTTACATTATTTTAAACATATTATTAGATCATTTTACAATTTGCGTTAAAGGACATATACGTACCTGGATACATAAGTAACATGTTAGAGCAGACGACATAAATGAAGTACTCTTTATTACAAACGCGGATATCCCATAATAGGTATCTAGAAAGAGTAGATGGTGTAAAAATACGATATTTATATGTGTGATTGATCATACATAATTTACGTATTTCATTTATAAACAGTTTTTATACTTCTGTTCGCGCGTGTTAAGTGGTTATCTTGTTTTATTTTACAATATTTTATCATTTAATGACTGTGTGCTAATTTAACGGAAACTATGAGTAGATATCCCTGAAAAAGTTCTTTATGTGATATAATGATAGTGGTTGAAGGGTATCTGACCCCCACTCAAATGCTTAAAATTACGGTTCAAATGAGGTTCCAAACAGTTACTGAATGGGTTAGACACCACATATCTTGTTGCATTTTGAACACATTTTAGCCCATCAAGTGAGGCTCTGAGTAGATCATTTTTCTGATAACAGCTTATACCAACAAAATATAACACTTCATTTGTTGTCCGAATGAAATTGTCTAATAATATATAGACAATTATATATATATAATGGTATTAAACTCTGTGCGGTCAGTGAAAAGTTAAAAAACAACAACAAATTTATTATTTTTATTATAAATGCCAATGCTTTATTGGTCTGAAACAGAGTCTGTAATTGAAACTTTATCGAACCGCACCACAAATAGAAAGTTTTTAATCAACGAATGAAGAACACGAGCATGCGCTTAATCGAACTTTTTGTTATCACTGAGACATCAGCCGCGTTTTTCGTGTGTTTTTTACACTTTCCCAATCCTTGGCAGTAGAAGAAGATCTTAATGACGGAAGGTTTTGTTTTGTTTTTGAATGTCGCACAAAGCTACATGAGGGCTACCTATACTAGCCGTCCCTAATTTAGCAGTGAAAGACAAGAGGGAAGGCTGCTAGTTATCACCACTGAAAGGGCGAGCATGTTTGAAGTAATGGGCATTCGAACTCGCGACCCTTAGATTGCGAGTCGGGCGACCTAACAACGTGGCCATCCCGGGCCAATGACGGAAGGAGAACCAATAATTCACAGTAGAGATCAAGATGGTTTCGAATAGTAACTCGATTCAACGAAACAGAGATGGATAAAACGATAAGAGAGATGGAATCTAATAAAAAAAAGTTAGTCCTCTGTGTACCCAGATTGGCGTGGTACTATAACAACACATGGCGCAAACATACGACTTTCTGAAAAATCTTTTGAGCAGTGTTTTACTAAAGAGATTACATCTGTATCCAAGAAAGATGGATAACCCCTAGAAGCTCTGTAAAAATATAATGTAATTCCTGCTCCACCACGAATTTAACTTATTCTTGTTAGTGAGGGAGTAACTGCCATTTATAAACTGTATATTAGGTACTTTGGAAGTGTACTTTAATTAAAACCGATTAGAACTTCATAACATATGATAAACTGTGCACTAATTTCGTCTGGAATTTGCAGAGCCATCTGCAATTTAGGAGTAGAAAATATATATATAAAAAAGCGAAAAATAAGCTGTACAACTTCAGAATGTTTCATTCATCTTTAAAGCAAATTATATACACGTCTATTAAATTGTATTGCGCTTTCTTTGTATATATATTTAGTTAGAACGATTACTTCAAAGAAAGTTTTCGCTAATCTTTGTTTTTTTGAATTTCATGCAAAGCCGCTTGAGAAAGCTATTTGAACTAGCCGTCCTGTATTAAGTATAGTAAGACTCTTGGACTATTCTTTTACCAACGAATAGTGGGAGTTTTGTAGTTACTGTTATAAAATATAACTAACATGCAGAAATTATAACCTTATTAGGTTAGATAAGGTAAGAAAGTAAACTAATAGTAATAATAAATTTCACCAAGCTCTGGAATAGCTCGTGCGTTATGTTATATTTTGGTTTATGCGTTTACCGAAAGATTTACAGATTTTTTTTCGTCGGGTTGTTAACTAGATACCATTTAAAGGGCAAAGAAATAATAAAATTAAATAGAAGCAAATGTAGGCTGTTTGGAGCTTTAAGTGATTTAGGCTAAGCAGTCATATTTTTCTGTTACAATCTGAAGTTATTTCAATATAAGAAAAAAGAAATCTAGATTTATTTTTTAATTTTTGTTTATCATACTTACAAGTTCAATCTATATAACGGACTCTTCTATACAGTTAGGGTACAGGAAATAACAGATAAAATATAAAGTTTTGCTGATAAAAAACATTTGATCTTCTTTTAGGGAATTACGACGATTAAAAGTAATTTTAAGCCTAACATGAAGGTAATGCTCGCACCAGTCAGATCTGACATCATGCATTCACAAACAAATCTTTAGTAAATGTACTTAAATTTTGTTATGTGTGCGTGTGTGTGCGTTCAAAAGATTTGTAATGTTTAATAAAAGCTTGTTAAATTTCATAAAGATAAACGTGCCACATCAAAATATCTTTTATGGATACTTTTAGAGCTTCTGGGTGATTGCAATATTGTTCACTATAAGCGAGCGCGAATGGAAAGTTTAAACTGAACAGTGTCAGAGTGTTCAATGACATCATGACTCGAGCCTTATAACGTTCGAACACAGTTCGTTACGTTAATTGCTTGGGTATACCCGGCCTTACAAAATACAAAGGGACCGAAAACCATTGATTTGTAGTTTCAGGTATGATATTCAGTATGATTAACAACACATTATTTATACCGTTTCTGTAATAATTATTGAACTTGGATTTTATAATTTTGATTTATTATTGGTTGTCTACTTCAGTTTCGGTCCGGCATAGCCAAGTGGGTTAAAGCGTTCGACTCGTAATTTGAAGGTCGCGGGTTCGAATCCCCGTCGCACCAAACATGCTCGCCATTTCAGCCATGGGGGCGTTATGTTGTGACGATCAATCCCACTATTCGTCGGTAAAAGAATAGTCCAAGAGTCTTACTTTGCTAAATAAAGAATGGTTAGTGCAAATAGCTATCTCAAGGTATCGGGCCCGGCATGGCCAGGTGGTTAAAGCACTCGACTCGTAATCAGAGGGTCGCGGATTCGAATCACTCTCACACCAAAGATGCTCGTGCTTTCAGCCGTGAGGGCGTTATAATGATACGGTCAATCCCACTATTCGTTGGTAAAAGAGTAGCCCAAGATTTGGCGGTAGGTGGTGATGAATAGCTGCCTTCCCTCTAGTCTTACACTGTTAAATTAGAGACGGCTAGTGCAGATAGCCCTCGTGTAGCTTTGCGCGAAATTCAAAACAAACTGATCAAACACAATGTATTCTCTTACATATTCGATAAATTAAAACCTTGTTTTCTATTGGTTATAAATGATGTAATAGTAATTATCCGAGTTAATTATTAGTCATTTATAAGATGATGTGATAGGAGGGTGTGGCCAGTGGGTCCGATTTTCTAGTTTATAATCCAATTACATGAGACCTGTGAACAAAAAAAAAAGAAATCTATAAAAATTAGACTATGTTGTCTGTAGTAAACAAGTCTAGAGAATCACCTATACCAATGACTTGTACTATTATGAGTAATTTACATTAAACGCAGGACATCAGAAGAGAGGAGGGGCAAGCGGGAACAAACAAATATCACTATTCTCATACAAGGGTAGATTGATAATGTATTTACATATTTCCTTTTAGAATTATACAATTTAAACTTAATAACTACGTTTGCAAGTTTAGTTTATTTATGTACATTGATAATAAAGTAATTCAATTAAACTATGAATGTGGCCCCCTCGAATCCAACTATTGAGCATAATCATCTTTGCAGCAGTGTGTGTGTGTGGTGTGTGTGTGTGTGTGTTATAATGTAACAGTCAATCCCACTATTCATTGGTAAAGATCGGCCTACGAGTTTGCGGTGGGCAGTGTGTACTAGCTTCCTCCCCTTAAGTCTATCATTTCAAAATTATGGATAGCTAGCACACATAGCCTTCGAGTAGCACTGCGTAAACGTCAGAAAAAAAAAGTTAAAAAGAGTAGCCGCATAGACGGGGGTGATACTGACTGGTTGCTTTGACCCTGGTTAGGAGCTACTAATTATGGATGGTTATGTCCGAATCTTGGATTCTCTATGCTGGATGTTTAGCTTATATGCCGCACAAGGTGACATTAAGGTTGAAAATAACAAACATCTTACTATATCATAATAAACAACAGAATAAAAATAATTGAATGTTATTTCTTCTTCATATGCAATATGTTAAGGAGACATAATATCAATATATGCACGCACAGACGGGGTTGTGGGACAGTTGTCCTCCCCAACCCCCTATACATTTTTTTTCTTCTTTGGAATACAATATACACATGACATTCACAACAGTTAAGTCAAACTTTTTGTAGGGGGTTACATACACGTTTTGACCATGTATTCATGATTTTAAAATAAAATAGGTTGTACCGCTGATTATCTGGAAACCATAAGATGTGCCTGACTTCTATGAAAGCTGGTATTTCTGTCACTACCTACTTGCTGCACTGCAGTACCCGGTTTCCCATCACTTGTTGCTGCAGCAGCCAGGTGAGCTGCCAGGCGTCTCGAGTTTACACTTAATAATTCAGTTGCAATCGTGTTAGCACTAATATATGCGCGCGCGCACGGTGATTATTCACATGATTATTCGGGTGTTGTGAAAGTGTAAAAGAATAACCACTATGTGACAGGCTTTGCTCGTGGTGGATGATTCTATTTTCAGCCGAATGTGAGCCGTACTTCGAGGTTTAATAAATCAAGAGCAATTATTTGGAGGAAAGAAAATAAAGAGAGAAAAAAAAGAGCATTTTAACAAGTTTCCAGTATGGGTTTAAAAGCGTCTATTCGACTGTATAATTATTTTTTTAAATATTTACGGCCCTTTTTAAACAACTTTATTTCTCGCTTACAACATCCAACTGTCACGCAAGAAAATTCTACTACATGTATAACTTCATCCCAACCGTGCGAAACGAGGCACGTGTTTCATTACCACAGAACGCCGACACAGCAGTCGTACTGTGTAGAAGCTTCCGGCTCCGTCAACTTCGACTCGAGCACTCCGTACGAAAGTATTCCTTCGCCAAAAGGTTTTCCTTTGTTCGGTACAATATTTGATATTTTGTTAAGGGGAGGTGCTCCAAAAATCCATGAATATTGTGATAGACGACATAAAGAGTTGGGCAGTATCTACCGCGAGAAGCTAGGGGTTGTTGAAGCGGTTTTTGTGGCCGACAGTAAACTTATTCAACAGATTTATCAGAATGAGGGCCGTTACCCAATGCATATGGTTCCGGAACCTTGGACACTTTACAATGAGATCACCGGTATTGAAAGGGGTCTTTTTTTTATGTAAGTTGGCAATGTTTAAAACGTATGAGAAAAAAACAACAAAACTCTAAATCCGTAGATCAATGCTTTAAAATATTAAATATGTGTCAAACCTAGTGTTATTTCTCTTTTATATATAACTTTGAGATACAGCCTTATAGATTAGGTCCACGACGTATTCTTTTCGCTTAAAAGTATTTTGAAATGTTTGAAATTAGCTGTGAATGTATTCGGCTCTCGTCAAAAGTTTTTGATTTCGATGTTTGCGGTGAGCACACCAGTTTTATTTCCATTCCGTTTACTCCAGTGTAATAAAATAAATATATTTTTTTTATTTTTCCTATAAACTTAGTACGCCACATTATTATAACTGAAAAAATTAAAGCGGTTATTATTTCTTGAGAGCAAGGTAGCTTTCTTAATGTGACATATTTGAAGTGTATATGTACATGAAAAAATATCTGTGGGAATGTTTGTCTGTCACATCATATTTTAAACAGTATAAATATAAAAAATAAATGCTTTTGTTTCTAACAGTGTGCAAAAGCGATTTTTGTATCAAAACTTCTATATTTGACAATCTTATGATTGTATGTTTATTCTCATTTAGTCGATAGCCAATAGGAATAGGTGGAATGCGATGTTAGCTTCAATAGCCCCTTCCGTAGCTTCGCACTTAAAAAAACAAAACCTCCAATTTATACATTTTCTTCGTAAGAGTAAATATGGGTTCGTATTGAATAAGTTGTTTATGTATATATAATAGATAAGCAGCTCAAGTAATATTTACGTGTAAAATATCATTAATACGTAAATTATAAATGCATCACGTAAAGCTGTGTGTTGGTTTTCTTTTTCTGACATTCATGTAAGATGTCCAAATTAAAAATAAAAAGTCTCCTAAGTTGATTGATGGCCCTCGTGGGATATTATAAGGATTATGGTCGAAAGTGTCGTTTACAGAGGAGGTACCCACCCCTGAAGTACTGTATTCTAACCATTATGAGTAAGAACGATTTATTAGATTGACTAACTGTAGCACCGGTTTTATTTTCTTAGTTCTGAACAATGGAAGTAGCTTACAGAAGATTTTTACTTTTCACATGCATTTCTGAGACTAAAATAATTCCGAATGAAAATGTGTGTATAGTTTTTATGTTTAAAGACATAACTTAATTTAAAAAAATGTCGTAATCAAATTTATTAAAAATTAGGGATGGTCCCCAATGGAGTAAACTACGAAAGAGTCTCAACAAAGAATTCCGCCAACAGACAGTCTTAGGCCGAGCTGGAATGTTTAATGATATTATCAGCGATCTGCTAGAGAGGTGGCGGATTATGCGGGATCGAAACATGGAACTAGAGGATCTGGAAAAAGAATTATACAGCTGGTCTATCGATTGTTAGTATAGTATTTTGTATTTTTTAGTCATATTTCTAGGGTGATATTTAAAAAACGAATATCCTAATCGTATAAGATTAATTATATTTCGTAAAATTTCTCCAAGAACTTGAAACAGTTATAGAAATTAGTCATTGTAACGTTTAACATACTTGCTGACTTCAGTGTACAGTTTATTACTACTAGACGTGTCTTACCTCCTGCGCTCATGATGCAGTCGTCCTCGGTATCCTTAGTTTACGAACTGATACTTATATTATTAAATAATAAATATAACTGTGAAGAATTACGAATGTTTGCTGAAGGTAACTATGAATTATAATACACAAACCATTGTTCCTTATTGTATTAAAACTTTTCGATAGACAGTAGTAAGACTGATGTTGAGGTAGTAATTACTTCATTGTTTAATAGTTAATTGAGCTTGCAACTTGTGGATCCTCAAGCTTTGATCCTGAAATTAAGTAATTGTCTTTTAAAGCCATACTAGCATTAGTTCGCCGAAGGAAGTTTGAAGTTTCCTGCTGACGAAATTCGTGTACGTCTCTTAAAGTGTTAATAAAATAACATTTAAAATAACGCAGTGTAAAATAGATAAAATTACATTTCCTTTTTTAGAAGTTTGAAAAAAAAAAACTCGTATGTTTTGATCTTTTAACATTAATTATCCGGTTTTGCTTGGAGTTAAACCCAAAGTTTTAATTTCACTCAACGTCAAACTTTTTACTTTTTAAGAATTTTTATTTAACAGGTTTGTATATTGCTGAAAAACTAAGAGACTGACTTTCCGTTTTTCGTGTAGGTCATTTTTCGGATAACTTAACTGTTCATTCAAAACTCTAATTTACCAAGGGGTGTCTGGTAGTTCTGTTAATGTTTTGAAAATTTTCAACCATGCGTTCAACTGTACATTCGGCGCTAAAAATGTCGCATTATTTTAGGAAATCATTTTAGGAGCTTCAATTATGTAGGAAAGATAACCAATGACGTAAACCGAAATTTATAATATAACGTTGTTACAGTAAGCTTTCATTGTTGTTTTTGTCGTTTATATTAGAAATCATTTTCACGAGTAAATGTTCTACCATCTAAGGCGATAAATCGTGAAATGTTTATAATTTTTTAGGCTTAGGAACAATGATTTCGGGGCGACGTTTAGGATGCGTGATGCCCACTTGTAAAGGTGAAAACATTCACGACCTCGTTCATTGTGTACAGCAAATATTTATCGAGTCTGCGCAAATGACTATGATATCTCCTCGGGTTGCCTACCAGCTTAAACTGCCCGTTTGGCGGAGATTTATGAAAGCAGCCGATAGAGCCTTAGAACTAGGTGAGGTAGTTTTGTGAAATTCAAAATCATTTCCCATTAATTATCAGTTTCAAAATTGTTACATTGTTTTTATATCTTGTGACAATAAATGTTTGAAATTCTTTACCACCTGTTTACAATGTAATACAAACAAAATCGGCTATAACGCAACGTAAATAATTGTATTACATTTACTTGTAAAACAGACGATGATTTGATTCAACTAGGAAGTTGTTCCGTGTAAGGTTTTTAAAACGTTTTTACTAAATTAATAAAATTTATACTTTCCACAACTTACCAAAAGACGGCACTAACAGCACAAGGAGGAGAGTGCTTGCTGAAGGCATAGTTCTGGTCATGATTTATTTTGAAGCATAAAAAGTAAAATTGTTAAATTTACGAAATTATATTTTATGTATCTCGAAACTTTATTGTATATATTAATTCAATGAATATATTATTGTAATAACTTCTTAACCATTATTTGATTTCCGTAGTACATATTGGTGTATAGAAAACATTTTAATACTAGAAATAAATTACCTTAAATTACTTGATCGTTTGTTTTAACTGGTGTAACGGATTTAATATTGTGTGTGTATGTATGTATATATATTGTTTTAATATACATGTTTGTTTCAATTTAATACGCATTTAGAAATGCATGTAATTTATATTAAATACGTATTGCGAAAGTCCCACCTGTTCTCTAAATTTGTAGAACATTCTTGAATATTAAGGATCAACGATTTGTTTTACATTGTTGCCAATGAACTTTCGAGAACCTCACTTAAAGCTTATAAATCTACGCGCCAAGAGACAGTTTCCACAATATTGTTGGTTTGCTACAGTTAGCGTACTATAAACCTCGGAAACTGTAACTGTGATTAAACTCTTATTTATCGGAAAACCACGGATATTTAACCAAGAGTGTTTTGTAGGTTTCGAACATTACAGAGTTCAATGTCAGAGAATTAACTTCGGACGTTAGCATTTTGACGAGGCATTTAGATACTTTCCTCGGTGGAAAGTTAACTTGTAAACAGGGTGAGGCTAGCTAAGAATACAACTAAATAGCTTTCATCACGCCCCTCGCTAGTACAGCGGTAAGTCTACGGAATTACAACGCTAAAATCAGCGGTTCGATTCCCCTTGGTGGTCTCAGCAGATTGCCTAATGTGGTTTTGCTATAAGAAAAAAACACAACTTTCCATCAAGTGCTTTGTAACTGTGTATCAACATAAATTTATTTGCTCATCCTAAACCATTGATAAGATAGTTCCAGGCCTTAAGACTCGGTATTGTTTATAAGTTTGTGAAACTTATAAACCCTTATTTCTAATAACTGTTATTATAAATTGTTGTTTCACGATAACGATAAACTCACTTCAAGTAAAAATGTATTCTGAAGACAGCTGGTGTGGGTAATAAAACGTCAACTCTACGAAAGTTTTACTATTCATACCAGCCATATATAGAATACACTTTTTATTGTTTTTATGGTAAAATGTATTTAAGAAAAAACTGTATCAACCTACTCGGCAAATGTAATACATATCGACATTCAGTTCACTTCTAAATTAAAATTATCGGCTATTTGAAATCGCAATACATAATAAATCGGAGACCCATCCGAGGTAAATTATAATACGTAAGTGGACACAACAGCCGTTTTTAAATATATAATTTCTTGTTGCAGCTTTTTCAGGAGCGTTCCACAGAAACACGAACCATAACTGTTAATACAAAGCTTCAACAAAAAAACAAAAGTGAAACGTTGAAGTCCAGTTATAGAAAACAATTTTGGTGTTTATAAGAAAGGTCGTTCATTTCTTGTAATAAAACTTCTTAGCTCCTTTTTATTTGTATTAACATTTCCAAGTCAATTAAGACTTAATTTCTGTTTAAGCGATAACTTTTAAGATGCGCAAAACGTTTTGTTTACAAATATCGAAATTATGTACACAGCAAGATCGTACGTGAAGGATAATATTAAAGAACTGTCTTCCAAATATGAAATGGGACAGCCAATAGAGGGCGTCCTCAGCCGCTTGTTGTTCCTCGACAAATTGGATGAGGAAGAAGTCGTTCGAATTGTTGCAGATCTTTTAGTTGCTGCAGCTGACACAGTAAGTATATTTAAGAAACTAATTTAAACAAAAATTGTTTGTTTGTTTTTGGAATTTTGCACAAAGCTACTCGAGGGCTATCTGTGCTAGCTATCCCTAATTTAGCAGTGTAAGACTAGAGGGAAGGCAGCTAGTCATCACTATCCACCGCCAACTCTTGCGCTACTCTTTTACCAACGAATAGTGGGATTGACCGTCATTATAACGCCCCCACGGCTGAAAGGACGAGCATGTTGGGCGCGACTGGGATGCAAATCCGCGACCCTCAGATTACGAGTCGCACGCCTTAACACGCTTGGCTATGCCGGGCCTAAACAAAAATTAAAACGACAAATCGACATGCTAAAAGTTTAAAGATGAATATTTTTCAATTTAATTCTATCTATTTAGACACTTTTGTAGTGCTTCCAATTACTATTTTGTTAGCGCTATATAACACAATGGGTTATTCTGTCCAACATTGGATATCGAACCCCAGATAGTCAATGTTGCAAGCCCGTAAATGTAACCACTGCCGCCTGAGGAACTACTTATTACAGGTTGATTGGATTAAAACAAACTGTTCTTGAAATAATTGTTCTTGCTAATAATTTATTTTCGCGTTAGTGGTTGCTTAGTACAAAGGCATACAATTAATTAAATACGTACGCTGTCCATAGTAGAGCAAACATTTCCAACGTAATCTGAAAGAACGGTTTAAAAGCAAAATAATTGTTACTGAGGTTTCCCACCAGTAGCACAAGAGTAAATCTGGATACTTAATGTCAAAATCCAGGTTTCGATATCTCCTATGAGCACAGTAGACAGCACATTGTGTAGCTTCGCGTTTTAAAACAAACCAAAATCACGAGTAATATGGAAACCAATAAAATCCAATGTTTAATGATTACTGCTTCGCTGATGGAGTACGTGGTGTTCTAAGGTTCATGAAATAGTATATATTATATACTATAATATTATATATATAATACACGTTGATCGATGTTATGAAATCTCTTAACGCGGATGCTTTAAGATTATTGTTGACAACTCGATTAACTAGAAGAGAAACTATTTGCGTCATAGGTTGCTAGGCAACCTTTAATTCGAATAACTTTCATGTCATTGTTTTTGTACTGGTATTCGGTACCATATTTCCAACGTAATGAAAACAAAACCAGGCTTTGATGTAATATTTAATAATTTTTTCTTTGTTCAATATAAGATAGTGACTTCATCTGTGATTAATAATTAACCACTTGGCCAGGCTGTGTTTTCAAAATAATAGACGGCTAGCACGAGTAGGTATTGTAGCCTTGTGGGATTATCTATGAACCTGCACAAAGAGGGACAAAACAAAAGAAATGGGTGTTTCATGGCGATCACATTTAAGTTGTAAAATTAATGTAGTTTCAAAAGGTGCGCCTCTTTTTTTTTTTCCCATACTCAGTTGTTTAAAACAAGCCCAAATTACTGGTAGCGCGTGCTAAATCAAACTGAAAGTGATGTGATTTAGTCATTAAATTTCTAATGTTTGTAGCGAATATTGGAGTTTTAATAAAATTTTTAGCAAGTAGATTAATTATTTAATGCCAAAGATTTCAAGCTATTTCTTAAATTTAATTTCCTGTAGCTGGCGGTGTTTTTAAAAAAAATTAAAATTTATTTTCGATGAAACAAGTGATTGATTTTCCAACTTGTGTTAATATGAATGTTTTGTGCATGAACTTGCAACGTATTGCCAACTAGTTAATATCTTTGAGTAAACGTTAAAAATATATATATTACATTTACTCTTTTCCATAAAGCGCCCCCTTCTATTCATTCTGGAAACTCATTTTCAAACCATCCAAGAACAATCGATTATTTTCAAGAAATGAAGTCATTATTTCCTTTCGTTTTTCTTTTTTAATTTTTCATTTTGCTTTCGTAGACGTCTCATGCCACACAGTGGGCACTCTACATGCTAGCGAAACATTTCAAGTTCCAGGAAAGACTTGTGGAAGAATTGAACGAAGTGGTTCCTTCCGGAGAGGTCGTTGGAGAACACCATATTCAACATCTTAATTTACTGAAAGCAGCCATTAAGGAGACGCTGCGGTATCTATGTCAGAGCTTAAGTTTTTTTTGTCGCTTTAGATGTCTTGCAAATGGCTTCTCTATCTCCAATTGTTATCACACAAAAAAGTTTTTATATTCTAAGGACTTGCATATGTTCATCATTAACATTTTTAATATAACTTATGTAAAGCTGAATTTCTTAAGTCATTTTAAAATAAATTACTCTAGTGATTTTGTCATAATAATAATAATAACAGTTTTAAATAATTAAACATTTGTCTCTTTTGTTACTCTAACCGTTTTGAAATTGGCTTTTCCCTTCCTCGCTAATTAGAACTGAATTTTTGTCGCATATTTAAAAATATTATATTCGCAGAGATGCCAACTATTTCAAATGACTGAGCGTAATGATTGTAGACAGAGCCGTTTATCATTTGCGGCTACTAGGCCTGACCAATGTCTCTAAGCTGTTTATAATAATAATAATTATTATTATAACTATTAGTTATTACTGCTATAGATTCCTCATTTGACTGTTTTTGTATTTAATAAGTAAATTTAAAAACTTCTTTTTCATATTCTGAATTCTTACTCATAAATGTCGTTATCTGCATTGTTTTTGTCTTCGTCTCAGCCTTTTGTTGGTGAGATTCCGATTTTGTATGTCTGGAACAATCGTTTATCACGCTATGCGCCACAGAATATTTGTGACAAACTGTACAAAACGCATGACTGTCATTGATTTTTGATTCAATGACCGGATACTTTGTACTATAATCTTTCCTAAATTTTTGATTCACAGTTTAGTCCTTTTTAGATTTGCCAGAAATAATACAATCTGGTGAACGAGGCCTCATTTTTTTTTTCCATCTTGTGAACGATCGCATTGGTGTTTCTATGCCGCTTAGAAAGCGAAAAATACCCATCTTCGTGAGCGTTGATAAGCACTGATGACGTAACTATGGATTCCCCCATGTACACAGTATGGAGAAGCATTGCACTCAAACTATTGATAGACGTCGGGGATACAAATATTTTTATTATTTCAAGAACAAACATGATTATCGCAAGTAGCCATTTGGACTATGTATTTTATTTATTATCAAAATTTATTGGTATCTCACTAGAAATTATCTTTTCACCCCTTTCAAGCCCTGGAAGAACAATTTATTACTTTATTGTATAGGCCTATATAATATATAATAATTTGGGAGTTGCAACAAGTCGTAATATTTGTCTGTATGAGCGTATAATCGTAATGATTACGCTCAAATCGTAATGGTTGGCATTTCTGTATTTGGTTATTTACGAAGTCGGAAATTACTTTCGAATCAAATCTGTGTGCCTGGTATGACTAAGTGTGTTAAGGCGTTCGACTTATAATCTGAGGGTCGCGGGTTCAAATCATGGTCGCACCAAACATGCTCGCCCTTTCAGCCGTGGGGGCGTTATTATGTGACGATCAATCCCACTATTCGTTGGTAAAAGAGTAGCCCAAGAGTTGGCGGTGGGTGGTGATTTACTAGATGCCTTTCTTCTAGTCTATCACTGATAAATTAGGGACGGCTAACGCAGATAGCCTTCGATTAGCTTTGCGCGAAATTCAAAACAAACTATACTGAGGAGGGCAATTAGGTAATTCCAAAATACAACACGAGCTTTTATAGAAGGCTTGTTCTTACTTTAATTACAAAGTTTCAACCAATAGCATCGCTAGTTTTTATAGCGCTTGGATGAAGAATGATTTCTTTGAATTTGTTTTCTTTGTGTCGTTTTTAGTAACGCTTTGTACTTTAATAAAACGCACACAAAAACCACAGCACACCCGCATGTCGGAATACTCGTGGTTGAATAGCTGTGAGCATGAACGTAAATTTGACCGCAGATTAGGGAAGGGGTCACGTTAAATGCATAGAAACCGACAATATTATATGCGCGAAAAGGAGCGGGTTCTTATGCCTAAGTTATTTGGGGTCCCGAGCCTTTTTTGTCGCTCCCCTGGGTTGTAATGTTACCGAATGTTTTGGTTGTGATAAACATTTGTAATTAGTTTATTCTACTTGTAACAACACGTGTATCTCTGTACAGATTATATCCGGTTGCCCCCTTTCTGACTCGGACTTTGTCGCAAGATGCCGTTCTGAATGGCTACAAAATACCTGCTGGAGTAAGTAGTTCAATTGTTTGTTTCTATAACTATTTGTTTCTTTGTTCAAGATTATTCGGTGATGGATCTAGGAGGATGGGTTAACCACCCTACCCACCTCCCTTCCTAAACACACCATTATTATTATTATTTAATGTATTTTAGTTTTCTGTTCCGTAGTAAATTATGACTTTGTACATAAAAGGTACTTTACACTTTGCTTTACTGTTATTAAACTTCAGTGTCGTAAGGTTTCATTATGCTACGTAAGCGTGATTATTAAAATTATGACTCGTGAAACCGAATTTCTTTTGTTGCACGTACAAGGATGTAAAGTTGTATTTGTGGCGGGTTGCATTAGTTCGACGAGGCCCGGTATGGCCAAGCGTGTTAAGGCGTTCGACTCGTAAACCGAGGGTCGAGGGTTCGAATCCCGGTCGCACCAAACATGCTCGCCCTTTCAGCCGTGGGGGCGTTATGTTGTGATGGTCAATCCCACTGTTTTTGGTAAAAGAGTAGTCCAAGAGTTGGCGGTGGGTAGTGATGACTAGCTGCCTTCCCTCTAGTCTTACACTACTAAATTAGGGACGGACAGCGCATATAGCCCTCGAGTAGCTTTGCACGAAATTCTAAACAAACAATACTTCGACGAACAAAACGTTAGCTAATATTGTAGCTATTGCGTTTCATAAAGTTTTGATACATTTTGTCGTAAAAGGTCTATTGAACATTCTTAATGTGTTGCCAACCCCTCGCTATTACAGCGGGTAAATCTATGGATTTACAACGCTATAATCATGAGTTCGGTTCCCCTCGGTGGGCTCAGCAGATAGCCTGATGTGGCTTTGCTATAAGAAAGCACGCAACTCTTAATTTGTTTTGTGTCGTAACATGTTTATCTATGTAGTCGCACTTTATCTCGAGGCACGTAAGGTGCGGGTTGATTTTTGGACATTCATGTGTCTTTATTAAAACTTTTCAGAAACTGATTCTCATGTCGCTCTACACAACCGGAAGAGATGCAAAATACTTTCCAAACCCTAATCAATTCTTGCCCGATAGGTGGCTACGCAATCGGGACATTCATGACGTCATCAATACCTTTGCGTCACTACCTTTCGGTTACGGCCCTCGATCGTGTATTGGACGTCGGGTGGCAGAGATTCAAATGGAACTTTTTCTTGCAAGAGTGAGTAACATGTATTTCTAACTTAAACACAACTTTTATATTCTTTACCCATTTACATAATTTTACCTGAGTAAGATTACTTCAGTTTGTATTTATCTGTGTGGAATTACAGGTACATGAAGTGTATATCAGAATCACAAATATTCGTTAAATTATCTTTGTTATCAAATCATTTTATAAACCAGCGTTGCCAGGTGCGACTCGATGGTTAACGTGCCGGTCTTGGGATCGGAAAAACCAAACTACAAGCGCAATGAACAGGCTCTGCACTTTCGGCTGTGAGGTGCTTTAAAAAGCGGACAGTCAGTCTTGGTATCTAGTTAAGTGATATAAGTAGCGGCTGTTGGAGATTGGTTGCTTCCCTGTGGTCGGCAACTTTCAATTAATAAGGGTTAGGCGCGAATCTTGGTGTCTGTCCTAGTCACTTAGCCCGGTAAAATATGCTGTTTAAGTATCCTTTCTAACTTTTATCTAATAAAGTTCAAATAAACTAAAATAACTTTTTTTTTTTAGAATGATCATTATTTTAATTTGACTTTTCTCTCTTTTAAAACCACTCTTAAGTGTAGCATTAAAACTGCTAATTTATGTGATACGGTTGTTGACGTGTGACGTCGTCTGTTCCAGTGCAACTGTAACTGATAATGGCGTTTTATTTTTAAATACTTTCTCTGTACAGACAGTCCAGGCATTCCATCTAGAACATGCTAATACGAGAGATGTAGGGATTACCATGAGAATGATAACGACTCCTGATGAACCAATAAGATTACGTTTGAGAGATCGGACCAATTAAACACTTTGATCACAGTTTGTCTAACAGTCAGTAAGAACTTCCGTTATCATTGGAAACTTTTGAAACGCCTCCTTCCGAAAACACAGATGCTAAATCCTGTAGGGAACAATTACGTGAAAACAGTATCATGGATCAACTTTAAGGTACAAGCTGGTTCAGTGCAGTCGTGATGTTTTTAAGAAGATATAACCCCAATATTATCATTAAAAAAACAACAAAAAACAAACCACACAAACTGTTGCTGTGATAATTAAGAAAGTTCATTAAAATGTTACTGGTAAAATACACAAACGATAATTAAAATGAATTTAATGAAAACAAATGTGAAAATCGGTACATAAGTGGTTTTAATTATCTCTACTGTTACTTCTGAGTAACCATATTTAAGAAAAGTGACAAGAGTAAAGGTCTTTTTAATATTTCATAATGTTTATTTTTAGTTTATTTACCTCAACAAAGTTCTATTTAATTGTAGATCAATCACAATTGTTTTACTTTTATTATAGTGTATGTACAAATGTTTAAGTGCCTCTGTTACCAACATCCCTAATGTACGAAGTTCGGTAACCTAGGCAGTGAAAACTGATGTGATTCATAATTTTTCGTTTGTTTGTTTAACGAATTATGTCTTGTAATTATATCTCATTTCATTTAGAGAAGTAAAATGAACGTTTGTTTAATCAATCGGTAGAAGTTTCGTGTGTTAACTGTGTTGTGTTCTGTTAAATACAACTTATAAACATGTAAAAAAAAAAATCGTAACCTGGACTATATTTATATGTATTCGATATATTTCTCTTGTATAATACTGTTTTAAGAACTTTTCTACTTGTTGGTCAAATTAGCCAAATAGATCTCCGATGGGTAAACGGTAAGTTTTACAAACTTAAAACGTAAAATCTGGGGCTCTACTCGCCAGTGGACAGTCTCTGAAACAACACGAATTTCTAGTCCTGTATTTAAGTTCAAACAAATTCTGAAAACACTTTTTCTACCACTTGTGTCTATAATTAACTAAACTTACTTTTGTCCATACTGGCTGTAAACTGTACAGGTATTTGACATATCACAATCATGTATAACAATTTCTAATTAATTTATAAAAACTTAAGTTTCTTTTCTCTCCTTCTATTTAAGAGTGAAACTTGAATATATCGCGAGACAACAATAACCAGCATACAATAATTGTTCGCACTTTATTTTGTAATCCACATTTCAGATGTTTTTGAACGAAACTTAAGATTTAATAACCGTAAAAGCAAGACAAAAAACCTTTTTTATCCTTTCTTCCATTCATTAGTGAACTTAATGTTGTCAATCTACGTTTTTCATCTCAGTAATAAACATCCCTAGGTTTAGAAGACGTCACTAGATTAAATATGTATATATATATTTTTAGAAACTGTTTATATTTTATCTATTTCTATTCAGAGTTTCAATAAGTGATTATTTCTTGCATGAATAGTTTATTACGTTTCAATATTAAAAATGTTCTTGCACCAAGAACTTATTTTCAAACAAATTAAACTAATTTATTAAGAGTTAAAAAAAAAACACAAAACATCCGAGGTTTCTTTAACACAATGAAAGACGAGTTCCTTTATTGATTTCAGCCGACTAGTTTCAGTTACAACTTACCATCGACAGGGAGTGGAAACTAAATCTAAAATGAGGGATTTCTTAAATGAAATGTAGTATTATAAGTGGGCATGTTGACTGGTTCGTTGTCTCTATTTACAGATTCATTCTGACATATTTAAAACGAACTCGGACATTAGTGGGGTGTAGCTGAACGTGTGCTGCACGTACTAATCCTGGTGATAGTGGGTAGACTGAAACCAGTGATCACGATTTTTACTTTTCATTGTGTGAAAAAACTTATTTTAATAACGTATTAATTTACAAAATATAATTCAGTTTAACGGTTCAAAAGAATAGAATGCTAAAAAAATTATATTGAACTAATATTTTTTTAAATAAAAATAGGGCTAAAATAGTAAGAAGCGAAACAGTGTCGTTACACTCAGAACACCTATCATGAAGTATACCGCCATGATGATGTTTAGGACGCTTGAATCACTAGTTGAAGGTTCGAGCCCCCCCATCCAACCAAATAGGCTCTTCCTTTCAGCCGTGGGTACGTTATAATGTTAGGGCTAATCCCACTATTCGTTGGTAAAAGAGAAGTCCAAGAGTTGGCGGTGGGTGTTGATGAATACTGCCGAAAGAGAAACGTATTAATATATAATGTAGCAAACACGCGTGTTGGTGGTTTCCAAATTTCTTAACTTTCCTGAAACTTATCTCCATGGAAACCTCTTCCAGAATGCTACATCAGCCAAATTTCTAGGCCTCGTCATAAAGGAGATTACAAACAAAATCTGGAAAACACGGCCAGTAGTCGAATATGTCTTCCCAATATAGATTGGAGCAGCCCAAAATCATGTGAAAACTACAATACAGACGTCACAAAATTCAGTCCTTGTTAATTGATATAAAGTTCTACGGATTACAAGTTAACGTTTTTCACTTGACTACACAAGCATACAACATTTTATGAAAGGCTTCTAAAAGGCCCTAGGTACTTCCGGAAATACTTATCAAGTGAACGTAATAGTTTATTATTTTCTATAGCTAGAATGTTGAACCACTACCTTGAAGACGTTTCGTCCCTAAATGGGTTTATAAGTATAACAGTCGGCAACCTACTGCTAGACTTTGTATGATATACATGTTATGTATTAGGAAAACGTTCATGTAAATACATACTTGAGCCAAAGGAACAGGCTTGGAGAAACAGTGGGTAACAGAAGAAAAAGAAACTTCTGATGAACAGAGAAAGGGCTCTGTATGGTTGGGTGGTTAAGACATTCGACTCCTAATCTGAGAATTGCACCAAACATGCTTGCCCTTTCAGCCGTGGGGGCGTTATAATGTGACGGTCAATCCCACTATTCGTTGGTAAGAGTAGCCCAAGAGTTGGCGGTGGTTGATTATTAGCTGCCTCCCCTCTAGTCTTACACTGCTAAATTAGAGACGGTAAGCGCAGATAACCCTCGAGTAGTTTTGCGCGAAATTAAAAACAAAACAAGAACCGGGAAAGAGCTAATGCAACAGAAAAAATTTATAAACAAAATTTTTATTTGACGTGCCATCTTTTGATGTTTTTTAATGTTTTATTTGGATACGATTCACGCCTGTTATGCCTTTTTTATTTATTAATTAAAAACTACCATTTTACACTGAAAAATGTCTTAACTTCGTGTAATTTCACATTTATTCTTTAGTTTATAACTTTTGTGAAAGTCTGATACCATTTTAGAATTACATTTCAAAACAGAGTGGTGTAAAACGGCTGGTCCCAGAACATTAGACAAACAATCTCACACTTTCAGCTGGAGAAATTGTTACGATCAAACACTCTGTTAGTTGGGAAATTAGTAGCCATATAATTAGCGGTTGGTGAGGTTCACTAGGTCCCTTCTCTATTTTAGTACTGCTAAATTAGGGACGGTTATAGCAAATAAAAAAACAAATCTCGATTTGTTTTGCACGAAATTCAAAAACAAACCAATCAAAGTACTAGAAAATATTCACAACCGTGCTTAACTTGGAAATGGGGAGAGCCAAAGTATTCAAAGGGGTCTGTTCACCTTTTTTTTAAGTGAACACCAAACTTGTGTTGTCAATGTCGTGTATTGTCAGTTAATAACTGATTTTAAATGGTTTTTGTTTTATTACTTTAATTAGTCATGGTATTCAAATAAAATGTGACTTTGACCTAGCTCGTCATGTAGTGGTTAATAAGCAATGGTGGTAGATGTGAGGTTATATTTTATCTGTTTCTTTATCTTCGAAGAAGCTGAGGTCAAACCTTTGAGAACAAATTGAGAGAGTAATAAAACTAGTATTCCACGAACTCATTAAACAATTTAGAGGTCGCTTCAGTTAGATTAAGTATTTTTGCGAGAAATAAGGAAATATAAACAAAGTACTTGTTTTTAGAAATCGTTTGTGAACCATGTGAATCTTGGTAGTTTATCCCCCCCCCTAAAGTAAAAGATTTTTTTTAATTTCGCGCAAAACTACTTGAGGGCTATCTGCGCTAGTCGTCTCTAATTTAGCAATGTAAGACTAGAGGGAAGGCAGCAAGTCATCACCACCCACCGCCAACTCTTTGGCTACTCTTTTTACCAACGAATAGTGGGATTGACTGTACATTATAACGCCCCCACGGCTGAAAGGGCGAGCATGTTTGGTGTGATGGGGATTCTAATTCACGACCCTCAGATTACGAGTCGAGTGCCTTAACCACTTGGCCAGGCCGGCCCGAAGAAGAAAGTTCCATATTTCGAAAGCACTAAGGTTATAGTTTCATTTCTGTCAAGACTTCTTGAACCTACGTGTTTTTCAAACATCATGAAAGTTAATATATATATTATGTGAAAACCTGGTCCATTACTCTATAATTATAAAAGTTTCTTTTAACTAATCTAAATGTAGGTAAAGTTAATTTCTTACATTGTGAGTGTAAAAATAGTTTATTAATACTTTTCATAAACATATTATTACTGGTAATTTGAATTTATAAAAGCTGTTATGTGAAATAGTCAAAAAAGGATCTAAATACAGAATAGCTACAAAATGTAATAATAACAATATTCTAAAATTTATTGTAAACATTATTGATGAATATATTTTGAAACTTAACTATATTACATTTTATTCACCTCGATGGTTTCTGGAATGAAAGTCGTATGTGCTTAAAAAAATAAAAAATTATCCCACACAAATTTAAACACCATACAAAATTATCATTTAATCAGCTACAAAATCAGGTTCAAGGACTGTAAGAAAAATGTTATTCCTATTGATAAAGCTAACTGTAATATTGGTATAATTTGCAAAAAAATCTATGTCTTAATTATGATAAAAGAAATTAATAGTGCACCAACAACCTTTAATGTTGTCAACCAATCCCAAGATAAAGTAATTAACAATTTTGTTAAAGCTTATAATAAACTTTATGCTAAACATAATTCTTATGTAGATTTGCCATTTTTTTATGCTATTCCAAAATTACATAAATATCCAATTACATTTAGATTTATTTCTAATTCAGTAAGAACAATTATTAAACAATCGTCTATATTATTAAATAAATCACTCAATACTTTACTTGATAAAATAGAAAAGGTGAGTATTAACAATAAGACATACGTTTTGGATAATAAAAAATAACCAACCAATTTCAGAATGTCTAAGAAAGTGTGGAGAGATAAGTAGTATTCAAACATTTGATTTTACAACATTATATACCACAATACAATTGAAAGATTTAATCTTTGTTTTAAATTCATTAATGGAACAATATTGTTATCCTTTTATAGAACTGCAAAAAATAAAGTATAGTTCCAAAAACATAAAAGATATATTCAGTTTCTGTATTTATAATAATTAAATATTTTTCAATAAACAGGTTTTTAAATACGTTATTGGAGTTCCAATGGGACCTAACTATTCTACTTGTATAGCAAATTTATATCTTTAATATTATGACAATATATTTATTGAAACCTACACAAATCCAGATATTTTCACCTGAACTTATGGATATACAGATTATTTAATTAGTATAAATAATCCTAAAATAAATAATGTTATTAACACTATTTATTCAGCAGTATTAGAAAAAAACAAATACTTCAATATCTAATACAGAAGTACATTATTTAGATTTAGGAATTAAAATAATTGATAAGGATGTCAATATAAATATTTTGTCTTTCCAATCTATGGTTTACCATCTTGTAATAGTAATATACCATCCCCTTCTGTTATAAACATTATAACTTTACAGTTATCCAGATATTGTAAAATTTGTAGTAAATTACAATATTTTATTAGTAATCTTGAAATACTGACACAAAAATTAATAGTTAATGGATTTAATAAAGAAATTTTAGATAAAATTATTAAATTATTCTGTAATAAATACAAAAATGTATTAAATAAATTTTAAGAAAGTAAAATCTGAGAAATTTTACTAAAATTACTAATAAATAATTTTTGTTAAAAGTAAGGTCATTTAAGAACTTGACACTACTTTCTGCGGATGTACACTTTCAGTCGCAACGTCATTCGGATGTGACCTTGTTTACTAGGACTAAACTTTAACGGCAAAACTATCGTCTACTGACTGTTGCCTCACGAGAGTAGTCTGGGGAGATTTCAGTTAAAATCTAATAATCGTTGCCATAGTAACACTGTCTGAAAACAAAGAGAACAATGGCGTAGAGGACTTATGGCTGGTTCAAAATATCGTGAGTACGTGATAAATAAGAGACTGCCATGGACAAGTGGATAAAGGAATCGAGGGTTGCGGAATTGAATTTCCGTCACACCAAAGATGCTCGCCTTTTCAGGCGTGGGGACTATTCGTTAGTGAAAGAAAACACTTATAAACATTAATTCTTATATGGAGGCCTAGCACATGCATTATTTCTCTTCACACTCTAAACAATGAAAGTTATAGATATTGTTTCTGTGAAGAGAAGTAATGCATATGCTAGTCTTACGTTGCAAAATTAGGGACGGCTGGCGCAGATATCCCTCGTGTAGCTTTGCGCAAAATTCAAAACAAACCAAACGTAATAAATGAACACAATATTACATTTCTCAGTTTATAATTAGCCTATATCTCCACGGAAGTATCTCGAAACGTTTTTCTTTTTTTAACATAAAAAAGATGACTACAGTGCTGACCGGGGGAGTGTCTTTTTTTTTCAACATAAATCATTTTACAAAAAGGAAGGTTCTAGACTCCTTTAAACAAAATTAGCAACGTAACATAGATTTTTTTATGTACATTATTGTAACAGATTGTTGTCTAGTCCTTGTAATTGTGGCTTATTATCTTACTTTGCGCAAAATTCCAAAACAAACTAACAAACAAACCAATGTGTTCTAACGGTCTTATAAATCTAAAAACCATACAACTTTGGTACATTTTGCATTCTAACTGCCTTATAAATCCACAAACAAACTACACATTTTATTTTTAGTGCCTAATAATACTACAACCAAAATAAATAATATTCAATGTATTTTTTATACTTCTCTCTAATAAATAAAACTCCACCACTAGCTAAGCGGTGAACTACGACATTAATATAAGTTCAATAAATATAACACTCCACACTCTGCTAACATAAAAATAATAAAACAACAATGATTTAGTTTCCATGGTGGAATTAAATATAACAAGACCAGTGTTATAAACTCATAGTTCTGACGTTCTTGGTAAGAGACACCAGATGTCGCTTCTGTATGATTATAAGTTTTAATCAGTGTCTTTGAACTGAACCATTACTATCAGGTAAGTTGCCACTGCACCAAACAACTTTATGTACATTAGTGTAACAGATTGTTGTCTAGTCCTTGTTATTATGGCTTATTATCTTACTTTGAACTGTAACACTGTAATTACAACTAGTGTCGACAGTAGTCGTAAGGACATTGTCATCACCTGAGTGGGTATCTGTGTGTAGTGTGAAGTCATTATTCTGCTACTAACCTGAGTATCTATGAAAGTTTCACTGTTTTATTGATCCCCCCCTGAAGTTCCTCTACTTGGGGGGTGGCTGCTGTCAGTCACGCTTACCCCCATGTACACAAATATATTATTCCCTCGTTTTCTCTAACTTGAGCTGTTAATCAATGATTACATATATGTAAGATTTCCTTTCACCAAATGTAAAATTGAAAGGAGAATCTGTGACGTAGCCAGGTTTTCCACTTGATGGGTTGGCAGGTAAGAAAATGTTAAGGCGGCCAATAAAGTATAAACATGATTTGTTTTGTTTTTGTAATTAATCACAAAGCTATACAATGGGCCAATTGTGCTCTGTTCACCACGGGTATCGAAACCCATTTCTCGCGGTGTGAGTCGCAAACATAACGCTGTGCCACCTAGGGATCATATATAAAGCTGAAAATGATTTTAATTTATAATACAATGGTTGTTGAAACAAATATAATGTAATAGTGTGTACAGAAGTTGTATTTTTTAACAAATGGTACACAACGAGTTATGTACCTTAAGGCCAATGAACCTAAATAAAAAAATGTATTTTGTTAGAGTAGAGCTTTTAAAGATGAAAATAGGAAAAGAGAAAATAAAAATAAAAAACTTTTTTAATATTTAATAGGGATAATGTGAACACTATGAAATTAGCCTAAATACTACCTGGTCAAAAGTTAAAGACCTTACTGAAACGAGGTCCTAAACAGGGTAGGAAATGCCCAACAAGAGGTCTCAGTAGTGAGTTACACGGTCGTCATTGCGAATAACTTCAAACATTTGTAGAAGGCTGGCTGGAATGTTATTCCAAGTGGTGAAGATGGCTTCACGAAGATCATGCACTGTTTGGAATTGACGTCCATTTCTACAGACTTCCCTTGCCATCCACCCCCAAACATTTTCAATGGGGGTCAGTTCGGGCGAACACGCTGGATGGTCCAAAAAAATCACGTTATTCGCCATGAAAACGTCCTTTGTCCTGCGGGCATTGTGGACTGCAGCGTTGTTCTGCTGAAAGATCCAGTCATTTCCTCACAAGCGAGCGCCTTCAGCCAATAAAGATGCTCTCTCCAACATGCCAGTGTACCCAGCTGCTGTTTGACGCCCCTGTATAACCTGAAGATCCATTGTTCCATGGAAGGAGAAAGCATCAGATCATGATGGAACATCCTCCACTGTGTCGTGTAGAAAATGTCTCCGGTGGGATATCCTTATCGTGCCAGTAACGTTGGAAGCCATCTTAACCACCCAGGTTAAATTGATTCTCATCAGAGAACAGAAACTTTTCTACGTCCCGTGTTTGGTGCTTCTCAGCAAAGTTTAACCGAGCTCTTTCGTGGTGTGGAAGGAGGCGTGGTCTTTGAAGACGTTTACGGTTTTTAAAAGTCTTTCTCTCGTAAATGCCGTCTTATTGTTCTTGAGCTGCATTCTGCGTCCGTAAAGGCCTAAATCTGGTTCGACGATCGGCTGGTATCTTGCCGGACTACCCGTCGAATCCTCCTGCTCAACGCCGGCGAAATTTTCTTGGGCCGACCACCCGAAATTCTCGTTCCGCTTTCCTCAGGGTCTTTTAAGAAATTTGCAATAGCAGTTTTACTTCGCCCAATCTCACCAGCCATGGCACGTTGAGAAAGACCTTGCTTTTGCAGCTCGACAATTTTGGCACGTTCAAACTCTGTCAACTTTTTAGCCTTTGCTATGTTTTTACCCAATGTAACACAAGAGATGCCAGTGTGAGATGTTGACAACGCTAACGCTTCAACACAAATGACTAAATTTCTTTACTTGTTTACCGATTAACGCTTCGTTTCAGTATGGTCTTAAACGTTTGACCAGCCAGTATTTAGGCTAATTTCATAGTGTTCACATTTTCCCTACTAAATGCTAAAAAAGTTTTTTATTTTTATTTTCCCTTTTCTTATTTTCATCTTTCGAAGCTCTACTCAAATAAGTGGTTGAGTCTAACAACGCAAAATGCATATTTTTTCTTTATGTTGTTTGGCCTTAAGATTTTGGTCAGCAGTGTATATAAAAAACCTGAAAAATGGCATAGACGTAGAGGCCTTAAAAACTCCATCAATGTCAAGTTTTCTTGTATACTGCGTTAATTGCATCTTTAGCGTCTTGTATGTAAGCAGCGGGTTTAACAGTATTGAACTCTACATTTTCCGATACGTAGCCCGGCGTGGCCAGGTGATTAAAGCACTCGACTCGTAATCTGAGGGGAGCGGGTTCGAATCTCTGTCACACCAAACATGCTCGCCCCTTTAGCCGTGGGGGCGTTATAATGTGACGGTCAATCCCACTATTCGTTGGTAAAAGAGTAGTTTAAGAGCTGGCAGTGGTAGATGATGACTGGCTGTCTTCCCTCCAGTTTTACACTGCTAAATTAAGAACGGGTAGCGCAGATAGCCCTCGTGTAGCTTTGCGCCAAATTCAAACCACGCCGATACGCAGTCCGAAACACTAACCACAAGGTCAAGCCTGTCTTTCTTGACCCTGAATGCAAGCTTTAAAAAGTACGGTGTGATGTTTGGTAACCAAATGTTAGAAACTTTGGGAGACTCTAACTTTAGATCATAGGTTGCTCTTCTTTTCATTCGTTACATTACCTATGGAGGAGGCCCGACTTGGCCAGGTGGTTAGGGAACTCGACTCAATCTAAGGATCGATGGCTCGAATCCCAGTCAGACCAAATGTTTTTGCCATCTCAGCAGGGGGCGTTATATAGTTACAGTCAATCCCACTATTCGTTGCTAAAAGAGTAGACCAAGAGTTGGCGGTGTGTGGTGTTACTAGCTGCCTTCTTTCTAGTCTTATACTGTTAAATTATGGACGGCTAGCGCAGAAAGTCTTCGTGTAGCTTTGCGCGACATTCAAAACAAACGAGACCAAACCTCTAAACACGGTGCGATTAGTTTACTTGTTTGTTAACAGGACCTTTGCGCAAATCTGCACAGTAGCCATCAGCGCATCATTTTATTTGAGTCATTTTTATTTGTTTGACCAGAAGAAATTTCAGACACTCAGTGGGGCCCACCGCCGACTCCTGTGAGATTTGACGAACCCACCCACAAACCAAATTAAGGGGCGCGTTTTTGCCAACGGGGATCGAGCCATGAACTTTCGGATTCACAGTTTAAACAATATTCGATATATATATATGAGATTCATGTTGAAAGTTTGTGATCATGAGAAAACAACTTGTATTCTGCAAAATTGTATTCTGAAGACAGCTGGTATGTTCGTTAAAACTTTAATTCAAATAAAGTACAGAACAACGTTTCGACTTTCTTGTGTCAGCTTCAGGTTAACAAAAATAGTTTCAACAATTTAATTTGAGAAACATCACGTTAAAAATAAACATATTATAGTTTATTAAACTGTGGATAAACGTCACTACTATAGAGAAAACAGTTTTATTAGCTGTCGACGCTGTGTCCACGGAAGATTGTTTTTGTTTTTTTGAATTTCGCACAAAGCTACTCGAGGGCTATCTGCGCTAGCCGTCCCTAATTTAGCAGTGTAAGACTAGACGGAAGGCAGCTAGTCATCACCACCCACGCCAACTCTTGGGCTACTCTTTTACCAACGAATAGTGGGATTGACCGTAACATTATAACGCCCCCACGACTGAAAGGGCGAGCATGTTTGGCGCGACGGGGATGCGAACCCTCGACCCTCAGATTACGAGTCGCACGCCTTAACACGCTTAGCCATGTCGGGCCGTCCACGGAAGAAACGAATCAACCAGCGTTGAGATTAATTTATGTGCACAAAATCTAATTATTACGTGTACATCTGTTAAATATTCTTATCAATTAGTACTGTTACACAGTTAATGTAACTTTTACAATTGGAATATTAACAATCAAACTTAACTATTCTGCTATCGTTTCTTAATTATCGTGCGCTTTGCTCTGTTAGGCCAAAAATTAATATTTCGTGTTGTGTCATTTACGCACCATTGCTCTCCATAGAGATTATCCTTATGTTTCATAAACTGTGTACCATTTACCTGCAGGGACACAGAAAATACGTAACTAATAACATGTTTAAATCATGAGAACTCAAGTGAGACTTGTTGAAGTTTCTCGAAAATCGTTATTACTTTAATTAAATACATACAAATGGCTTTCTGTTGTTGGTTTTCGTAATGATAAGTTTATGATGTTGGAAATCTAATTTATTATTTCACAAAACTGTGTGTGTTTGTCTATTTATCTCTAAGTCTTCCCCGGGCGTTGAACGGGTACGTCAGATAGAAAGTTATCGATTCTAAATTCAACAACAAATTTCAAAGTTTCCTTATTAAAATAAATAATAGTAATTAATATTTTAGAGATTAATTAAAATTATGTAGATAATACGTTATGAGCAACTATTCAAGTTGCAAGTTCACTATTACTTTGACAACATCTCGTTGGGAATTTGATTTAATTTTGGGAGTTTGTTTTAGTGCAAAGCATGGTTAGAATAATGTACGCTGGGGGGAATAAAATTCGTTGTAAATCTGCAAACTTACTGCTGTGTCTCGGGAGGCGATGGGGAGCGACTAACTTGAGAAGACAGCTCCAATTAAGTTGACAATATATATGTGACCATGTGAAATAAACTGTTTGTTTGTTTTTGGAATTTCGCGCAAAGCTACACGAGGGCTATTTGCGCTAATCATCCCTAATTTAGTAGTGTAAGACTAGAGGGAAGGCTGCTAGTCATCACTACTCACCGCCAACTCTTGGGCTACTTTTTTACCAACTAATAGTGGGACTGACCGTCACATTATAACACCCCACGGCTGAAAGGGCGAGCATGCTTGGTGGGAAGAAGATTCGAACCCGCGACCCTTAGATTACGAGTCAACTGCCCTAACCATCTGGCCATGCCGGGGCTTAAATAAATGGAACGTAACGATGCAAAACATTCGATAACCACAGTTTTTTTTTTTGAAGTTACGTTTTCTTCTTTCACGGTTACTAGTAGAAAGAGTTACTACAAATAAATATTCGTTATGTTCGATGGTTTCCATTTGCTTATTTTGTAACGGTTTGAGAAAGAAGTTTAGAAAATTGGTTCGTTTAAGATTTAACTTTTTTTTAGTCTTCTGCAATTCACTATATAGTGACCAAACTTAATTTAGATGTGTGTGAATACGTTTTTGGCATTACTCCTAATTATGTGACATTATACAGCGGGTAAACTATTTAATAATTCTGTATGTTTGTGACAGACGTTTTCTTAGTTCCACTAAGTGCAAAATTAAAAATATTTGTGACAAGAAAGGGGTAATACATTTCCTGAGGTCCCCCGCTAGTACAGTGGTAAGTCTACGGATTTACAACGCTGAAATCAGGGGTTCGATTCCCGTTGGTAGACTCAGCAGATAGCCCGAGGTGGCTTTGCTATAAGAAAACACCCGCACATTTCTTGATTGGCCGCAACCTCTGCTGTGGACTGTAGTTTTGCTATTCAAGGTTCATTAGAACAGCTTTGTTCAGCCTTTCCCAACTATTTGGTCTGTCTGTCTGTCCATCTATTGGTATATTACTATAAGTTTTTTCAAATTCATTGTTATGGAAGTCCCAGTTCGGTACATATGTACGGTTCATTATATCGAGTTTCGTAATAAATATGGTATAATTATTTTAGTGTTTTTTTAGCAAATATTTAATTTTGTCACAGAATAACCTACGTTCCTATAGTAACTGGTAAATTTGTTTACTACGGTTACTAAGCAAGTCTGCTTTTAAAACGGATAAAGATAATAAATAGCTTTGCAAATTGCTTATTAGCACAAATGGAAATGAAGTAAAGTTTAAAGCATTGTTCGTGACGTCACTGAAATGCTGATAGCACATTTATCGTCTGCTTGCATGTCACAATCATCAAAGTTAACGAAGATAAGGGAGGAAGAAGAAGGGATTGGTGTCGAGGTAGAAGATTAAAACCGCTTCTAAGGAACGTAGGCCTTACCAGTAAATTCGAATTTGTGGTATTTCTTGATACTTTATTTGGTCAAATAGCATATTTTAAATTTTAATTCTTACTTTAAATAAAACAAAGAAACTTTAAAACAGCAATCTTCATGGATACAAACAATATTTACTTTATTGATATTAATTCTGGAATCCTTTCAAAATGGCTGTGTATATGAACATACGGTTAGGCCAAAGTCTTTGACACAAGCAATAAGCATTTAAATCGATCACTGCCAGTCCAACTGTGTTTATCGCTTCTGTTAAATTATACATCTTAAATTAGGATCACATTTTTTGAAAACCAATAAATATTTGGCTAAGTTACTGTAAAAAAAAATCTCATAACTAAAGTGATCAGTTTTGGAACCCTATTATTTTGTACAATAACGAAAAAGGTACTGTTACACAGTTGGGCGGTTGGCGTATCCAAGCAATCATCATGTTGACATTGTTAAGGGGTGTTTGTTAAAATAAAAATAGTTGAAACCATCAGAATGCATTGTAATTGTTTGTTTTATGATTTTTAAATTCATACCTCACTCTCTAATGTTGTTTTGAATCTAGTTTCATTTTTGATATTACAAGGACCTCATAGGTAATACTATTTATGGAGATATTTTAGTTCCAAGCATACTGGAACCCTAGGTTATTTTTAATATTTTATAGTCAATACAACAAGTTCTGTATAATAGTAAAGCTATTCTCATACACTGGATCCTTTTTTTTTTTATTTCTTAGTTGGTGTCGATCAAGGAGTTTATTGAGATCGAAAATAAACAACTTATCAAGTTAACAGAAACGGAGACTAAGATATGAATCGCCTGGGAGCTAATCGTATCGGACTTCAAGCAGATTTATCAAGCAAACAAACAAAGGCTCAAAATCCAATTTTTGTCACTAATTATGGCCAATGGGTGAAGCCAACCACAGAAGACTCACCGGGTGCTCTCTGTGATAATTTCCGTCCTTTAGCGTTTTATGCGAGAATTCTCGGGATTTGGCCTCTGAGTAATGTAACTTCTTTAAGTGTTAATATTCTACACTTCTCATGGAGCTCTTTTTGGTTCATCTACAGCGCTTTTCTGGTGACAGTAATGACAGGTAGTGGTCTATTCTACCTTTACGTTAACTTGATGACGATGTCAAGATGCAGTCTTATTCAAAACCTTTTTGTCATCTTGTTCTTGGGCGGTTGGCGTATCCAAGCAATCATCAACATGTTGACATTGTTATTTAGCGGCAGAAAGATCCATGCTTATCTACAAATCTGGTCTGACACTCATACCAGATTAAAGGTGAGCTTCGGTAAGAAATTCTTTAAGATGGCGGTTGGTTTTCTTTTATATGTCCTCGCAGTTCAGATTTTATACACTGGAATGCTTATTCCTAGTTCGTGTCTTCTGTTGAATGGCATCAGATGCCATCGAGACAACAAGAATGCGTCCGTTTTCTTCTCTCCAGGTTGCTTTGTTCAACCCATGTCCATGTTCTCCTGGTCTGTCGCTCACCATCTTCATTCCATCAGCGTTTTTCTGCTACCAGATCTCCTTATAATTTTCTTCGGCTCTACAATTCAACATTCTTTTACTGAGATCTCTAGACGAGTCCGTACTATACTGCAGTCAGGTAAAGAGGCATTAGAGGACGACTTGGCAGCCGTCCGGGTGTGTCATCACCAACTGTGCACCCTTATCAAGGAAACAGATAAGCTCTTCTCACCCATTATCTTAGTGTCTTGTCTCGTAAATGTGGTGCACATGGTGATTCTTCTCCACCGGATTCTTCTGCCAGACACTAGTTTTCTAGAAAAGGTTGTTTACGGAGTGGTCTGTTTATGTGTGCCCATCGTCCGGTTGGTGGCCCTTTCAATCCAGGCAGCCAAAATAATAGACGAGGTAAGTGGTGTTTGTTTGTATTTTAGAATTTCACGCAAAGCTACACGAGGGCTATCTGCACTAGTCGTCCCTAGTTTAGCGACGCAAGACTAGAGGGAAGGTAGCTACTCATCACCACCCACCGCTAATTCTTGAGTTACTTTACTCACTCAACGAATAGTGGAATCGACCATAACATAATGCTCCCAAGGCTGAAAAGGTAAGCATGTTTGGTGTAAAGGGGATTCGAACTATTGACCCTCAGATTGTGAGTGGAGCACCTTAACAAAATTCAATTCAAGTGGTGACTCCTTTCTCATACTGATTTTTAAATGAAACTAGAAAAGAATGATTACATTAGTCGTGTTAAGTTCTTGTTGGAACAAAAACTATTTTTTCTATAAAGAAAGAATGAATTAAAATTAACTAATAAATCATTATTAATATTGATTATAGCCGTTAACAAGCAGATATGATGTGCACCTTATATTTAAAATGTCCTTCTCTTTACCTTTCTCTCTTGAATGACTCCCGCTGGTACAGCAGCAAGTCTACGGATTTACAACACTGAAATCATGGGTTCGATTCCCCTCGATGGACTCAGCAGATAGTCCGATGTGGCTTTGTTATAAGAAAACGCACACACATACTCTATCATATGCCATCTATAATAGTTGATTCTTTTACTCGAAATAATAT
Source organism: Tachypleus tridentatus (assembly GCF_004210375.1). NCBI lineage: Eukaryota > Metazoa > Arthropoda > Merostomata > Xiphosura > Limulidae > Tachypleus > Tachypleus tridentatus. The sequence goes on from NC_134826.1 coordinate 70,888,969, forward strand.
GTTCTTTTATTGTTTTATATTTTTTTCTGATAACATAATTGTCGTTTCTTTTCACCAGTTACTTTCCCACTAGAACACAAGAAACGTGCATCTTGTGGTAAGTGAGGATCAGACAAATGCTTTGTACTACTTATTATTATCTACTAGAGTCCTGCAACTAGAACAATCAGCCATAGATGGAAACTCTTAAAACATCACTTTCATTTGAATGGAAAAAGCACAAGATAGGTTCATGCTAACTCACCACTATCCATAATAAACATCAACAAAAAGTGTAATTCACTGAAACATTATAACGCTCCAAGGCTGAAAGGGGGAAAATGTTCAGTGACAGGTTGCAAATCATGTGCCCTGACGTTCAGGCCAATCTCAGGTTAAGCACATTCATGGCCAGTAAAGTTGTGTGTTTAGAGCGACAGGTGTCAATAAACATCTCAATTAACAACGGTTGATACAGAAACATACGGTAAGATGGTGAACTTACAAGAACGTAACCTTTTACTACAGGTAAAACAATTACCACAGGGAAAAGACTGCACGAATTTTGTTTCGAGCTCACTCAGTTATCTGTTTTAATACATTTACGTTTTTAACCAATGATCAGCTATTAACTTCAGTTTCTTTTAACAGGCCATGTCACCGCTTGAAAGTCTTCATTCAGTCGCCACCTACCGGCTGACTCAGAGTACCCATGATCAGGTAAGCTGTGGCAGTACGCGTTAAGAAAAGTGTTTCTACCTACGAGATCACCAGGTGTTTCAAGTGGTTTATTGCGTAGGAGACCGTTGGGTTATTCTTTGTTTCGAATGATATTTGTTTCTCTCAAGCTGCGGAACATGATGAAAATGTCATTTCGGAGACTTTAGGGCTGGGCATAGCCACTCATAATTTAGAATTGTTGAGTCAAAGGGAAAACAAACCATTCAAATCATATATCGCTTTTTAATTAAAAAAAAAAGCCTAAGATATGGAGCGACTCGAACCTTCCGAACCGCAGCCCAGAACGTTGATCTCTAAGCAAGTCTAACTTATCTTATATGATATTATAATCATATTGTGACAAATAATTTTTAAACTGATTTTAATCAGGTGTAGAATCGAGGAGAAAGCAACCTTAAATAACGTTTAGTAGCAGAAGTGCCAGGATGCATACTGGAAGGTCCAAGGTTCACATCACGCAATGCTGAACATTCTCCTCTCTTTCATCTTTTGGTGCATTATAAGAGTGACAATTTATCTTTTCGCTTGGTTCAAAACCGGATACATCCCTTGTGGTGAAGATTACTATTGGCCAATGTTGTAGCCAGATGCAGTTTTCGGGGGTAAAGTGACTGACGAACAAATTACTTAATGATTTCTGTGACGAAGTAATATAAGCTAGAATTTTGGGGGACATTTATACTTGAACACTAGGGGTCTCTGATCTGACGATGTGCTGCGTAAAATTGCAATCAAGTTACAAACATTATTGGCTTAGGTCAGTGTTTCCCAACTGTGGTTTGAAAAGGTACTCCAAGGGTCTGCTATAAATGTACGAAATTTCATAAAATAATAAAAAAAAAGATTTATAGAATAAAGAAATATTCTTCTTAAAATTAAATATATAAGAATTAAAACGTTTAATTTTAGAATTTTTTTTCAAAAATAAAAGAAAAACCTGCATTTTGGGGAGGAGCGAAAAATTTAAATTAAAATTGGTTCTCGGGTTACTAACGTCCGATAACTGTTGCTTTAGATTATGGTCAGTACAATCGCTATTTGTGAAGTTGTAGATAGAAATTATTTTCTTTATATTTTAAGTTACAGATATTATAACCGCTGAGGTGAAACTTACAGCTCATCCTTCAATCAAACATAACAATTAACTTTGATGTTAATAATGTTTTTTTTTTATTAAATAAATTCAGTTTTTAATCTGTTTATCTAGTATAATGGACCGGCATGGCCAAGCGTTTTAAGGCATGCGACTCGTAATCTGAGGGTCGCGGGTTCGCATCCCGGTCGCGCCAAACATGCTCGCCCTCCCAGCCGTGGGGGCGTTATAATGTGACGGTCAATCCCACTATTCGTTGGTAAAAGAGTAGCCCAAGAGTTGGAGGTGGGTAGTGATGACTAGCTGCCTTCCCTCTAGTCTTACACTGCTAAATTAGGGACGACTAGCACAGATAGCCCTCGAGTAGCTTTGTGCGAAATTCCAAAACAAACAAACTATCTAGTATAAGACATACAGGATGAATGACGTCCTGTCATCCCCACGAAGCCAACAAAAATGCACGAGACATGAGTATATCAGCTAATAACTGGCATTTTTTTTATATTTGTTTGTTATTAAGCACAAAGAGATCGATCCTCGAAGTTTAGCCTTATAAAGTCTCCAGTTTCATTACAATGGCATTATTATTATTTTTATGAAGCTGACTTACAGATAGGTTCCTAGGTTTTGGCGGATTTTGGAGTTTATATAATTTCCATTAAAACAAAACAAAAAAAAAAGGTTTATTGTTGCTAGATTAGATTTCTTTTATAATATTCGGGTCCTCCGCTGGTACAACGGTAAATCTACGGATCTTCAACGTTAAAATCAGGGGTTCGATTCCCTTCGGTGGACTCAGCAGATAGCCCGATGTGGCTTTGCTATAAAACACACACATATTATAATATTTGACCTCTTCATGAACTTTTTCAGCGGACAGAATGATAGGTCTCGATTATATGTAGTCTAAATTCACTTTTAACAGCGTGTTTTTGGATGTAAGACAGACATAATACTTCAGAACTATTATTTTAAAATCCCTACAACAATCTAGACAAGTGCACACAAACGGAATTTGTTTTTATGTTTAATTATATTTATTGTCTTGTGCACAACAGCAAAAAATAAAAAAACAAACACTTGTTGAGAAAAATATATATGCAAAAACAGCTGGTATGGGAAGATAAAGCACTATGTAGAAGAGCGAACAACGTTTATAACAACAACAACTCAAGCCCAAAATAAACCAATACAAGGGAACACTTTATACCTATATTAATAAATATAATGCAACATCTAAGCACGCCCTCTACATTCTCACACTCAATTACAAAACCCCTTCAAACATGTGGTCAGCTATCGACCACATACCTCTTTCTTTCTTTGTGAATCTGACGATGACCGAAGAAGGTAGAAAGTTGTTCGCTCCTCTACATAAAAATTTTCTCAACTCATACCAGCCGTTTTTACATATATATTTTAAAAAACTTCGTTTGCAAAAACAACTTTTTCAACTCAATAAATTCCTCGATGTCTCAGCAGTAATTTTCGGGGTTTATAACTTTAAAATTCAGGGTTTTATCTACACAGCACACAGAGTATAAGAAGTATAATGAGAACCTGTTTGGATCAAATGTGTAGCTAAGGGTTATCGTTCCAGATTCTGGATCAAAGGGTCGAATGTTTGAACTCGTGATACGAACAGTCTCTTTACTTTCATCTGACAGTTAGTTTCACTACCGTGTAGGCGGCGGGTGCTGCTGACTGACAGCGTTTTCTTTAATCGGCAGTTCAAAGGTATGGACAGTTGTGACTGAACCTTGGGGTCTCTGATAGAGGTCGTTAGGCACTAGCATACGGGGTTTGTTCCCCGAATACCTAGTTGGCGTTTTGAAAAATCAGAATAGAAAACTATAATCCATATCATACTGAAATGGCAAACATTATTGCGTTTGTATAAACCCCAGCCCCAAATTAACTCACGACATCCTAGAATTTTGCCTTAAAACAAAGCAAACATATTAATTTATTAAATCTGATAAATTCCCAGTTTATTTAAGAAAGTTCCAGATATGATATTTAAACAAAATAATCTTTCTTGTTCATTGTATAGATTTTCTAAAATGAAATTTAAATGATGAAAAAACAAAAAAACTTAGGTGTAACTTCGTCAGATCCATCATTGCTACTAAAGAATCGGAGAGCATTATATTTTTATATGGCAGTTACTACTTTTTGCCTTGTGAAATGAAAATCACTTTAATCGTTTAACGTTTTAGAAATTATCTCGATTTTTATAGTTGAAATATTAATAATGCAAACCATTTCACAAAATATGATACTTTAACTTTTGTTAATTTATTGTTCATATAGTTGCGACTTTTCATCTCGAAATTAAACGGATTCAACACTGGTTTAAGCGGTTCAGGATACTTTTCTATCAATCGTGGACTACTTTCCTCGGTTAGTATTTTAGCGTCATCTCTTATTTGATTGTTGAACTATTGTAGCTCAATTTTTTTTCTCTCTTTTTATTTTTTCAAAACTTTTTTAAGGACAGTTGTATAATCCAGTACAAACAAAGAATATATTTCTTACATGTTTAAACTGTTGTTAATATGAATAATTTGTTTGTGTGTGTATACTTAGATTATACATAATAAAGACATATGAATGTTAAGTAGTTAAATGTTATTGTTTCTTTTCTAATATCTTATTCAAAACCCTCATGATATTTTTCTTTTTAGTTTATCTTTAAAATTATCAGTGAATATTTCTGAGATTAATAAAATAAGAACTACAAAAGTATGTTTAAAGCAATCTTAGCACTGCAAATTAACTACTGGACAAACACAGAGGTTCTTTTTTAGGTTAAAACAGCTTTGCTTGGACAGACGTGTTAAACGGTCTGTTGAAGTATCATACAGCATGCGTGAGTTGCACAAACTAGTAATTTTTTTTCAGTTTTAAAACACTGAAATGGATTGACTGGAATATATTTCCAAGACACGATCCCGAGAGCAGTACTGGGCATGCGTAGTGAGAAGAAGCACTAATATGAATATGGCCTGATGGTTGGGGGCGCTCGACTCGCCATCTGTAGGTCACAGGCTGGATTTTTCTAACCAAACATGCTCGCTCTTTTAGCTGTCGGGACATCACACTGTTTCGATCAATCTCACTATTCATCAGTAATTAGTACCCCAAGAATTTTTAGTTGATGTTGTTGACTAGGTATATTTGTTCTAGCCCATCTCTGTTAAATTTCTGACGACTAGCGTAAGTAGTCCTGGAATAGTTTTGCACAAAAACAAATAAATCGTTTTGAAATAGTTGTCAAGTTGAATTTAGAGACCGTGTGTGATTATATCTCTTGTGTTTTGAGATAGAAAAGTTGTGTACTTGTTGACGCTATTTAATAATAATAACAAAAATGCTATATTATATTTTACACCATTCCGTGTATTTAGTGACGGTGTTTAATTATTGGAAACTTCCTTGTTTTCGGTCTATTAATCGGTAAGTTATTTGAGACATGGTTGTGTTTGTTTTGTCATTTAGAGGTTATTTTAAACCTATCCTTTTATTCAGAGCTCATTTGAGCCTCGTTGTGTCCTGTTTTTTTAGTGGCAGATAACTCGAAATCTCATTATTTCTTAGTGGTAGATGATCTGAGCTCTCGTTGTGTCCTGCCTTCTTATTGGTAGACAATAGCTTCTAACATTGGCTCAAATGCCTTTTCTGTGATTGTGTTTTGATATGAATGCCTTTTGTAACAAAATAAGCTTTTTACATTTAGCACGATCCTAAAACTATGGCCGACAGATATGTGTCGTATGAGATAAACCGTGCAGTTTTACAGCAACAAATCCAAAAGAAAACTGTGCAAGAAGATTTTCACTGCTCCCTCATTTTAATTTTTTTTTTCTGTTTTACGGATGCTCAGTAATAATATTTCTCAAATGTATCTGGAAAATTAAATTTTAAAAATTTCAAACATATATTAATAATATTTCATTTCTATATTTAAATGAAAATTCAAAAGTCGGGATCTAAATATTTTTTGAAATACACTTTTATCTAATAAGTCACAAAAAGTCTTAAAAGAAACTGAATGAAAGAATAAACTATGTTTATTTTGTGGTTTATATATACTTTTTCTTTTTCCCAGTTGTTTGGTGCAGTGGCAACTTACCTGATAGTAATGGTTCAGTTCAAGGACACTGATTAAAACTTATAATCATACAGAAGCGACATCTGGTGTCTCATACCAAGAACGTCAGAACTATGAGTTTATAACACTGGTCTTGTTATATTTAATTCCACCATGAAAACTAAATCATTGTTGTTTTATTATTTTTATGTTAGCAGAGTGTGGAGTGTTATGTTTATTGAACTTATATTAATGTCGTAGTTCACCGCTTAGCTAGTGTTGGAGTTTATTTATTAGAGAGAAGTATCAAAATACATTGAATATTGGGGCCTGGCATGGCCTAGCGCGTTAAAGCGTGCGCTTCGTAATCTGAGGGTCGCGGGTTCGCGCCCGAGTCACGCCAAACATGCTCGCCCTCCCAGCCGTGGGGGCGTTATAATGTGACGGTCAATCCCACTTTTCGTTGGTAAAAGAGTAGCCTAAGAGTTGGCGGTGGGTGGTGATGACTAGCTGCCTTCCTTCTAGTCTATCACTGATAAATTAGGGACGGCTAACGCAGATAGCCTTCGAGTAGCTTTGCGCGAAATTCAAAACAAACTATACTGAGGAGGGCAATTAGGTAATTCCAAAATACAACACGAGCTTTTATAGAAGGCTTGTTCTTACTTTAATTACAAAGTTTCGACCAATAGCATCGCTAGTTTTTATAGCGCTTGGCTGAAGAATGATTTCTTTGAATTTGTTTTCTTACACTACTAAATTAGGGACGGCTAGCACAGATAGCCGTCGAGTTGCTTTGTGCGAAATTCAAAAACAAAAAAACAAACATTGAATATTATTTATTTTGGTTATAGTATTATTAGGCACTAAAAATAAAATGTGTAGTTTGTTTGTGGATTTATAAGGCAGTTAGAATGCAAAATGTACCAAAGTTGTATGGTTTTTAAATATTTAAGACCGTTAGAACACATTGGTTTGTTTGTTAGTTTGTTTTGGAATTTTGCGCAAAGTAAGATAATAAGCCACAATTACAAGGACTAGACAATAATCTGTTACAGTAATGTACATAAAAAAATCTATGTTACGTTGCTAATTTATTACGTTTGTGTTGGAATTTCGTGCCAAGCTACACGAAGGCAATCTGTGCTAGCCGTCCCTAATTTAGCAGCATAAGACTTGAGAGAAGGCAGCTAGACATCACCACCCACCGCCAGCTCCTGGACTACTCTTTTACCAACGAAGAGTGGAATTGGCCGTAACATTATAACGCCCCCACGGCTGATAGGGCGGGTATGTTTGGTACGACGAGGTTTCGAACCCGCGCCCCTTAGTTTACGAGTCGAACGCCTTAACCCACCTAGCCATACCGGGCCTGAACACATTGGAGGTTACATAGTTTTTAGCTTATGGATTAATAAAGCAGTTATAAAACTAAAAATTAAGTCACATTTAGTGTATTTCAAGTTTCTGTGAGTGCACTGAATGGTTAAGAGAACATCACTAAATGATTCTCAAATAACACCCCTGTATTTTAATATATTTTTGAAAAATGATAAAAAAGCACAGGCTATTTGTTGACTTTTTGCCACAAATAAAGAATTTTGAGAACTATCTCCACCAGTTGTAAGACGTCTCCATTTATGAAGCAATAATTTCCTTTAACGTTTATTCTTTCCTATTAAACCTATTTTGTAAATAGTTTTCTGTTTTTATACACTTAAACTTACAGTGTTTTTTTCTTGTTTTGCGTGTCTCCTTTTCCAGATCGTTTCACTTACATATAACGTATTTTTTATGGGTTTAAATCCTGAGTTTAGCCGTTTCAGGTACTGATAAATTTCTTAAAAAGTGCAATTAATTTTGAACAACTAGCGATGGATTCTGTTGACGCTTTAAGTGCACTTTATAAATTATTTCTTCATCAAATTTCCTTATTGGTCCCTGACAGCACGCGAGTCTCATAAAAATATAAACATAAATACTGCAGATATTGGAATTTGTTCTTTAATTAATTATGGGACACTCTGTGTATATTACTATGAAAATGGCTGATTCCACCCAATGTTTCTGGTTACGTCTTTAGTTATTGTAAGAGGTAAAAAACATAAAACTTATTTTAAAGTTAATTAATTAAAAACTAAATTCGACTTATCCGGTTGTACAGTCTATTAATGACGACAATAATTGATGTCTACCTGTCACAACCATATTTATTTCTATAAATAATTTTCTTATTACTCTACACGTAGCAGCATAAGTGTCTTAGAGATTAAAAAAAAAAATTAACTGTGTTTGTTGAAAACATCCCTAATACAAAATAAGTATTCTACTTCCAAATTATTTCTTCGGGATTTAAAAGTTTGTTTTTTAAATCTTTGAATTCAGAATTTAAATCATCAACCTTATTATATATTTTCATATTTCAATTTGCGGCAATAATTTGTGTAACAAAGTAAAATTCCTTTAAAAAACAATCTGCGACGTTACATTTCCTTAACCTCACGACGTTTTAAAAAACTTGCATAGTTTGAGATGCGCATTATTAGAAACACAAATGATATTTACCATAACAACAATGCATTAAAAAAGAATAATTATTATGCTCACAACATCTCAAATAAATATTTTACCGTCAACAAGTGTCACTTACATCGATTATAAGTTATTTATAATTATATTGATTTTTTAAAAACATGTCTTAATCATAGCGCAAATGAAGTCTCAAATTGTTTTTTTATTAATATTGATAGGAGATTGTAAAAAAAAATTCAGGTTGATTCTTTATGTAGTAGATCCCCTGCAAAATAAATAAAACAAATAAAAGTGAATTAAAACTGACAGAATTAGCTTGCATGCTCACCCATTCACTCGTGAAACCATCTCAGTCTAGAGGCACGACTGTTACGCTGTTAAACATGTATAATAAATCATGTTTTGTTTGACGGGTGTTTGTTTAAGTAATTGGCGACTTGAGGCCCCAACACGTCAACAATCCCTACCCACGAACAGAGAAAATGGATGCCTAGGTAATTATAGTGTCTTTAGCTGTACAGCATAATATAAATCGTTCATCTCGTGTTTGAAAAACCAACCAGTCGAAGAGTGTTTCGTCACTCACGTAGCTAGTGGTTTTGTATACGTAATTAAATAGATTTTAATTTGCGTTTTTCTAACAGCGCATGCCAAGCACTCTTATTTTGTAGTTTTCATCATCTTAGGTCGCTTAATTTCGTGACCAACCAAAGAGTTGAAACGTTACTTTGAGATTCTTTTATTATCTCGTGAATTGGACAGAGGGGTCGCTAAGTGCTCGCACGAGAGGCCCTGCTTCTTTGTTTGTTTGTTTTTGGAATTTCGCGCAAAGCTACAAAAGGGCTATCTACGCTAGCCGTCCCTAATTTAGCAGTGTAAGGCTAGAGGGAAGGCAGCTAGTCATCACCACCCACCACCAGCTCTTGGGCTACTCTTTTACCAACGAATAGTGGGATTGACCAAACATTATAACGTCTCCAAGGCTGAAATTATTACTTTACGAAATAAACGCGCGGACATACATACAGACGCAAATGAAATAACAACAGGCAGTTAAGAAAAGGTATATAATAATTCGTGAGGTTGAATCCAATAGACGGTAAATCCATGTGGGTGTCTCGTTATGTACATGACTGGCCGTTTACATATCGTAGATTGTTATATAGTTTTGAAAACTTTATTCAGGTAAACACAGGAAAAATTAAGAACCTAAATAATTAACCAACCAGTCATGTTTTAAATCATTTCAGTTTCTCAGCCGAACATAGTTTATAAGCCGAAACTCTTGTATCTTATTACTTATACATTAGTACCATAGTTCTTCTTGATGACGAGAAACCCACTTAAAATAAAAATGTATCTCACTTTTATTGATAAGCAAAGAACAACGTTTCGACCTGAAGATGACCTAAGGAAGTTGAAACGTTGTTCCCTGCTTATCAATAAAAGTGTTAATACCCATACCAACCGTTCTGAGGTACAGTACCATAGTTTGCTTTTTTCATTTGTTCTGTTCATTTGACTGCTCCTTCAGTCCTGGTCTTCTAAGTAAAGCTACCTTTTGTATACGTAGGTGTGGGCTCGTAATGTTTAAAGTTTGATGGTAATATTTCAAAATCCTACAGAGCAAGAATTGGTATTAACATTTCCAGAAATTTGGTAAATGTTTTAAAAGTAATTATCGTTAATCATCAAATATTAACAGTTGGTTTATCCAGAGTGAGGAGGGGAATACGCAAAGTCTTTTCAAAACCAGAAAAGAACCTTGTTAAAAGGATGTAGGGGTTAAATAGAACTGTAATCCAATATTACAGCTGTCACATGTTTGAAGAATCATGTTGGTAATATGTCGAAGTCCCAAGAAATGATTCCGAATTAAAAACTGTAATGAACTGTAATCCAATATTACAGCTGTCACATGTTTGAAGAATCATGTTGGTAATATGCCAAAGTCCCAAGAAATGATTCCGAATTAAAAATTAGCTCCAGAAGTTAGGAATAAATCTATAAGTTACTTCCAAATTGTAGCCAGTGTTTGATACGTTGAAGCGAACTAACTTTTAATCTTTAAAATTGAATGAAGTGATACTTTTCGCCTTTGTTAAAGCGCCCCCTAAATAATTTACAGGAGAAACAGAAGTCAGTTTTGAGTCGATATTTTAATTAGTTTCTTCGGTTACAAATATATGTTGTTTGCTGTAAATAGTTTTGGAAAATTATTGTAATTGTATTTACACACACACACATACATATATATATATACATATATATATGTATGTGTAGTTTATTTTTCCCGCTTTAAATTGCCTAAAAAGTTTATGAAAATTGCATTGCAATTTCTATAGACTCTGAAACAAAATCAAGTGGATTAGTAGAGTGTGTGTTTTCTTATAGCAAAATCACATCGGGCTATCTGCTGTGTCCACTGAGGGGAATCGAATTTCTGATTTTAGCATTCTAAATCTAAGGGTCTTCTTTCGTCTTACCAGGAGGACGTGGAGCTGTTTTGACAAATGATTGGTTAACAACACGTGTAGTTCTGCAAGGTTAGGATCGTTGAGAGTTTATTTAAAGAATTACTAGTTAGATGAAATAGATGGTGAGGGGTGCAGCGTCTGGGGGTTCACGAGAACAATTATCGTGCACATGTTTACTACGGGTTCAGTTTATATTACCGGATTTGTATGCTTCATAATTGTTTGTGTGTTTTCTTATAGCAAAGCCACATCTGCTGTGTCCACCAAGTGGAATCGAACCCCTGATTTTAGCTTTGTAAATCCGTATACATATCGCTGTCCCAGCGAAGGACGTTTCTGTTTGATGTTAAGCACAAAGGGCTCTGAGTCCCACAGGTATCTAAATCTGGTTTCTAAGATTGTAAGTCCGCGGAAATGCCGCTGTGTCATCGGGGGGGGGGGTAATAACCATATATGGTAGCGTTTTTCAAACTCGGGTCCGTGAGAGTATTTTATGGGTACCCACGAGTCATCTGAGTTTTCATTAAAATATTTTAAAAAATATATGATTTGTAAAATAAAAAATGTTTTTCGTAAGATTAGGTTTATCTGAATTAAAATTTTATTTTTAGAATATAGCTTTTAATTTAATTTACACGGAATATATATGTATATATAAATATTTTTTTCCAAAAATAAACAAACTTGTTTTGTTTCTGAATTTCGAGCCAAGCTACGTGAGGGCTAGCTGCGCTAGTTGTCCCACATTTAGAGGTAAGACCAGAGGGAAAGCACCTAGTCATCACCACTCACCGCCAACTCTTGGGCTACTCTTTTACCAACGAATAGTGGCATTGACTGTAACATTATAACGTCCCCACGGCTGAAAAGGCGAGCATGTTTGGTGTGACGGGGATTCGAACCCGCAACCCTCGGATTACGAGTCGAGTGCCTTAACCACCTGGCCATGCCAGGCCAAACGAAACAAAACATTGACTAGTTTGAGGGTCCCCGAATTAAATTTTAAATTAAAAGAGGTTTTCAGGGTACTAACGTTTGAGAATCGCTGATATATCAGATTTTTTTTACTGGTATATCTGTGTGTGTGTATGTGAGTGGGGGGGGGAACATAGAGCGTAATTTAGTTGCAAAGGTGTGGGGTTAGCGGGGGTTTTGTAGCTGTGTATAAGATATTCTAAAAAGAGTTATTATATTTTTAAAAGTTTCTGGAGACATATCTCTCGAGTCTCTCCCTGAGAATTACGCTTATGAATGGGGTGTTAAGTGCATAAGAGGATGGGGACTTTGTCACAAACGTTTGATCAACACGGCCTTAAGCAACACTTTTTGGACTGCTAAGTGATTTGGTGCGTGAACAACTTAGAATAATTGATGTGTTTAAAAATGCCAATAGGTTAAATAATATATATGTTTAAAGTAAGACTCTTTAAAAGATTCTTTCTCCTAATTAAATCTCTCTTCTTCTTGCCCAAAAATTTTGTGTGTAGTTAAGCGTAAATCTATACCTAGATTTTAGCGTTATAAGTCCGGAGACTTACTTGGGGGGATATTTTGGATTTAAGTTTCAAAAAAAAAAGTTATTCATTACATTGTGAACGAATATGTTTTTATTTTCAAAACTGCCATCAGATAGCGTTGAAATCCTGATAAATGAAAAGGAAAGAGCTTAAAGCCCCCTTGCGGAGATTCGTAATAAAATGAGATCTGTTTTGTATTTATAACTCTTTAGAAGTGTATTAATCGGAAAATTCCCAAAGTAAATGGAGTGATTTTATTTTTAATTTATATATTGAGCCAAGTTCGTTCGATACGTCATCCGCTGGTACAGCGGTAACTCTACGGATTTACAATGCTAAAATCAGGGGTTCGATTCCCCTCGGTGGACTCCGAAGATAGCCTAATGTGGCTTTGCTATAAGAAAACATACACTCGTTCGATACTTTTGTCGTGTATTAAGTTGCGGAAATCTATTCTTTTTGATCATGTGATATAATATTATTTAGTATTTGATATGATTCTATTTTAATAGAGGGCAGTATGGTACTTGAATAAGATACGGCCGACGCTGTTGTTAAGGGGTGGTATATACGATCCACAAGGCCACGAAATATTTTCCTGAGGAAACAGTATTATTTGTTTTGTTTAGTAAACGAAACGTTAGAAATGTAGCGATTTTATTTACGTCACTGCTATACATCAGGTGTTAAGTGTTTTTTTTTCTTTTCTTTTGATAAATTCCAGACGAACTGACAAATCGATTGACCAGCCCTTATCGTCACGTGGTGGCGCCAAGCACGTCGTTCGCTTCGGAAAAGGTGAAAATAAGAGAAATATTATTTTCATCTCATTATGCCATTATCAGGGCCACGTTGAGGTGAATGGCGCTATGCTCTCGTGTTTGGTAACGCCCTTGGCGCCAGAACCGATATACCTCGCCCCTAGAGTTCACCTACAATCACGTATTAGGTTTGGTCGCTATGCGTCTATTTACGGTGTATCCAAGCTGTTGCCCTATTCTTCGGCCGAGTTACGGAGAGAAAGTTGATAAGTACCGCCCCCTGGAGGATAAAATAGCGAATTAGAAAAACTAAAACAATTGCGCGGAGGTTTCTTCATTGTTTCCAGTTTCTCGAAATTCGGACCTATAAGGATCAAACAATGTTCTACACTCGCCCACTCTTACCATAACTTTAACCCTCTACCCTTATCACACGTGTACCACTTACCTCTCTTCGACGTAAGCAATACCGCCGCATCGTGACTGTCTGGGAGGAGGCGGACTTCTGCGGCCCGTGGGGTCGTTTGACGAACCCGATGATGGTATAACACGCGACTCGAAGGTTACTTTGGAATCTAAGGAACTGTGTGAACTCTGAGAACGGAGGTGGTGGTAACTGACCTCTGACGGTAAGATATCATAAACTTTTATTTGTAACATTTAGAAACTTGCTTTAGAAAAAAAAAATGTATATCTTAATTTTTTATGTCATTCAAAGGAAATGTTTAGTACCACTTATACGATTACGTCATCATTTTAAACACAAAACGGAACCAATAATTTCCGTTTTCTTTCTTAAAAATCATCGATTACAAATTACAGTTTCATTATGTCATTAAGTCACATGTCTTTTTTTTTTCCACACCGCGGCACGTGCCACAGTATCTTACCAATAAGATGAACCTGATCACTTCTGTTTTAATTAATAGCGTTGAAAACTTTAGAAAAGTAAACTGCATAATTTTCATAAAACGTGGGACCGTGTTCGTCAACACTGACAAGAAACGCAAGAACTCCACAATATGGATGAGACATTTATGTTTAAACTTCAATAAACATTTTAGTTAAAGCGTTGAGTTTATACCAAAATTTAAACACAATAATCTCACGAATAAACTTAATATTTTAAAGTTACGAAAAGCTGGTAGGTTTGGAATAGTTCATTGTGTAATTTTGTCCTAAAACAGCAGCAACAAAAGATAATATCTTCTCTTATTATAATGTTTTGTAATCTAAACATTTTATTATTTCAGTTCAAAATTGACGTTTCTTTTAAACACGTCGTCTTTTAGCCCTGATCATGGTTACGTGTTAGTAAAACTAGTCGGCTGAATAGTTTTACTCGTGGCATAACGTAAGCCCGAACATCACGAGTCTCTTAGAGCATACCGCTAGGAAGACACGGACGGAACGGCCAGGTGGTTAGAGGGCGCTCGACTTGCAATCGAAGGGTCGAGGGCTCGAATCTCCGTCGTACCAAACATGCTCGCTCTTTCAGCCTTGGGGACATTATAACGTAACGCTCAATCCCACTATTTGTTGGTAAAAGAGAAACCCAAGAGCTGGTGGTAGGTGGTGATGATTAGCTGCCTTCGCTGTCGTCTTCTACTGTTAAATTAAAGACGAGTAACGCAGATAGCCCTCGTGTAGCTTTGCGCGACATTCAAAGTCAACACTATTAACTAACTTTATATGTCTTAATTTGTTTGTTTTTTAACTCAAATACATAACACATTAACAGAGGCTCAAAACGTGTAAAAAAAAAAAAAAACACCACCACTAAACGAATCTGAACAAGTAAATTAACTTTCCTGTATAGCTGATAAGAATAAATTAAAATAGGCCTAACATCTTCTGATGAGTCATTTATACAGACAGAAACATGTCTTTTTAACAACAAGACAGTTTTCGAGTCTGAGCGGCAATCATGCTCGCCCTTTCAGCCTTGGGGACGTTGTAATGTGACGGTCAATCCACTATTCGTTGGTAAAAGAGTAACCCAAGAGTTGACGGTAGGTGGTTTCGAAAACAAACAAATTATGGTACCATCTCAACCAGAGAGAAGCGCTCGTTAATTGGAACAATGGCAACACTTGAAGAATATTATTCTAGAGGTCGATTTATACAACAATACTTCGAATTTAAGCTTTTCGTCAAGCGATATTTAAACAGAAGTGTGAACTAAGTGACCTGAGAGCTTTCCGAATCGCATTTCTTGTTTTCTTATAAAACTTACACGGCTTTTATTCTTTCCGGATCATTGTCCTCTTTGCTTTCTAAAGTAGCCATGTTCACTGGTACCTGAACACTGAAGAAACTGTCGAAATATTCAAGTATAAAAACGTGAGAGTGGATTTAGAGATTATAATATGTTGGCCCCGACGAAATCTTTCGTCCAGTATCAAGGATTATCTGGCTGGCGGAGATACAACTGATGTAGTTATGATCTAGTTTAGTGGCTCTGAAACTTTAGTGACCCGATGACCATTAGGGCTATTTTTTGCTTTAATTTTTTTGCGGACCCCCAAACCTATCGATATTTTTTGTTGTGAAAAAACCCCAAAACACCTGTATACATGAAAAGCTGTATTCTAAAATCAAGTGTTTTAATTTTCGTAAATGTTTCGTATATCTGAGAAGTATCGAACCCTCTATAAGCCACTAGGATGGTGAGAACACGTTAGAACATTTTCCTAAAATCAAACTCCACTCATCCCACCAGCATCGGCTCGAGAAGTTCGGCAAAACCACCCTATTTCGTCAAAATAGTTACAACTTCGCAACAAGCTTCAAACCTAGGCCTCACTCACGGCATGTCCTATCATCTACACTACCGTAAACCTCCCCGTGGTCCAGGTACGGTTTAGAAGCCACTGACACATTCGAAGACACAGTCCCGCACGCGCTACCGGTCAATTCAAAGTTGGAGATCAGCCCCAATCACCCCCGAGTACCACACGATACGCCTACACCATGACCGAGAGAATTATCACAACAACCCAGCATGCCCAAACGAAACCATAATAAAGGAGGAAAGTCACACAGACCCTGCCGCCTACCGAATCTCCTAAATATAAAAACGCGGAGCTGCCAACCCCACCAGCATTACCATCCTTCTCTGCATCCGTAATACAGATTACTACGTAATCGACATCAACTGATTCTCAATCACTGCCCACAGACGAATCCAGCTGCACTCAGTTCTCTTTCTTTTGTCGCCCTTCGACCAGTGACGAAGACGATTCGCCTGATGATAGACCTCCTTTAAAACAACCTGTCGCTTTCAACCCTTGTTTACACAAACTAGCTTCCTCCCACGACAGTTTCACATCATGCAGTCCTCTGCCTTCTTCATCACTAGCTAATAATCGTCAGTTAAACCTAACTGGACATCGACTAACAATTATTTGATGCCACCAAGTAAAAGTGGGTTTTCTCTGGGAGGACCACGTTACCCCCCACATCTAACTCTAGGCATCGAACCTGTAGATCAGCCGCTGTCCTGAAGGACCATGAGCCCTACATCGGTCGTTGGTTTTGTGCTGACCACCCCTCATCCTCTATCTTATCTGCTTTTCGTTTGTCGCGGATCCATCAGCCATGGAATGATTTTCACATTATCAGTTGGTTTTTTTCACGCAGTCGGTTTAAATTTTCCATACCGTGAGTGGGGACGAATATTTTTTTTTCTGAATACTCCCAGGTGGCGTTTAATCTTACACTTTCTCTCTATCCATTCAGAGAATTAAGCCCCGTAGATTTATTGTTGGAGGACGTTATATTCGAACATCAGTTTCATGTAGATTGTGACAGCTGTTTTCTGGTGTACTTCATGTCTAATAAAACAGCTAACTCTATGAACAAAAGCGTAGATTTCAAATGTTATTTTTAGTCTGTGATTCCCTGATCATGAAGCAGATATTGTATAAACTAATACTCTCCTTTTAATCGGTTAGTACCTCATATAAGACCACAGTTTAAATCTTATAGATTATTTTTAGAACCTAGCATGACTGGACTAAGGACAAGGAGTTCAGGAGCAAATTTTATACGGTTTGTTTTCTTGTTTGTAGTAGAGTACAAAGCTACGCAGTTGATTATCTGCACTCTACCCATCACGAGTATCGAAATCCGGTTTCTATCATTGTAAGTCCGCAGACATACCGCTGTTCCACTGGGGGTGGGGAGCATTTTGTGAGGTGAGAAAATAACCTCAAAACTAAACTTCCTAAATAATTCATAAACAATTCAAAAACGTTTATTAGCTGCAGTTTGAGAAATGCATAAACATGAGCGAATACGAGATAATATGCAAACACTAATTTTAATATTTGTAATAAATATAAAATAGTTACAATTAATTTTTGTTGTTAAATGACCGAACAAACATTGTTCAGAGAACAAGCTGTAAGAACATGGCAATGAAATATTATAAAATTCCATACTTATATGAAACGACTAAAATTGATGTTGTCATATTAACCCAGTTAGAAACGTGTATTTCAATTAGATATTCAATGTTATTATTTTTCTCTTATTCAGAAGCCCCGGGGTTGGGGGGTACACATAGTTGAAAATAATGTCTTGGAGGACTAATCTATTATAGTAGTTCAATCTTCAAAAGGTTAGTCCTTTAATACTTTTTCCTCAACTATCTCTCTGGACTAAGGTCCTTTCCACCTGATCTACTTTGGTAGATTAGTCCTTTAATATTTTTTCCTCAACTGTCCCTCTGGACTGAGGTCCTTTCCACTTGATATACTTTGGTAGATTAGTCCTTCAATATTTTTTCCTCAACTGTCCCTCTGGACTAAGCAGTTGCTTCACTTCATCATAAATATTGCTTAAATCTTCTACAAAAGAAAACCTTTTGCATCTAGTTGTGATGGCACGAAATGATTTAAACGTTTCTTCTCCACACCTGGTGTATCGTGATAACTGTTTTATAACACAACGTTTGTAACAGAGTTATTAATTAGACATACAACAAGAATCGTGAATCATTCTACACGTTATAAAGACGGTTTGTGTCTCAAGATGACTAGCTTCACTGGTTACTACTTAATATATTTTAAATATAATTATTATACACACTAGGCTTATTAATGCCTGATAATATAATTAAACAAGTGACAAGATAAAGACTTAAAAAAAGGAGATGTTTACGATTCGATGTTGAATCGCTTTGTCACCGGAACTTCTAGTTTGTGAAACAGCAACTGGTTCCATTTATTTTTCGTGAAAATGAAACGTGAAGCAATTATACATTGCGAAGGCCGTGCCGAGGATATAAGCATTAATATATGACTGTAATAAATCATTGTGACGTTAATTATGGAACCTTGGCATTAATATTCAGCCGCTTGAAAGAAGAATATTGCATATTATTTTTAGGGTTGTGTCTGACGTAATCTACATATGTATATATATATATATATATATGCACGAGCAACGTTATAGGATAGCGAAAGGCTAGGAGATCTGATGGAACGTTTCTCTTTAGAGTGCGAATCCGAGCACAAAAATAGTACAATTTACAATGATTATCTGAACAGCAAGAACAAAAAGAAACAAACCTGTTTTCACAAGATATTGGGTGAATTAATCGACATGTCTAAGAAGATACCGTCTGGTAGTCAGCGGTAACTCTGCAGCCTCGTGAAACTAAAAAACGAGTGTCGGTACTCGTAGTGAAAAAACGTAGATATGTGTACTTAATCAACCAACATAATAGCAGTCTAAGAACAACAACAACAAAAAAAATTCAATTCTGCGCACAGCATAGTTTTGTTTTTTTTCATGAGCCGAAACTAGAAGCGAAACTTTATTTTATCTTGGGTGGACCATCATATGTCGACTCTTATACTCCACCTAGTAAAAACAGTTCAAGAACTGGCCACCAGGTGAAACTAGTAACTTTAAGCAAGTGGTTTCCAACCAAACCAAACATCTTCGTTTTATGATGTACCACGATCTCTTGCTAATTAGTAACGTTAGCTATTGTAATTTTTTCTCGTCTGTTAAAATAGGCTTATATTTCCTAAAACTTGCTTATATGTTTGACGGGATAAACGCGAAATAAAACGACAAAGTGAAAAAAAGTTTTAATAAATTCACACTAAATTAGTTTTGTTTTTTTTAATTTCGCGTAAAGCTACACGAGGGCTATCTGAGCTAGCCGTCCCTAATTTAGCTACTCATAACCACCTACCACCAACTCTTGAGCTACTCTTTTACCAATAAATAGTGGGATTGGCCGTCACATTATAACGCCCTCACAGCTGAAAGGGCGAGCATGTTTGGTGCAACGGGGTTTCGAACACACGACCCTAACCACCTGGCCATGCAGGGCACCAATTGAAATGACATCACTGACAAAATAGGTTATTAACAGAAGAGTGTGTTCAAAAGGAAGCGCGAATTTCACAATACTTCTTAAATATCATACCTTGTGGCGACTCTTAACATTCTACCGTTTTTTTATGTTCGTCTTGTAGTTTTGCACTGCATTTTAGTATACATGTTGTCAGTCGCAAAAATGTACAATGGGCTGTCTGTGCCATGCCGACTATATGTATCGAAACTCGAATTTTGACTTCTTAAGCCTGCAGACTTACCGCTGGTCCATCTGGAGGTGGACTGTACATTAAATTTGGCTGGGCTATTGTTAAGCGCAAAACTACACAGTGGGCTGCCTGTGCTCTGCCCACTACGGGTATCGAAACATGAATTGTAGCGTCATAAGTGTTTATCTGTCTACACGCCTACCTATCTGAGATATTGCTCCATACTGAAGAAATCTATTTGTAATCGATAACTAATCATGCTAGACATTTCAAAACTAAAAATACAAAATGGGATGTCTACCCATTACTCGGTAGAGACCACCCCTTCCTTGGATTCTATAAATGAAATCCTCGTATATCTTCAATAAAGTCTGTAGCAGCTGTGGATGTTCTCATCAGCTTCTGTTCTGGTGAGATGTAGTCCGTGGTTTTAATCTGTTTCATGTAGAACAAGTATTACATTGATCTGAAAGAAAAAAGAAATGCGTCCCTTTTCCCAACGCAACGAAGTTTATGTGTCGTAAAATCCATAACATGACCGGTTATAATCAAAAGTAATACTCATGTTTATTAAGAAAGTTACAATTACAGCCTATACCTTATTATACACGGGCCAAATTGACAAAGGCCGTAAATCATTAGAATACTGCGTTAAGTAATATCCTGTTGGACTGTCATGGATGTTTTCGAGAAAAATCTAATGTTAATGTATTTTAATTTACTGTACAAACTTAACTATTATTTTTACTTTTTTACTGAGAAACTACAGTTCTTTTGATGTTTAATATATATCCCGCAAATAATTATAGTTTAATAACAATGTGTTTTGTTTACATCACATACCTAAGCCGTAGAACTGAAACAATGATAGATGTCGGATTTTGGATTTGTAACACTTGTTCATTTGACATTAATATTTAAACTAGATGAAATTAGAACAGAAAAATATCAAGCAAATATTGTCCCTGGTCCTTCAGTGACTCAGCGGGGAGTCTGAGAGCTTGCTTATCATGCTAAAAACTGTTACTGTGGGCGTAACACAGGTGGCCCATCGTTTAGTTTGTGTTTAATAACAAACACATCATTCTTTTAAACTGGATGAATAATAGAATAAAACATTTGATCCGTTGACCGTAACAGTTCAGACAAGAAGTGAGACACTAGTTCGGTTCATAATCTCTGACCTAAGAAACAAAACACCGACTGAAACAACGAAGCATCCAGAATTCGTGGTTTGGAGGAATTCCTAAACATTTAAGTTAGGCTTCGGTGAATAACAGTCCATCCATTGATGAATATGTTTGACATGATGATCCGCTGATGAATATGTTTTCTAAGTTTCTCTGCTATAATGGATCATATTCCATTCTTAAAGAAAATTCTTACTAACAAAATAATCCAGTTCATGGACTTACTATAGTTGTAAACCTGCTCTTGTTGTGACTAGATTATTTTTAGGGTTTTAGAGAAAGAAATTTGAACGTCTGCACTGACAACAGCTGTTAATTAGGCTTAGCGGTAAGCTGGGAGCTCATTAAGATTAAAATTCTGGTTCAATCCTTGCGGTGGGTGTAACAAATATAGCCCGTAGGGTGTAGTTTTTTCCATAGCAATCAACAAATAAATGCATTTTATAATTATCAATTCGCCCTAACTTCTTAAGTTTCTGAAATTCGTTTTTCCTCAGATTGCTCATGGATTCATTATCTTATTGGACCCTTGATAATATAAGAGGAAATATTACCACTAGTTACTTAATTTACAAAGAGGTACAAATAATTTCATCTAGATTAAGAATGTTTGGCACTTGCATGTTTAAAATCTAATAAATAATTGAAATACAATATTTCGTATTTACAAACTTAAAAAGTTTATTCATGGCGTTGATGGTTTCCACAAAAGACACACACAGCATGTTATGTATGTCGATACCTATTACGTCGTCTTCAGGGTTATTTACAAGGGATTTTAATATTTATGCATTTTGTACGTCATGTGGTACTACGTTACAATGTTTTTTACATAACTCATTAGCCAACGCTAATTTATCAGTGCAGTGACTTGATAGCCATTCATCTCGGTTGAATGTATTTTATATTTCATATTTATTTATTGCTTGTAATGATCTCGAGGGAAGGCAATTAGTGAGCGACACTCGCCGTTCCTGGGCTGCTCTTATGGGATAGTTGGAATTGACTGCCTCCCTTATAACATACCAGCAGCTTCAAATTGCGGAGCGTCCATTTTTGTGTTGTTGAAACAAATGGACTCGAACGCTGGACCCGTTAAATTCCCAGTCAGGCACGCCAACTACGAGGCCACGCCAATCCAGTTAATGAAGTTTATCGTGCTATTTATTACCTGTCGAAGTCAGAATTATCATAACATAAATAATGTAAAGGCCTGGGAGGCTAGGATGCTCGGTTCATCCGTCGTCTGTGGGTCGCGGGTTTGAATCCTTTTCCTTGAACATGCCCAATCTTTCAGCCTTGGGGCACTAAATAATAATGTTACGGCCAATCCTACTATTTATTTGTAAACGAACAGCCTAAGAGTTGGCGGTGGGTGGTGTTGACTAGCTGTCCTACTTCAAACTTATTACTTTTGAAGTAAGGTGACTTACACCATAAATGCCTCAGAACTTAAAAAAAATTAAAAGAAAAAATACAAAAGCTTTTCGTACTTGAAGGAAATTCATTTATTTCTTTGCAGACAACCAAACTGAAGGTTTATTTCAATCCATCTGCTAAAGGATTTCGAGAAATTCGCAATCCAAAAGAAGACAGGAAGCATGTGTAACCTACTTTTTCGTTTCGGTATGTACCGAAAACCCTAAACACTGAACACAACCATTCACCGGAAAGTACTTTACACAAAGACTGTGTTAAGCCTAATCCACTGCAGAGGTGACAACTTTACGAAACAAAATTTTCTGTCATCAGTAGTCTTAACTTTCAACATTAATAACTGTCAGATTTGTTTTGTTATCAAGATTAAAATCCTGTGTAATAAATAATCTAATTAAGCTATTAGATCTGTATGTTTTTGTTATTTATTGACGATTTTTCATGTTTTCTGCAGGTCTATACACCAATAAATCTAATAGTTATGAATATGAGAAAAACTTCTTATAACGAACCAGAATAGACCGTAAAGAATGACAAAAACTGCTTCTCCAATAGAACTAGAACTGGACATTTCTCTCTCTTTTTGCTGGTTATTCTCCGGCTTGCACGCTAATGGTCACTTAATGCCAGATTTGGAGTCATTTTGGTCAAGATTGTTTTCTTTCTTTTTCCTGGCCCGGCAAGGCTGGGTGGTTAAGGCACTCGACTCGTATTCTGAGAGTCGCGGGTTCGAACCCCCGTCACACCAAACATGTTCGCCCTTTCAGCTGGGGGGGTGTTATATTGTGACGGTCAGTTTCACTATTCGTTGGTAAAAGAGTAAGTAACCCAAGAGTTGGCGGTGGGTGATGATGGCTAGCTGCCTTCCTTCTATGCTTACACTGCTAAATTAGGGACGGCTAGCTCAGATAGCCCTCGTATAGCTTTGCGCGAAATTCAAAACAAACCAATCCTTCGTTTTCCACAATGTTATATTCTCCGACATAAGACTACACTTCTTTCTCCCTTACAAAGTCCGACACTGGGTCTGCGTAACCACCAGATGGCGTCTTCTACTAGCAATGCAAGTATAAATTTGGTTTGTTTGGTGAGACGGGGATTCGAATCCGCGACCCTCAGATTACGGGTCAAACGTCCGCTAACCACCTGATATAGTTACTTTAAATGGATAACTACGTTACCTAAGTCATGTTGCACTCATTCAACCTAATTGGAAATTTAATATTTTGGTGTTCTTTAACGCCGATCCGTAGCCACCTAGTGGTAAAATATCGTTTATAATAGTCCGTAGCTACCTGGTGGTGCTGGAATCAACTTATCGTTTACAATGGTCTGTAGACATCCTGCACTGGAATCGGTGTACCGTATACGCTGGTCTATAGCCACCTGGTGGTGAAAAGTGTATAGTGACATACTCAGTTTGTTGTTTTAAAACAGCAGTAATCTGTCTTTATATTTGAACAACATCTAACCGGTATATGAAACAATATCACTGCGGAGGATTTGACACTTACGTTGTTTTTCAAAATACACATAATCTCGTTTCTGTTGAACGTTATGTCTCGCAAACCACATGGTTCAAGTTAGAAAACAGATGTTTGTTCACAGTTCGACTTCTGTGGAACGTTGTGTCTCGCAAACCACATGGTTAACGTTACTAGACAGATGTTTGTTCATAGTTTGATTTCTGTGGAACTTTGTTCATACGACAAGATACAATGTTGTAAAAATGAGTTTGTAATGAACAAGGCCATATCATTTCACATGCAAACGTCCTTCTAAGTATGCTGTTGTACATCAGAAAATTAACTATAGTAACGCTGGGAGTCGAAGTTATTACTTCTCTGATCAATGATAAAACCGTGAGAAACGACAAAGTCAAAATGAAGTCCAGTGGAACGACATCCAAACACTTGTCCCAAGACGAGTGAACATTACATCACACTTTCGTAGATATATAGTCTGAAAATGTATTAACATGTTTCCTCTCCTCTCTGTCGTTAATTTTATCAGACCTTGAATGGTTTCCCTTATCTATGTTCTAACCCTCACACCAATAACGGAACGTTTGTATTTCTTTTATTGAGAGACTAGCTGTCTTTCCAGTTATTCCCCGGAAATGAACAAAAACAATCGGTTTATTTTACAGAGGCGTTTAAAGTGGAAATAAATAACGTAATTAGCTTTATCAGCTAGCTTTTATTTTCTTACAATATGTTCGTCAGATCATAGATAACTTATGAACTTCATAACTTTTATGAACTTATAAAAAAAATAAAAAACAGAAATGAATTACAGAGGGCGTTGAAGCATGAATACAAAAAAATGGTGGTTACGTTGACAGCTTAAATGCAATATTACTGGTGTAATAATATTTAAAATAGCAATAGTATTTGTATTACATTTTATATTATTTGAGTTATATTTGCCGTATTTAATTTATTATATTATGCGTACATTCTTTAAAAATATATTCTTCTTAGTCGGTAGTTATTTGCAAATCTTTGAAAACATTAGATACAGCGTGGTATATATATATATATATTATACTGTGTAAACTACACTAAAATTAGAGTAAATGATAGTGTTTAGTAAGTACGTAAAAACGAGTTATAAATAGTTTTCAATAAAGATTCGATGTAGGAAATATTTATTACATTAACTAACAATAGAACTTTAAACATTGTTAGCTTGTATAGGTTGCATCTTAAATGGTCCAAGGTTCGAGACGAGATGCATTATAAACAAGGTGTGCACCTTCAGCTGTAGACTCATGATAAAAGACAGTCAGCCCGGTCATTCAGTAAGGAAAGGAAAACAAAGAACACGTTGAGGCGCTGCTCCCCCCCCCTCCAGTTGTTGAAAGTTAGTTTTTTATTTACTATATTTAACCCCTCAGGAGATTTCAGACATTTTAAATTATATAACAGAAAATGTTGGATTTTTCATTTAACAGATCATTAAAAGACGTAACAGGGTGATACACCAGACACGCGTAGACAAATACGAACACAAAATAATACCCCATTTACTCGAGAATTTCGTAATGACAAGAAACCCACTCGAAATAAAAACGTGTCTCAAGACGGCTGGTATGGGTATTAAAACTTTTATTAAAATAAAGTAGAAAACAATGTTTAGACCTTTTTAGGTGAACTTCAGGTTAACAACGAGAGAGTTTGAAACTGACCGTTGCCGGATACATGTTTTACAGACGAGAGTGTAAACGTGTACGGGATTGTAGATGGCGTTGTAGTTAGACATCTTACCTTGTTGTTGTTTCGAATTAAGCACAAAGCTACACAATGGGCTATCTGTGCTCTGTTCACCACGGGTATAGAAACCCGGATTTTAGCGTCGTAATTCTGCAGACATACCACTGACCCACTGGGTGGTATCTTGCGTTCTCTCTTTTTTATATATATATTTTCAGGTCCTCCAACGAAGCTACCGTACATAAAATATTGTCTTTTAAGAATTACTGAAACTTGCATTTTGTTATGAAGGAAACTGAACAACAGTATTTCAGTATTCGTCCAAAATGAGAAACCGCATTACACTTTAAATATTATGTGTGTCTGAAAGCATCCATCATCCACAAAAAAAACAGACCGACGATAAACATTTCATATTTTGTTTTAAGATTTTTGTACGCTAGGAGAAATAATAGTATTGTTGTAGTATCGAAGCTAAGCACAAAGTCACACACTGGGCAATTTGTGCTCTGCCTACCACGGGTATCGAAACTCGGTTTCTTGCGTTGAAAGTTGCGCAACATGCTGCTGTGCCACGGGGGGGGGGGGTAATAAAGAAAGGGATCCACCAGTTCGTCGAAGCACGTCTTCTGTGTCCCAACAGCATAAACAAAATACACTCTGGAAAGATCGCTCCACGATGTCTTGCATATAAATTTAAAGATTTAAGCACTAAATAAATTATATAATCCAGTTATTACCTTCCACAAAGAACTTCATGCAAATTGCATCGTTGTGGATTTAATAACCAAAGAATGAAGAAATATAAACATTATTGAACGCTGTTCTTTACACAGTTTATATTTTCTCAGCTGGTACACTTAGTTAGTTATAGAGCACATTTAGATGTAATTCAGTTCTAATGAAACTTGTACAGAACGTTGAAAACATAAAAACGGTTTCACTCCAGACGTTTTTTTAGCTTTCAGTCTATTGTCTTTATATTTGACGTGACACGATTCTTGAACATTGTAAACATTTTCAAACGCTAGTAGCCGTTTATTCACTTATTTAACTGGTAAAAGAACGTAATTTATGTTGGTGAGCTTTATTTATTTCTAAACGTCTGTTTAAATGGCGTCTCGATTTTTTTACGATGAAAAACGTTTTAAACGGAGTCGCAATGATTTATAATTATATTTCAGTCGTGCAGTTTGTTTGTGGTTAAACACGAAGCTACACAAAAGGATATCTGTGCTTTACCCACAATGTGTATCGAACCTCAGGTTCTAGCGTTCTGAGTACGCAGACGTATATAACTGAGGGGCAACCTATACAGTAAAGAATTCTATATGTTTCAATACCATTTCTAGGATAGTCTCTGGTGATCCTACACGAAAGACGAATAAAAATTGTATAAAGCTGATATGTGTTTTTAAAAATATATATATAAGACGAAAATTATAAATATATATTTTTCTCTACAAGTGGGTTTTCTCGTCATCACGGATTATAAACAACGTTGTATAACACGACATAATAAATAATAGTATATATGACACATAATAAACAATACTACATAACACAACAATAATAAATAATAGTATATATAACGCAAAACAAACACTACTACATAACACAACAATAATAAACAATACTGTATATACAACATAAATAATATTGTACAACACAACAATAAAAAACAATACTGTATATACAACTACAATAAACAATACTGTGTACCACAACAATACTAAACAATACTGTGTACCACAACAATAATAAACAATACTGTGTACCACAACAACAATAAACAATACTGTATAACACAACAATAATAAACAATACTGTATATACAACATAACAAATAATGCTGTGTAACACAACAATAACAGACAATGCTGTATAACACAACAATAATAAACAATACTGTTTACGACAACAATAATAAACTGAAATCAGAGAAGGACATTAACGTAATGTTTGAAAACCTTTATCCGTAACGAACTTTTGATAAACGATTTCGTGTAAAAGAAAAAAAACAAGAGAAAAGAAACGTTGCTTGTTCACGTTATATCAATAATTTCATCTGAAACGCCCCATAACCGCCGTTGCAGTGACACAATGGTGACGGAGGTTAATAATCGAATTACCGATGTGCGGGTTTCTGCGTGTTTAGGTCACATGAGAAAATAAACTTTGATTAACGACAACAAACAAGGCCAGTGATAAAAAATAATACTGTTGCTCCCTTGTTTTGCTCTTCTACTAGTTTGTAGGTTAATAGCAGTTATTTTAGAAACGAGGACCATTCGCTCATTCCACAAACTATTGTTGGTTTATAGGATAGTTTCAAAGTCATTATTTATACTCGATTAGTCGCCATTTGTTCCTTAAAAAAAGTAGTCTTAAGTTCTAGGTTGTCGTGAATCGTGGTGCATTACTCTCGTAGACGACTATAATTATATAAATAATAACGAAACAAGAATACATATTTAGAAAATCAGACACGCTCGTGCGGGACCGAGTATACTCTTGGGTTCGTGACAACTTTTTTCTCTCTGTCGAAACAAATAAAATGCAGAGAATATTCGTATAATGTCTTTCAAAACGAGGTTGTTTCTATTTAGACAAAGATGTTTCATTATGTTATGTTGATATTTATTTTATACTGTGCTAATGTAGATGTATTTTAAAACAACAATTTGTTTTTAACTTCTGAGGGCAACAATTAAGATAACATAATGTTTAGCCCTTATTATTCATGTATATCAATCAGATTTCGCCCCAACGTTTTTTTAAGTTTTCAATCTAAAATATTTTAAGAATCTTAATCTGTTCTCATATGACAACCCCTCCATCCGAGGTACCATTTTACTAACCCTTCTATGTACCCTTTCCAACAGTTCTTTTCTGAGGTGAGGAACCCAACGACTGAACACTATACTGGAAATGTAGCCTAACCAGTTTTGTATGGCACTCGACTCGAAAACTGAGTGTTGCAAGTTCAAATTCCCGTAACCGAACAAACTCGCCCTTTCAGCCATTTATGCGTTATAATATGACGGTCAATCTCCACTATTCATTGGTAATAAAAGCAGCTAAAGAGTTGGCGGTAAACAGTATCGACTGTCTTCTCTCTCTCTCTCTCTTGTCTAGCACTACTAAATTAGGGACAACTAGCACAGATAGCCTTCGAGTAACTTTGTGCGAGATTGAAATATAGAAAAGAAACAAACGTTTTAAGAACAGGAAACATTATTCATTGAGATCTATCAAATAATAATTATCTTCAAGAATAAAATTAATAAAACTAGTAATAAATAATAATAATATGGTAAATGAAAACAATTTGCATAATAAAAATATTCCAAATGTTAGTAGTAAAGCCAAACGTCTAACTAATCTTTTGTACTCTTTTCGATTTGAAACAGTAGCAAGAGTTTTATTGGTTCGATACTGGATTTGGAACAGAAGAAATATTGTTATTGGTCCAATAGTGGATTTGAAACAGTAGAAATAATTTTATTGGTCCGATATTGGATTTAAAACAGTAGAAATAATTTTATTCGTCCGATATGTTTCATCACAATGGTTACGATACGAAGCAACTTCTTCATCAGGTCTTTTACATGGGCCTTAAAAACATACAGAAAAGAAAGCGAGACAACATTTCGTAAAGTATTCTTATCTTTCTTTGTTAATGAAGCAGATAAAGTGTAGTAACTGTTTATATTATTTCTTAACGTTTTAAATGAAGTAATAAGACGTTTACTACAGTAAAGGCTTCGATTTTCTGGGGCAGACATGTTGTAAGTAGCCTATTGTGTATCTTTGCACTGAGATAGCAATAATAACAACAAACCTTATGCAGATGTAGTATTAACGTCCGGGAGTCATGCGATCCTAGGCATGGGAGATTCTCATTGGTTTATTTTATTTTGAATTTCGTGTACAGCTACACAACGGCTATCTGCACTCGCCGTTCCTAATTCAGCAGTGTAAGGCTAAAGGAAGGCAGCTAGTCATCACCACCAAATGCCAACTCTTGGGATACTCTTTGACCAACGAAATAACGGAATTGACTGTCACGTTATAACACTCCCACGGTTGAAAGAGCGAGAACGTTTGGCATAACGGGGATTCGAACACGCAACCCTCAGAATGCGAGTCCAGCGTCCTTACAACCTAGCCAATGCCCGACCTGATCTTAGTGAGAGGACAAAAGTGGATATTTGCTTCTTTAGTGCTTTATTGTTGTTGTTTAAAATTAAGCACGAAGTTTCACAAAGGGTTACCTGTGCTCTGCCCACCACGGGTATCGAAACCCGGTTTGTAGCGTTGTAAATTCGCAGAGGTACCACTGGGGGCGTTACTGCTTTGTCTTGGGTTGCAAGTAGTTTAGTGACGCTATTACAATCCAACTCAGTACCTGTTTGTAAATATTTGAAAAGTATTTCGTCTAATAAGGTTTCGAAAATTATTTTTGATAACGAATGACTCAGATATTCACGGGCGTAAAACATCTGAGCACACGAACACATTGTCTGCAGTATTACATCACAGATATTATTCGTACAACTGTCATTATGTCAACACCAGATTGTTCTATACACATACCAACCCATTAAACAAAGTAAGACTGTATTTGATTATTGTTGTTGTACAAATACATTATAAGTACATTAAATTCAGCAGACATAAGATATCCAGGAGAAAAAAAAACACAACAAGTTACCAATAAAAACAGGCCACATTAAACACCACCTGAGCTAACAACGAGCCCTGGAGATCTGATACATATCGATTAATCGTATATATTAGGTTTATCTTATCAGTTCCCTAGTAATTGTCTATCTGTCCTTCCGAAACTGGATGTTGCGTGGAAAGAATGAAAATGAATATTAATTTTATGGTTTCAGTGAAATCAAAGAATGACAATGACCTTTTGTTTGTTTCTTAATGTGTTTACTAAGGAGTCAAATCACCTGGTACCTGTTTGTTTTGCTGTCTGTGTGACCGAAAAGTATAACATTCGAAATATAAGTGATTAACGATTCCATAAAGAAATGAAATACCGTTAGCGCAAAAGGCAAATACTAAACACTTCATTCTGAGGTCTGTTTTTGTTTGGAAAAGGTTTTTGCTGTGTGTGTGTGTTTTTTTTTAGGAGAAAAACAATATTGAAGTAATCATATTTACAAGCAGAAGAGTTTGGAACAAGTTTTTTTCTTACAGTTTGTGCAGCAAGTACTTTCATAAAGATACAGTTTAACTGTGAGCATCCTGCTCTGTTTACTGTTTTAATCGTTTATCTAATAGTAAAAGCTAATCCCTTCTCCATCAACAAGGTAATGTCTTGTTTTTTACTAGTCTATTCACGGTAAAATTCAGTCACGTTATTTGCAATCAACAAAGGAGGTCTAACTAGAAACTGACAACTTCTTTCTAATTTTTTTAATATAAGTAATTAATAGAATGTTACACAGTCAATCAAAAATGATTCAACAGTTAACGACTGAGTGAGTCTCTATAGAAACGAGAATGAGCTTAGGGTTAGTGTAAGTCTATTTATAACATAAGGTCAGTTAGATTTTATTTTGTCTCCACAGAAACGAAAAATGAACTTGTGGCTAGTGTAAGTTTCTGTTTAAAACGATGATACAGATGGTCCATAGTTTGTGTCTCGTATCCATAAATCTATGCTCATCACTTTTGGGACTGTGAGTGCTTTATAAGGGTAACGGTTAAATAACACTTTTCTATTAGGGTAGCCGAAGAGTTGGTGGTGGCTGCTGTTAATTAGCTGCTTATCCTTTATCATATAATAATCATAGAAAACTAAACACAGATATCTCTCGCGTATATTTTTAAGAATATAATATAAGAAAGAAATAAACAAACCTTTATTGTCTCTTCTTAGTCCTCAGTTTGTTTGTTTTGAATTTCGCGCACAGCTACACGAGGGCTTTCCATTCTAACCGTCTCTGGTTTAGCAATGTAAAACAATAGGGGAAGGCAGCTAATCGTAACAACCCACTGCAAACTCTTGGGCTACTCTTTGACCAACGAATAGGGTGATAAACCGCACTTATAAAGAGGGTCGCGGGATTGAATCCCCATCCCATCAAACATGCTCGTCCTTTCAGCCGTAGGGGCGTTATAATGTTACGGGCAATCCCACTATTCGTTGTTAAAAGAATAGCCCAAGAGTTAGCGGTGGATGGTGATGACTAGTTGCCTTCTCTCTTTAGCCTTACACTGCTAAATTAGAGAGGGCTAGCACAGGTAGTCCTCTTGTAGCTTTGTGCGAAATTCAAAAACATATTGGAGCAGTATTAAACCAGCGCTTCGAATAAAGTAAATAATAAGTAGGAACACAAAGTTTACGGTAACCAGAGGGCGCCAGTATGAGAGATAACTAGTCCAAGTGTCTGTTTTTGTCAAACTAAACAACAAATCTTAAATTCTGTATAAATGCTGTCAGTGTGGGCTTGTTTTAATGGAAAATGGTTATTTTGAGATGTGTAACTTATAGCTTATTTAGTTAAAAATATATTTTATAAAAGGAAACTCTTGATAAAACTGGTATTGTTTGTCCTTTGTAATTTTTTGTTACTTTGCTATCCCTGCATATGAAATAATAAGATGATTTTCGTGGGTTATTTCAGACGAAAAATAGCAACTCCGTATATAGTTCTTTACATATATTTAAGTTTAACTTTGATCCGAGATTTCCTAAACGTTAACTTTGTAAGGAATATGTGAAAACAAACTAGGTTTTTTTTCAAGAAAAATCTGTTTTATTGTGTGTTTTACTTTTTTGCATCGTAATCTTTTTCATAAAAGATGTATCATAATATTTTGATTGAATTTTCAAACCGTATATTACCTTACGTAATGCCAAAGTCTATAATTTAAAAAAAAATTCTGTTAAAGACCACCCACAACAAGCGGATATCTTCATATTGACCACAAGTTACACATATTAATCTATTCCTTCATCTATCTTCCCCAACCAGCTTACCCGTTGTCATCCCTAAATAAGAACGTTACTCAGTAATTACTGCCCTCCCCTCCTTCCCGATTTCCAACGTTCCAAAGTAAAACGTCATCGCCTCAAGCAGCACGTGCGTGCATGATTCTTGTCCCTTGTAATAGCACGTTTTTTGTGAGTCATTGCTTGTTCCCTCGAAGGCAGGACAAGTTTTTGAAATGTAATTTGAGTTAAATTTCACAGAATACCTACAAACTATAATGTCTATAAGCCATGTTATTAAAACTCATTTTTGAATAAAGATAACACAAGAAGACTGTTTTCGATAGACAGGAATTAACACACACAAATTAAATGTTAAACTCATGCTTATCAGGGTAGTAGACAAAACTTAACACGGAAATGATACGGCAAACTGTTGGCTAACGAGGTTTTTGGGTTTTTTCCGAAACTAAGAATTTCGAAGGATGAAAACTTAAATCCGTCACCAAATTAGGGACTCGTTAATCTTGAGTGCCATTGAAAGGTAGAATTTCTTTTTTAGAGGTTGGAATGGAAAAAAGGGAGGTGTACATTCGAAAGCTCAGGAGCCATCAGGTACCTCGTGTAGTGATGTACAGTGACCAAAACTTGCATCATTTTGCGACACGTATGAATTTAGAGGCCTGGAAACAAGAACGTCGTGAATTCATCAATAACTTGGTGTATATAATGCCCAGAAAACTATGTTTAACCTGAACCCCACCTCAGTAGTCCTAGAGGTAAGTAAAATAATTTGACAAAAGAAAAACAAAAACGTGGGAGTAACTTCTTGAACTATTATAGTTCTGTTTCTTTAAATTTTATTTTTAATTTAACGTTTAATTGTGTTGATCCAACAATCAAACTAACCAAAACATGTATTTAAACCAATAACCAAATTAGCCAAAATACATATTAAACGAAAAGTGAAACTAAGCAAAATTCGAACTAACCAAAGTATTTGTTGAATCAACAGTCAAATGATCCAAATATATGTAGAACCAACAATTAAAGTGACTGAAACGTGATGAATCAAGAATTAAACTAAATGAAATACGTGTTGAACCAACAATGAAATTAACCGAAATGTGTGTTGAACTAACAAAACATGAGTTGAAGCAGCAAACAAATTAATTAACATATGTGTTGAAAACCAATTTGAGAAGCCCTGCTTCAAATTAACATTAAAAAATGCTTAATCCAACTGGGAGAACTTCTGTTTAGATAAGTGCACTACATATCACTTAAAACAAATTCTACTAAGTCAGTAAAATACTTTCAACCATATTTTGTGTCAGTCGCCCTCAATATACCATTAAGAACAAGTAACTTTTTTTCTTTTTACAAAATAATCAAACAATAAAGAGACGACCGCTTTAGGAGAAACAGTCTCTCCAAGCGTTGTCACGGGCTGCGAAGCATATCGTACGTATAGCACATATTTACTTTGTTATAGACCATTCTTGCACGAACTCAACAAGCTAATAATGAAATTAAAATTGCCTCGTAGAAACTGGAGGCTTCCGTTATTCTTTTTCTGTAGATTCAAGAAGTTTGATAGGCCTAATGTTTGTACGTACAACTCATCAGTACACAAACGTATTTATATTGTATATCAGTGAATGCTTCCTGTTGACTCTAAGCTGACTCATGATAGAAGCAACAGTGTTATTTAATGACCTCCTACGTCCGTTATATTACATGTATTATTGTGTAGTGTATCTACTAACCGCTTGGGGTACGAAAATAATGAAAATGAAGGAAAAATATTTCAAGCGAAACTCTTGTACTCTCCCTCCCTCTATTTCACTATCCCTTTAGAAATAAAATGTTGACTAAAATAAATACAATGAATATTTTTCATTTTTTAAAAGAAACGTGTAATTGTGCTGATTTTCATAGCGAATAATCGAGTTTATTTATGACGTCATTTGTTTAACATATGGGTCGACTTTTCTAAAAAAAAATTTTACTTTAATTGTTCACTCCTCGTTCATGTTGAAACATAAAATGGGCCCGGCATGGCCAGGTGGATAAGGCACTCGACTCGTAATCCGAGGGTCGCGAGTTTGAATCCTGGTCACACCAAACATGCTCGCCCTTTCAGCCATGGGGGCGTTATAATGTTAAGGCCAATCCCACTATTCGGTATTAGAATAGTAACCCAAAAGTTGGCGGTTGGTGGTGATGATAAGCTGCCTGTTCTTTAGTCTTACACTGCTAAATTAGGGACGGTTAGCGCAGATAGCCCTTGTGTAGCTTTGCGCTAAATTCAAAACAAACCAAACATAGAATGATTTTTTATTTTATTATTTCATTTGTTTATATAGTTTCCGTGGTGATGTATACTTTGAATTTTCTGTTTTTTTTATATTTAATTTATTTCCTCTATGATAAAATGTAGACTGTCTTTTTTTATTTTCATTTCATCCAATAAAGGTTGAACTTCTATATTTTGTTGACAATTTATAATGAAAAAATAAAGATAAATTTGAAAATAAGTCAACAAAAGCTAAAAATAAAGACAAATACACCTACATCAGATATGACCACGAAAAACAAAACAGCCATTCATCCCTCCTGAATTCACCTGAATTTATGTAATTAATAAAAGTGGAGATACAAAAACGAGAACGGAAAATCAAAACCAGTTGATATCGTTTAATTCTTTATTAATCGAAATATTTTAATGACATTGGACTTTTCTGTTACGGCTGATGGATTCATTTACTGCAAGCCAAACGTTTCAAATTTATCAAACTAAATGTCCCCCGACGGGACGGTACTAAGTAACGGACTAACAGTGCTGACGGGCACAGCAATGCTTTAAAAAAAAAAAAAGAAAAACAAAAAGAGAAAACCAAACAGAATCAAGCTAGACATTTAAAGTTTTTTTTTTTTTTTTTACATTTAATTTACACTGAGAAAGAGACTGAGCAGTTCACTGACTCACTCTCTCTTGCAGATTTGGAAGTCCAAGGTTCGAGCCGTTATTCTTCTAAATACCCACAGCTGAAAGTGCTGAAGAATCTCGTTATTCTGGAAGGAACCAAACATATGTCTTTTGGCAGCGGCGGCTTTTGATTGGCTGTTCTCCCTCTGAACAACAGTGGTATATATAAATATGTATGAACTATGAGGTATTCTGACCTAGCCGTTTTGACTATTCGCATTAGGTGTTGCTCAGGTTAAAAATACCAGAGAAATGCTACAAAACAGTGGCTATTGTTTAGGTGACACTTTAGACATAAGTATTATAGTTTCTTCTCATGAATATATTGTAAGAAGTTTCAGAATTTTTCAGAAAATTCTTATTTTTCCCCTGTACTGTAGTAACATATAATGAATTATGTATATTTCTATATACGAGGTTTATATATATCCAATCTCTTGAAGATCGTTACAGTAACGAATATGTATTTCGTTCATACTTTAGAATTAGAACACGTACGAGGGAAAAGTTTTGAAGTGCATCTCCCACGTGGATACGTAGACATTATCTCTGGGTTACAGCAGTCGACTGGCTTGACCCACGAGCTACAATATGATAAAGTGACTCGTGGACTGTGGCTCCATACGCCATATAACATAGCACGACACGATTTTCTTAACCAAACAGTGATGTATCATACCAATGTGACTCGGTGAACTGGTTCAAGCCAGAAACTACAACATAACAATGTAATTAGTGGATTAATGTTTGACACGATTGTCTAAAACCAAAAACTACAACATAACAATGTGATTAGTGAATTCATGTTTGACACAATTGTCTTAAACCAAAACAACATAACAATGTGATTAGTGAGTTAATGTTTGACACGATTGTCTTAAACCAGAAACTACAACATAACAATATGATTAGTGAATTAATGTTTGACACGATTGTCTTAAACCAGAAACTACAACATAACAATATGATTAGTGAATTAATGTTTGACACGATTGTCTTAAACCAGAAACTACAACATAACAATATGATTAGTCGATTAATGTTTGACATGATTGTCTTAAATAGAAACTACAACATAACAATGTGATTAGTGGATTAATGTTCGACACAGTTGTTTTGAACCAGAAACTACAATATAACAATGTGATTAGTGGGATTGTCTTAAACCAGAAACTACAATATAACAATGGGAATAGTGGGATTGTCTTAAACCAGAAACTACAACATAACAATATGATTAGTGAATTAATGTTTGACACGATTGTCTTAAACCAGAAACTACAACATAACAATATGATTAGTCGATTAATGTTTGACACGATTGTCTTAAATAGAAACTACAACATAACAATGTGATTAGTGGATTAATGTTCGACACAGTTGTTTTGAACCAGAAACTACAATATAACAATGTGATTAGTGGGATTGTCTTAAACCAGAAACTACAATATAACAATGTGAATAGTGGGATTGTCTTAAACCAGAAACTACAACATAGTAATATGACTCATGGATTTGTGTTCGAAGCGATTGGTTCAATCCAGAGACCACAACTTAACAATATGTCTCGGGGGATTAGTATTCGAAGTGATTGATTCAAGCCAGAGATTTCAGGTTAATAATATGTCTAGGTAGATTATACTTCGACACGACTGGCTTGAACCAGAAGGTAGAACGTAACAAATAAGACTCGTGCCAGTGGTGTCTTAGAGTAATCTACGAATCATTTTGTCACATTGTAATGTTTGTAATATTTGTGCATTGATACGATAATACAGGCTTAAACTTCGCACGCATCTGGATTTTATCGACAAATTAACATAATATTTGTCCTCGAAACTTAATTTTCCAACGAAGTTTCCCAATGGTAACATTTTACTTCAAGTTTGGTTTTACAGGGTTTATCTTTTTGATATAAAAACAAAAATCACCCAATCTTATGAACGGTTCACCCGAGTCAAAGTGTTTTTCTCAAGTAACAACTGAATAACAGGCGGCGTTCAGAAATCGAAGGAGCGTTACTGAGGTCCTGGGCAGGTGGTCCTCGCGGTCTGAGAGAAACAATTTGAGAATCAAATTAGCTTTCAAAGGGTAATTATTTTAATAACAGTTGAGGGCGGTGAAGTAAGAGGAATGGGCGGGGGGGATAAATAAGTAAATTATATGACAGCTAAAGAAAGGAGTCAGGTCACATGACTTACGAGCGACCTCTGGAGGTGTATCCTCCCGTGTAACATTGTAACAAATGGTGAATAGAGGAAATATTCATCAACAGTGTGTTTTAACCTATCTTAACACAGTTGGTGTTGACCCGTAGAATGAAACAAGTATTAAGGTTAGAGAGAATTGAGAAAACTGATAGATCTCCGTACTTAAACAACGAACGAACGAATTAAGGCAAATATAAATAAACGTAAAAGTAGTAACTGAGAGACCATATTGATTTAGATGAATCATTACGACTGGCTCATTTTGATGGCTGTATAAAACATGCAGATATTCACTTATTTAAAGCATTTTGTATTTGAATAAAACTTTAATTAAAAAGTATTTCAGCAGAGGCTGTGGACAGATAGTTCAAGGTTAGAGACACGAAACATATCCCGTAATATCACCTGTGGGGTGCTATAAGCGTGACATTCAATCTTGGTACTCAGTTACGATTAGTCATATAATTGGCGAATGGTATTTCTGGCTGTCGTCCTTCTGTTCAGCAAATTTGAATTAGGGATAGTTGTTCCTGCATAGGGCTCGGCATAGCAAGGTGGGTTAAGGCGTTCGACTCGTAATCTGAGGGTCGCGGGTTCGAATCCCGTTGCACCAAACATGGTCGCCCTTTCCGCCGTGGGGCATTATAATGTGACTATCAATTCCACTATTCTTTGGTAAAAGAGTAGCTCAAGAGTTGGTGGAGGGTGGTGATAACTAGCTGCCTTCCCTCTAGTCTTAGACTGCTAAATTAGGGACGGCTAGCGCAGATAGCCCTCGTGTAGCTTTGCACGAAACTCAAAAATAAAAAACAAACAAACAAATGTTCCTGAACATAGGGTTCTCTGACCCAGCCCATGCGTCGCATAATGTCCAGTTCAAGAACAAAATGCGTGTAATCTTCTGAGCGCTGATGGTGGTTTGTCGCAAAGAATTAGGTTACCATTTCCTATTGATTCCCTAAACCTATAATGTCTATCTCTCTCTTATCACTTGCTATTTATATTAACTAAATTCTAAAGTTTAACCAACTTGCTTTAACCCCCATCGGTGGCTGAACGTTGCTCCTCTGTCGATCGCACTCGAGAAGATTGTCTGGTCAAATATGTCAGATTTCTTCGGTACAGTTTGTGGCCCGCCCTTCTGTCAAGTGGCTCCATACAGTCGGCCACCTCCCGTGTAGTTATTCTTTGCGGTTTGGAAAAATGCTTGAACGACGGTAAACCAAGGGGTCAGCAGAAAACGAACGAACACCAGACTTAACACAGCGACCCTTCTGACAACTATGAAACTAGGGTTAATATTCCAAGACTGCAGGTAATGCAGGTGGTTCGACACAAAGTTGTAGATTCGGAAAGAACTGCATATTCCTACCATAATATTGACTACAATGTACGCAGGCACTTAAAAAAAATGAAATGGTAGTGGCTTTCACAGATTTTAGGGACGATCTAGATACCACAAGGGACAAATAACAATCGTATATGAAGTGACTGTTTCGTAAACAAGCAGACACATTAAAAATTTGAAACTTTGTAAAATGCCCTCTGGTGAAAAGAAGTTGGACACATTTAACCAACAAATCTCATTTTAAATATGATTCCTTCAGATATTGACCTTAGTTAAATGGAATATCACATTCATCACCAAAGCTTATGAACACTATGTCGGTTATGATGAATTCCAAATATTGTGTAATTGTTCCGTATTGTACTATTGTTTTCTATTTGATTTTTAATACTGTTTGTTTTACTCTCACAAAAGGTTTATAGTACTGATTTCACCCATTAAACTTACAGATATTTTTTTTATATTTCAAGTAAGATTATATTATCTTAATACGTATATTTACTGCAACTCAAAACGCTGACTGGTTGTTCTTAGTTGCATGTAACTAAAACACTTACCTATAACCAATGGTATAATGGATTACCATTAAACTATATTAAAATAAAGGTGACAATACAACGGAATATCACCAATGTTCTGACAGACAAAAAAACAAACAAATAGATAAATAAAACAGAGACACACACACAAACTGTGAGAGATATATATAACTCAACAACACGCTGTTTCTTCAGCTAGCCTGCGTACATAAAACTGACCTGACCTCTTTTCTAGTAGTTTATCCATGAAGGACGTAAAACTATTCCAACAGTCAGCTCTAGACTTCCCTAGTTTAACCATGAAGTATGTAGAGTTACTCCGACACTCAGCTCCAGACTTTCTCTAGTTTAACCATGAAAGATGTAAAATTATTCCAAAAGTCAGTTCTATACTTCCTGTAGGTTAACCATGAAGGATGTAAAACTATTCCAACAGTCAGCTCTAGACTTCCTTAGTTTAACCATGAAGGATGTAAAACTATTCCAACAGTCAGCTCTGAACTTCCTGGAGTTTATCCATGGAGAATATAAAGCCATTTCGGAACTCAGCTCAAGACTTTCTGTCTTTCCAATGAAGAATGTAAAGCTATTCGAACATTCAGCTCTAGATTTCCTGTAGTTTAACAATGAAGGATGTAAAGCGATTCGGACACTCAGCTATAGACTTTCTGTAGTTTAACTATTAAAGATGTAAAACTATTCTAAAAGTCAGCTCTAGACTTCCTATAGAGTAACTATCAACGATGTAAAGCTATTCCAACACTCAACTCTAGACTTTCTGTTGTTTAACCATGAAATATGTAAAACTATTCCAAGACTCAGCTCTAGATTTCCTGTAGTTTAACCATGAACGATGTAAACCTATTCCAATATTCACTTTTGAACTTTTAGTACTTTAAC
Organism: Tachypleus tridentatus; assembly: GCF_004210375.1. Classification (NCBI taxonomy): domain Eukaryota; kingdom Metazoa; phylum Arthropoda; class Merostomata; order Xiphosura; family Limulidae; genus Tachypleus; species Tachypleus tridentatus. The sequence continues at coordinate 70,929,517 of NC_134826.1, forward strand.
CATAAAGGATGTAAAACTATTCCAAAAGTCAGCTCTAGACTTCCTCTGGAGTAACCATGAAGGATGTAAAGCTATTCCAACACTCAACTCTAGACTTTCTGTAGTTAAACCATGAAAAATATAAAACTGTTCCAGAAGTCAGCTCTAGACTTCCTATAGAGTAAGTATGAAGGATGTAAAGCTATTCCAAAAGTTATTTCTAGACTTCCTGTAGTTTAACCATGAATGATGTAAAACTATTCTAACAGTCAGCTCTGAACTTCCTGTAGTCTAACAATGAAGGATGTAAAGCTCTCACGACACTCAACTCTAGACTTTCTGTATTGTAACCATGAATGATGTAAAACTATTTCAACACTCAGATCTAGACTTCTTGTAGTTTAACCATGAAGGATGTAAAGCTAATCCATAACTCATTTGTAGACTTCCTGTAGTTTATCCATGAAGAATGTAAATCTATTCCAACAGTCAGCTCTAGAATTTCTGTAGTTTATTCATGAAAGATGTAAAACTATTCCAACAGTCAGCTCTGGACTTCTTGTAGTATAACAATTAAGGATAAAAAGATATTCCAATAGTCAGCTCTAGACTTTTTGTACATTAATCATGAAGGATGTAACGCTATTGCGAAACTCAGCCTTAGTCTTCCTTAGTTAAACCATGAAGGATGTGAAACTATTCTATAACTCATTTGTAGACTTCTTGTAGTTTATCCATGAATGATGTAAAACTATTCCAACAGTCAGCCCTGGACTTCTTGTAGTTTAACTATGAAGGATACACAGCTACTCCGACACTCAGCTCTAGACTTTCTGAAGTTTAACCATGAAAAACATAAAACTATTCCATAACTCAGGTCTAGTCCTCCTGTAGTTTAACCATGTAGGATGTAAAGCTATTCCAACAGTCAACTCTAGACTTCCTGTAGTTTATTCATGAAAGTTATAAAACTATATCAAGATTCATTTCTAAACTTCCTGTAGTTTAACCTTGCAGGATGTAAAATTATTCCAGTAGTCAGCTCTGAACTTCCTGTAGTCTAACAATGAAAGATGTAAAGCTATTCCGACACTGAGATCTAGACTTCTTGTAGTTAAGCTATGAAGGATGTAAAGCTATTCCAACAGTCAGCTCTAGACTTCGTGTAGTTCAACCATGAAGGATGTAAAACTATTCCAACAGTCAACTCTAGACTTCCTGTAGTTTATTCATGAAAGTTATAAAACTATATCAAGATTCATTTCTAAACTTCCTGTAGTTTAACCTTGCAGGATGTAAAATTATTCCAGTAGTCAGCTCTGAACTTCCTGTAGTCTAACAATGAAAGATGTAAAGCTATTCCGACACTGAGATCTAGACTTCTTGTAGTTAAGCTATGAAGGATGTAAAGCTATTCCAACAGTCAGCTCTAGACTTCGTGTAGTTCAACCATGAAGGATGTAAAACTATTCCAACATTCAGCTCTAGACTTTCTGTAGTTTATCTATGAAGGATGTAAAGATATTCCAACAGTCATTTCCAGACTTCTTGTAGTTTAACCATAAAGGATGTAACGCTATTCCATAACTAATTTGTAGACTTGCTGTACTTTATCCATGAAAGATGTAAAACTATTTCAACAGTCAGCTCTAGACTTCCTGTAGTTTAACCATAAAAGATATACAGCTACTCCAACACTCAGCTCTAGACTTTCTGAAGTTTAACCATTAAACATATAAAACTATTCCATAACTCAGCTCCAGTCTACCTGTAGTTTAATCATGAAGGATGTAAAGCTATTCCATCAGTCAACTCCAGACTTCCTGTAGTTTATTCATGAAAGATGTAAAACTATACCAAGAGTAATTTCTAAACTTCTTGTACTTTAACCTTGAAGGATGTAAAACTGTTCCAGTTGTCAGCTCTGAACTTCCTGTAGTCTAACAATGAAGGATGTAAAACTATTCCAACACTCCGATACAGACTTCTTGTAGATTAATCATGAAGGATATAAAGCTATCCCATAACTTATTTGTAGACTTCCTGTACTTTATCCATGAAGGATGTAAAGATATTCCAACAGTCAGCTCCAGACTTCCTGTAGTTTACCCATGAAGGATATACAGCTACTCCGACACTGAGCTCTAGACTTTCTGTAGTTTAACCATTAAAGATATAAAACTAATCTATAACTCAGCTTTAGACTTCCTGTAGATTATCCATGAAGGATGTAAAACTATTCCAAGACCAAGCTCTAGACTTCCTGTAGTTTAATCATGAAAGATGGAAAACTATTCTAACAGTCAGCTCTAGACTTCCTGTAGTTTAACCATGAAGGATGTAAAACTATTTCAACAGTCAGATCTAGACATCTTGCAGTTTAACCATGAAGGATGTAAAGCTATTCCATAACTCATTTGTAGACTTCCTGTAGTTAATCCATGAAGGATGTAAAACTATTCCAACAGTTAGCTCTAGACTTCATGTTGTTTAACCATAAAGGATATACAGCTACTCCGACACTCAGCACTAGACTTTCTGAAGTTTAACCCTTAAAGATATAAAACTATTCCATATCTCAGCTCTAGTCTTCCTGTAGTTTAATAATGAAGAATGTAAATCTATTCCAACACTCGGCTCTAGACGTCCTGCAGTTTATTCATGAAAGATATAAAACTATACCAAAAATCATTTCTAAACTTCCTGTAGTTTAACCTTGAAGGGTGTAAAACTATTCCAATAGTCAGCTCTGAACTTCCTGTAGTCTAACATTGAAGAATGTAAAACTCTTCCCACAGTCATTTCTGGACTTCCTGTAATTTCACCATGAAGGATATACAGCTACTCCGACACTGATCTCTAGACTTTCTGTAGTTTAATCATTAAAGATATAAAACTGTTCCAACACTTAGCTCTTGCCTTTCTGTAGTTTAACCATGAAGGATGTAAAACTATTTCATATCTTAGATCCAGACATTCTGTAGTGTAACCATGAAGGATGTAAAGCTATTCCCACACTCAGCTCTAAATTTCCTGTAGTTTAACCATAAAGTATGTTAAACTATTCCAACACTCAACTATAGACATTCTGTAGTTTAACCGTGAAGGAAAGTTAAGCTATTCCAACAGTGAGCTCTAGACTTCCTGTAGTTTATTCATGAAAGATATAACACTATACCAAGAGTCATTTCTAAACTTCCTGTAGTTTAATCTTGAAGGATGTAAAACTATTCCAATAGTCACCTTTGAACTTCATATTGTCTAACAATGAAGGATGTAAAGCTATTCCGACACTCAACTGAACACTTTCTGTATTTTAACCGTGAATGATGTAAAACTATTCCAACACTCAGATCTAGATTTCTTGTAGTATAACCATGAAGGATGTAAAGCTATTCCAAAAGTCAACTCTATACTTCCTGTAGTTTATCCATGAAGGTTGTAAAACTATTCCAACAGTCAGCTCTAGATTTCCTGTTGTTTAACCATGAAGGATGTAAAACTATTCTATAACTCAGATCTAGACATTTTGTAGAATAACCATGAAGGATGTAAAGCTATTCCCACACTCAGCTCTAGATCTCTTGTAGTTGAAACATGAAGGATATAAAGCTAATCCATAACTCATTTGTAGACTTCTTGCAGTTAATCATGAAAGATATAAAGATATTTCAACAATCAGTTCCAGACTTCTTTTAGTTTAATCGTGAAGAATGTAAAGCTATTCCAACAGTCAGCTCTAGACTTTCTGTAGTATAACCATGAAGGAAGTAAAGATATTCCAAAAGTCAACTCTATACTTCCTGTAGTTTATCCATGAAGGTTGTAAAACTATTCCAACAGTCAGCTCTAAATTTCCTGTTGTTTAACCATGAAGGATGTAAAACTATTCCAACAGTCAGTTCTATACTTCCTGTAGTTCAACCATGAAGGATGTAAAGCTATTCCGATACTCAACTCTAGGTTTTCTGTATTTTAACCATGAATGAGGTAAAAGTATTCCTACACTCAGATCTAGACTTCCTGTAGTTTAACCGTGAAGGATGTAAAGCTATTCCAATGGTCAGCACTAGACTTCGTGTAGTTTAATCATGAAGGATGTAAAGCTATTCCAATGGTCAGCACTAGACTTCCTGTAGTTTATCCATGAAGGTTGTAAAACTATTCCAACAGTCAGCTCTAAATTTCCTGTTGTTTAACCATGAAGGATGTAAAACTATTCTATAACTCAGATCTAGACATTTTGTAGAGTAACCATGAAGGATGTAAAACTATTCCAACAGTCAGTTCTATACTTCCTGTAGTTCAACCATGAAGGATGTAAAGCTATTCCGATACTCAACTCTAGGTTTTCTGTATTTTAACCATGAATGATGTAAAAGTATTCCTACACTCAGATCTAGACTTCCTGTAGTTTAACCGTGAAGGATGTAAAGCTATTCCAATGGTCAGCACTAGACTTCCTGTAGTTTAACCATGAAGGGTGTAAAGCTATTCCCTAAGTTAGCTCTAGACTTCCTGTAGTTTAACCGTGAAGGATGTAAAGCTATTCCAATGGTCAGCACTAGACTTCGTGTAGTTTAACCATGAACGGTGTAAAGCTATTCCATAAGTCAGCTCTAGACTTCCTGTAGTTTTACATTGAAGGATGTAAAGCTATTACGACACTCAGCTCTTGACTTCCTGCAGTTTAACCATGAAGGATGTAAAACTATTCCCACAGTCAGCTCTAGACATTTTTTGTAGTTTTACATTGAAGGATGTAAATCTATTTCAACAGTCATCTCTAACGTTTCTGTAGTTTAACCCTGAAGGATGTAAAGCTATTATAAGAGTCAGATTTTGATTTTCTGTAGTTTAATAATGAAGGATGTAAAGCTATTCAAAGAGTCAGCTCTAGACCTTTTGTAGTTTAGCATAGCACAAATAAACCACTCTATATAATTGCGTTAAAAGAATAATTCACTTCTTGTTAAACAAACAAATATATCCCTTCTGGCCTTAAGAACAAAGAACAGTGTAAGAAAACATATATTCTTAAAATAAAATTGTCGGAAAATTTTCGGAACAGTAACATCTATATATTTAACAGAAATTATAAAGAGAGAGGGCGATAAAATCTAAGTAGTGACGACTTCTGGAAAACGTTTATTCTTAATAACGGCAATCAATCAATATTAAGTTCTTGAAGAATGCAGGGTGTCACGAGGCAGCCAAAGTCTCCCTTATGCTGTAATATCGTGATTAATGACGGGACGGTGCTGTTTTCCATCCCTGTTTGAATGGACGATATTATACCCTAGTGGAAAAAACACGAGCAAGCTTATTAATGCCTTTAGTTATAATGTTAGCAGTGGTTCATTTCTTCGCCACAAGGGGTCGTTATAATAGGAGAGTTAGATTTATTACTGTTTTTATTCTCTTGATGTGACAACGATTTCATAATTATCACATTCGAACATGTATGGATAGAACCACTTTACGGAAAATTATTATGTAGCTAAATATTTCTTTTTCAAGCATCACACTATTTAATTTAATGTTTTATATTGGTCTATGTTGATGAAAACGAAACACTACATAGTTTCACATATTATTCTAGTTTATGTTGTTAAATTTTGGAACTACAAACGGATAATAACTTTTATCTTAATGGACAAAAATGTGACGTGATCACCAACTAATACGTGACTTTCATCCATCTCTTTAGAGGAATGAGGAGAGATTATGATATTCTTATTAAAAGTGAGCTAATTATAAAAATTAACTATATAATTATATACATTAAAACTAAAACGTAACATCTAAAGTAATTCTTTATAACAGCTGTTGGTTGCTTTTTATTTTAAACCAACGTAACACAATGGACTATTCAACTTAGCAAATCGAGCGCAAGATTTTAGGGTTGTACTTTACGTATCTTAGAATGTTACTCACTATAAACAACAAGATGTACTTCACGTATCTAAGGATGTTACTTATAACAACAAAATGTACTTCACGCATCTGAGGATGTTACTTACTCTAAACAACAAGATGTAATTCATGAAGTACGTTACTACAGTGACAGTAACTATAGGATGAAGTAGGTTACTACAGTAACAATAATTACAAGATGAAGTCGGTTACTACAGTGACAGTAATTATAGGATGATGTAGGTTACTACAGTGACAGTAATTATAGAAAGATGTAAGTTACTACATTGACAGTAATTACAGGATGAAGTAGGTTACTACAGTAACAATAATTACAAGATGAAGTCGGTTACTACAGTGACAGTAATTATAGGATGATGTAGGTTACTACAGTGACAGTAATTATAGAAAGATGTAAGTTACTACATTGACAGTAATTACAGGATGAAGTAGATTACTACAGTAACAATAATTACAAGATGAAGTCGGTTACTACAGTACAGTAATTATAGGAAGATGTAGGTTACTACAGTAACAGTAATTATAGAAAGATGTAAGTTACTACATTGACAGTAATTACAGGATGAAGTAGGTTACTACAGTAACAATAATTACAAGATGAAGTGGGTTACTACACTACAGTTTTTATAGGAAGATGTAGGTTACTACAGTGACAGTAATTATAGGATGATGTAGCTTACTGCAGTAACAGTAATTATAGGACGATGTACGTTACTACAGTGACAGTAATTACAGGATGAAGTAGGTTACTACAGTGACAGTAATTATAGGATGATGTAGGTTACTACAGCAACAATAATTACAAGATGAAGTCGGTTACTACAGTGACAGTAATTATAGGATGATGTAGGTTACTACAGTGACAGTAATTACAGAAAGATGTAAGTTACTACATTGACAGTAATTACAGGATGAAGTAGGTTACTACAGTAACAATAATTACAAGATGAAGTCGGTTACTACAGTGACAGTAATTATAGGAAGATGTAGGTTACTACAGTGACAGTAATTACAGGATGAAGTAGGTTACTACAGTAACAATAATTACAAGATGAAGTCGGTTACTACAGTACAGTAATTATAGGAAGATGTAGGTTACTACAGTGACAGTAATTACAGGATGAAGTAGGTTACTACAGTAACAGTAATTATAGGATGATGTAGGTTACTGTAGTGACAGTAATTATAGGACGAAGTATGTTACTACAGTAATAGTAATTATAGGAGAGCACGCTGTAACTATCTCGCCAGTGGTATGTATGTATTCATATGTGACCACACAGGATACACTAAGGTCATATATGTTTTATTCTGTTTAATACATACCTAAGAAACGTTTTCAGTGTCCAAGACGTTAGTACAACTTTGGAGATTCCGAAATTTATAAGCAGTTTACCTTATCGTATTCACGACGAAACGTTTGTATTTTTATCATTATTATTTTAACAACACGTGGAAATTTCTAGAACATAAAGAGCTTTTTAAATGTAGAAGAAACGTCTCAGTATACCTGAGAAATGTTTTTTCAATTCGTGTAAATTCTGTTTAACTAAATGAGAAGTTCATTTATTTCAGTTCCCATTATTCTGAGATCTTGCTGTTTAAAACTCAAAGACAAAATCAAGAAAAATTAAATTCACCTGAGAATTTAATTAACTGATGTAAAAACTCAGCAAAAAAATTTGCTCATTAATATTTATTTTGTATTATAAGTGACAGAAGCCTTAAGAAGGAACAAATAAATATATATTTATATGTATGTGTTAACTCACAAATAAAGACATAAATATAAATATTTGACAAAATAAATTTTGATTCCTATACTTACTAATCAAAATTCCTGAAAAGATCCCTCTGGTGTTTCTGTATGATACGTACTTACGTATAGAAAAATAAATTACAGAAGATATACGCACGTATAACAAGTGGACGGAAATTAGAGGGGATTTAATGCTAGACAATATAACGATCGGTTGGCGGTCGTTGGGGGATGGGGCAGTTTTATGGCTGTGTCTCCAAGGGTCATCTTAGTTTGCAAACACAGCGTGCCATAGATATTCAACAACTCATTCATATGAAACTCGAATTGTGTTACAACCGCAACTTAATTATCTAAATAACATGTGTAGATACGCTCGTAATTGCTTGTGTCTGTCTGTATGTGTTTTGGGTCAGAGTAGTTGAGCCCATTAGGCAACTATTTAGGTTTAGTTCCATCATCCTTAGTCCCTAGGAAACAAAAACTGATGGACATTCAAAACAGCGATGCAATAAGATAAGCAACAATCTCATAGGGTTACGCAGTTTCTTAAGTACCAGTGACTCATGTGACTACGACAAGATCCTCCTGTATTCCATCTAGTCCATGGTCACTTTGACGTGTTTTTTTAAAGTGAAGTTTAATTTCAGTTTATTTCTGAAAATGGGGTAACTGTAGGCAAGAGATATCTACTTCCGAATTTTAAACTTGTAGATCGAGGGAAGAATATAGTTAACAGCGCCCACCGCCAAATCTTGGAGTACTGTTATGTGGTTGAAATTGTGATTTGATCGTTGCTGTTAGAAATCACCCATGGTTCTACAGAAATGGGACATTAACCACGAACCTTCTGACTATAAATCTAAGGATTAGTGGGGCAAAAGATGTCTCCAAAACTCAAACGTAAACAAGCAGTTCAATTGATCGATCGGACAAAACCTGTGTCGATCTCCACAAAATATAATTCTTGGTTAAACTCCTGTACATACATCATTGGAAATTGTCGGTACAGGCACTGCGATCACAACCTGACTATAAGTATCATTACTACTATTGCAAGATAATACTCACTGTTATTAACGCCTTTGGAGTTAGGTATCACTACGATTACTACAGATGTGGTACTAAAAGTAACTAAGGTCATTTAAGTTAAGTACCACTGCTAATACTATTATGTGGTACTTAATATAACTAACACTACATATTATAGATACCACTGCTACTACTATCATGTGGTACATAAGGTATTTAACAACATTTAAGCTAAGTATCACTGTCGTAGCTTTCATGTGGTACTTAAGTTATCTGATATTAGGTTATCTTCTCTTTATATACTTAACAGCACACTACATATAAATTAGGATAAATTTCGCCCACTTGAATTGCAGTAGTACACACCATATCTTAAACAAATGGTGTTTTAATGTGTGTGTTGTGAAATTATTTGTTTATTGGTCATTGTTTTGTTTAATGCTTATTTATTATTCTTTCTATCGTTTAGTTTATCTATGAAATTTTAGTCACATCAAAACACTGACTCACCGTTTAGCTAATCACGTTTCTTTTTAGTAGGTATTTTAAAACTGTTTATTCTTTCTATTGTTTAGTTTATCTATGAATTTTTAGTCACATCAAAACACTGACTCACCGTTTAGCTAATCACGTTTCTTTTTAGTAGGTATTTTGAAACTGTTTATTCTTTCTATTGTTTAGTTTATCTATGAATTTTTAGTCACATCAAAACACTGACTCACCGTTTAGCTAATCACGTTTCTTTTTAGTAGGTGTTTTGAAACTGACACCAATTAATGAAAAAAAATTATGCAAATTTATGATCACATGGGATGTACTCTCATGAACTATTTTTGTAACACTTCTTTATCATTAGAAAACGAAACGAGATATTTGTTATAACGTTTCATAAATACAAATCCGCTTTGTTTTTAGTTATACTCAACCAGGATTTAGCAGATAATAACAGAAATGTCTTAAAGTATGAACAACTTACATGACTACAAATTTAAAATAAGATAGGATGTTTAGCGAGCGAGATGGGCTAAGGTCTTAACTAAACCAAATATCGTTAGGACAGAATATTTGGATTACTACTGCTTTATTGAGGGTTAAAGAAGCCAACCATCCTGGAGATCTCCATAAGTACATTTTCGGTGGACAATTGCTTTCTTTATCTCCTCTTCTCAGATGACCAGTCAAGGATATTTTAAATTGACCATGAAGTTAATTGCTGGATTCTTTAGTGGTCAACGCTCAGCCGCCGAAGTGACGTCGGTGCATTTCAACACAATTACAAGCGGCGCCGAAACTGCACGAGATCAAATAGCCAATTTTCAAACTAGACGCTATAGCCGGGTCCGGCTCCGAACTGACTGACCGAACTAAATCAGAGAATCATGTAGACCGACGGTCTAGTTCAAACAACTGATGCCCTGAATGACGTCACACCATCTTTTGCTATACGACTTCTGTAGCACTGTCTTGGTATCGATGGTGAAACAAAAATGAAACCATATGTTAGGGCCTCGTGTGAGATTTTTATTGTTGTTTTTTCCGGGGGAGGGGGAGAAAGATACTGTGTTCCAAACAATGGCTTCCAAGCTCCCTCTGAATGACACTATTACACATCCAAGCTTAGTAAAAAACTCTCTTTCTCTCACATATTCTCAACATGATTCAGAAATTAACAACAAAATTAAGCCAAAATATCCTTTGAGAATTAAACTTCAAAGCCATGCGGATTAAACTGTGACTAGCGGGAACTTCACATATAAATATAAAAGTATACGAAATTCTAAACGTAACAATACATTTTGCTTATGGATCTCATTGGTTATTTGATGATATATTGGTTTCCCTAATTATTTTTCAAATAATTATTTAATGTTACGTAAAGGTAAGGAGAGAAAATACATGTTTTTGTATAGTGCTACGCCGTGGCTATAGTACAGTAGGTAGCTATGATGGCTACTAAGTTTAGTTTTAATGTTGTACTCAGTTAATTTATTCTGGTAAGTGGACAATGGTCAACTGCAGATCTCGTTTTAGATATCGAGGCTTCCAGAACAAGGTCAAAATTACAATTATAAACGAGAACGTATAGAGGTAAATAAGTTTTCGCGGTCAGGACCTCTTAACTTTGTTTGGTCTATCTGCAGCACCCCTCTCCCTCAGTGACATAGCGGTATGTCCGCGGAATCAGATACGAAAATAAGATTTGATGAAAGATTAAGGAGGAGTGCTACGCGCTAAGATGTATGTGTCTCAGAAAGTATCCACACTGATGGACTTACAGGGGAGTTTCTGATTCAGCTTTTTATAACGATGGACACCGAACGTGCATGTAAAAACACACACAGATAAACATATGTGTGCACGTCAGTCTTTTTAACAGAAACTTAATTTCACTTCAGTTTTAGATTTTGCTTTCTCTATCGCCGGTTTGATATTCTTACTTAAAACACATGATTCAAAACTTTATTTTTCTATTGCACTCTTCCTGGAATAGACGTGTTCCTATTTTAGGTGTCTACAGTGTCTAAAATAAGTCGTATTTTCTTTTAATTTGAAGGGTATTACAGCGATCTATTGTTGTCATTCTGAACAACTAGTAGACTTTTTTTTGTTAAAGTTTAAGAATTATCAAGCACGTAAGTTTGTAATGAAAACATCCAATCTCAAATGGTTATCAATTTTCAACTTTTTATAGTTTGAAGCAGAAGTTCATATACAGTTGGTCAATATATTCTATATTTTTTATTATTATGGTTGTGTTTATCGTTCATTTATTATTTCCTTCTATCATTTAATTTATTTATGAATTCTTAGTTGAATTAAAGAGCTAAGTCACCTTGTACATAATGAGTAATATTTTGAGTAAATATATATGTGTTTATGACGAAATTGACACCATCTTCCCTAGTAGTCACTATTAATCTAACAGATTAAACATATGTAAATATGTGATCATACGAGGTGTACGTTCGTGACCTACTCAGTGTATAAATATCCTATTAGAAGCTTCACTAAGAAAGAGAGAGTCACGAGATAGTTACTGAAGGGTATAATTATTGATATTGAAATATATTATTTTAATATTGTAATTATTATATATACTCTTCAAAAAAAAAGAAACGCAAAAGGCAAAATTTGAGAAAAATTGTTAACAAGTTTATTCCGGGTAGTTCTGTATGACATGTGTGAAACTTTGCACATTCACTGCTGAACATCCAAAGTCTGCAAAGGCGAAGTCCACGCTCACTAGTTGAAGTTTAACGTCACTCAACAATAACGAGTATGCCCCCCGTGAGCATCAATAACTGCTTGGCATCTCCTGCCCATGGAAGCGATGAGATGACGAATCACATCCTGTGGAATGGCTGTCCACTCAGCCTGCAAAGCTGCTGCAAGTTGAGGTAGAGTCTGCGGTTGAGGTTGTCGCCGTCGCAGACGTCGGTCCAACTCGTCCCAAAGATGTTCGATGGGGTTTAAATCTGGTGATCTGGAGGGCCAGGGAAGAACGTTGATGTTGTGGTGTCTCAAGAAGACAGTGGTGAGTCGGGCTGTGTGAGGACGGGCGTTGTCATGTTGAAAAATGTCGTTGACGTTCACCATGATGGGTTGCACATGGGGCTTAAGAATCTCGTCGACGTATCGTTGAGCCGTAAGATTCCCTCGAATGTGCAAATGGTCTGTTCTGGCATTGTAGGCGATGGCAGCCCACATCACGACGCTGCCACCACCAAATCTGTGAACTTCCTGCACACAGTTTGCTGCAAAACGTTCACCTCGGCGACGGTAAACACAGGTCCTTCCATCCTGCCTACGAAGCATAAAACGTGATTCATCGCTGAACCAAACATGTCTCCATCGTTGATGAGGCCATACCCGATGTGCCCGAGTCCACTACAGCCGTGCTTGACGATGATGCTGGGTGAGGATGACGCCTCTAACTGGACGTCGAGGTCGGATTCCTGCATCTCGTAGACGGTTGCGTACGGTCTGATCGGAAATCCTACGCAGCCCTGGTATGGTTGAGGCAGTAGACGTCGCAGTGGTGGTCCTATCCCGAAGGTGACGTAACCGGATGTAGCGATCTTGTGCGGGCGTGGTCACACGAGGTCTGCCAGATCGTAGACGGTCACGAGTTGATCCATGTTGTTGATGACGATTCCATAGCCTTGTGATGGTGCTTGGGTGGACATTCACAGCTCTGGCAACATCTGATCGAGATTTGCCTGCTTTCAATCGACCAATGGCGTTGATGCGTTGTGCTTCAGTCAGTCTTGGCGTAACTGTATTGCGTGTCGGTGGCTTAACACTGAGCTATGTAAAACTTTTATAGGGATTTTGTACATGTTGCACTTGCAGAACATGCAGATCTCTCAAACAAATTTATTGGACACGAATGCGTTTTGGCGAAAAATCCGATGTTTACCTCCGTTTTCAAAGTGCACAACTTTTATTGTCATTTTGGTCTGACAATCAGTGCCTTAACACGTGTAACATCACATACTCTGAGCTTGTAACGTTATTACATATATTTCTCTTTAAAATAAAAAAAATATCCCTTTTGCGTTTCTTGTTTTGAAGAGTATATTTTTGGAATAAGGTTGTTGTTTTTTTCTCCTGATATTATTATTATTGATTAATATTGGTGTGAATTCCTGGCCAGGCATTTGTTTATTAGTTGTGTTAAAGTTATTCCTAAATGTTGTTATTGTAAAAATGATGTTTTTTTTTTTTTTTTTCTGATGTAGAACCCATATTGTAAATGCGTTTTAATTTTATATCGTTACAATACAGTCAGTACAGTTGGTGACACGTGGCTGATACATTTGATATTATACGATTGATAATAAATTTAAAAAAATTACGAAGACAACCGAAACGAATTTAATTACTGCTTGTTTCAGAGTAACATATATTAGGGTAAGTTCCAAGTGAAACAATAGTACTGTCACTTTTGTTTCACTCTGTATGTAGTTCTCTTATGTACAGTACCTAATTTGACGGTCGACTTACGAGTCTGAGCGCTTAAGATTAAAATAAAACGCAATCCTGGGATATATATAAAGCCCTATCAGATATCTCTATCAGTTTATCTAACGCATCCATAGTTTGGATTCTACTTTGTTTCGTGCGTTCGGCTTTTAACATCGGATCTAATCAGGTTATCGATCTCTTAACTTCGAAATTGTTCCTAACATCGACTAGATGTGAAGCTCAGCCAGCGAGGAACCGCTACATTTCTCCCGCTCTTCCTACTACATAGATCCGCTTTGACCTCTACTTGTTCGGTTACGATAAGTCGCTGCAGCGTTTGTGTGGTTTTGAAACCCATTAAGCTTTGACTGAACCACAGGCACTGTTATATTGTAGTTATTTACAGAATATTGCGTGTGGAGATTTCGACTGAAATAACACTGGTTTACAAAAAAATATTTTTTGTCTGAGGCAAGAATGTGAATAGGTGTTTTTTACTAATTTAGGTGTGCTGAATTCAAATTTATAAACAGTTTTGCTCTATCGCCTCTAGTTTTCTGGCTTTTAAACAGTCTCATTTTAGTATATACAGAGTATATACGTGCTTATTTCAACAGTTGCAGCAGCTTATTACAGATAAAACAGGATAGATAAAGAACATTGACGGAATAAATATACTTGGATGACACAATGCACACAATTCATAGTACCGCAGACAGTTAGAAGTGTGTATTTTGCCTCCGGGATGTCACGCAAGAGCATCCAGCAGAAGTCTTCCATCATGCTGGGGTTCCACTTGCCTTGGTAGTTGCTCTCCATCTTCGTAATGTATTGGTGGAATCTTTCTCCGTGCTCATCACTCACTGCTCCAAGGTTTGGAGGGAAGAAGTTGAGGTGGGAATGGAGAAAATGAATTTTGAGTGACATTCGGCATCCCATATCCTCATAAGTCTTTAGCAACTTCTCAATACAGGCTTGGTAATTTGGTACGCGTGTGTTACCAAGGAAGCCACTACAGACTGACTTAAATGCTTCCCATGCTCTCAGTTCCTTTGAGGTAAGAAGCTCCTCAAAATCAGTATTCTTTAGCACTTCTCGGATTTGAGGTCCGACAAAGATGCCCTCTTTGAGCTTAGCAGCACTGAGACTTGGGAACACAGTAGACAAGTGTTGGAAGGCAGCACCATTTTTGTCCATGGCCTTCACGAAATTCTTCATCACACCAAGCTTGATGTGAAGAGGAGGAAGAAGCACCTTCTTCATGTCAACCAGAGGATTCTTCTTGACGCTGTGTTCGCCAGGAACGAAAGTGCTTCTGGACCCCCAGTCTTTCTGCTTGTAATGCTGGGATACAGCTCGACTATCCCAGAGACAGAGAAAGCAACAGTACTTTGTGAAGCCCGCTTGCATACCCATAAGAAGACCAATGACCTTGAGGTCCCCACACAGACTCCACTGGTACTGGTTGTACTTAACAGCTTCTAAAAGAAGCTCCATATTGTCATAGGACTCCTTTAGATGGACAGAGTGTGCAGTGGGAATGCTGGGATATTTATTCCCGTTGTGCAGAAGCACAGCCTTGAGATTTCGTTTGGAAGAGTCTATGAAAAGACGCCAGTCTGAAGGATTATGTGTCAAACCAAGGAAAGTGAACAAGCCAGGTACAATTGTGCAGTAGCACAACTTGTTTTCCATGTCGAAAAATGAAGCAAGGTCTTTGTTCCGATTCCTGAAACTGGTGATCCTTACATCTTCCTGGACTAGGTCCCACTGTTTAAGCCGAGAAGCCAAGAGCTCTGATGGCTGTTTGGACAGATACAAATCACGAACAAAGTCATTCAGGTCTTCTTGCGTGATCCAGTGTGGCTCGTTGCCACTTGTTCCTGAATAAGAAGAGTCAGTATCTTCGGAAGAGATTGACTTGGCAGAATCTTCCCTTGGAGGCATTTCTTCATCTGATGAGGAAAGAAGATCCTTATTTACTAGAGGTGTTGGGACAGGAAGATCATCTGAAGGGGAACGGGTCTCATAGCAGATGGAAGGTTGGGATATTTGATTTTTTTTTCTTGAAGATGCATTGAAACCAGTTATATTTGTTAGACAAAAATAACAATCATCTGCATGGCTTCGTGGCTCTCTCCAAACCATCGGGACTGCAAAGTTGAAAGCCGCTTTCTTGCCATTAAACCAAGCAGTTAGTCCATTGTAGCAGGGTTTACAACAGATGTGTGGAGCCCAAGATTTGTCCTGATCACCAATTTTACAGTCAAAATAATGAAAATAGGCAGTTCTGAGGAGGGAAGTGATGGTTCGACGCTGTGCAACTGTCGTGAAGTCCCCACACACGTAGCAGAAAGAATTGGCCTTGTTAAGGCATCCTCGGTGTTTTGACGAGCTTGAAGCCATTGGAGAATCTGAAAAAAAAAACAAAGTAAAATTAAATCATATGTAATGCAATAATAATTATGTGCGTCGTTGGAAATTGTAATACAAATATATACCCAAAAGATTGTGTAACACAATTGTCGAGGGACACCAACCTCCTGCGCTGACTGCCAGTGCACTACTGGCTGTTGATTGAGACGTGTTGGCTACGCTTAACTGCCAAAATCCGTCTTGATATATAGCTATATATATATATAATGTAATGCTATCACTTACATTTATTGCATAATAACTAAAAAAGAAGACATAAGTCACACAATATTAGAAATTAACCCTGAATGCATATACGCCTTTATGTACAGTATGTGTACAAAATGTACAGTATGCATATCTAAAAAACTAGAGGTGATGAGTAAAAACGGATTTCAAATCTGAATTCAGCACCCCCAAATTAGGTTAAAACAGCTATTTTTGTGCTTGCCTCAATTTCTTTGTAAACCAGTGTAATCATTCAAACTCGTGCATTTTCTTTTGTCTACGATACGCACGTACAATTATGTGTATATGTATTCATAGAGAGGGAAGGTGTGAGTGAATGTACTGGTGTTATGTTGAGTATACTGAGAACCAAAAAATATCTTTATGCAAGGGTTAAGCGACCAGATCAGAAACATCAAGGGTCGGACACAACTGACCATAATCTAGAATTAAGATAAGTGGGAAAAAATTAATCAACATTACTCACCACGTGCTCAACTATTTTTTACCAACTAGCGGGATTAACTGTTACTTTTATAACGTGCTCACAGCTGAAAATGTTTAGTGTACTCTAGTCTTGAACCTACCGACATGCAACTTGGTACGTTAACCATATCTACAGGTTCAAACATAATACTGAGTTATTAATAGCAAATTATGCCCTTTTCATTCAAAATAGAGGAAGAAATACAATTTTAGAAGATGAAACAGTTGATGTTTCCGAGTACAACGTTTAGAATATTCTACTAATGTAGAAAGAAGGGAGAGAGAAAAGTGCATTTTTATGTTGGATTTCTCTGCTTTCAAGTACTTAATCTCCCTAGTGTATCAGCGTTATATCTGACTTACAACATTAAAATATAGAGTTCAATTCCCCGCAGTGGGCACAACAGATAGCCTAATGAGGCATCGCTCTAAAACAAACATCAGGTTAATGGAGCACAAATAGCCCATTGTATAACATTGTGCTTAACTATAACTAAAACGGACCACAAAATACTCCAAATTATCCGCCAATACAAACCTCATATAGCCTTCACCTCGAAGTTTGCACTAGAATAGCTGAGTCGCACTAAACAGTTAACCCAAGAGTGATAATACTTATTTATTTGTGTGAGTTTGTCTATGGTCAAAGGTTCAAAATATTGTATTTTATTCGTTGTGGTAAGCCCACGAGGAACATGGCCTTAGGCATAATTGAAAGATACAGAAACGATGAATATTCTCGTTGGGCCAGAAGGTTTTATCTTTTTTGCATGCAGAGGAGTTCACTTTATTTCAGCTCAAAGGTATAAAAGGCAAATATAAACGTACACCGACAGACAACTTGTTTTACTTTAGGATACCTCCAATATTTTCTGGTTTCTCGGCCATCGCGCTTGACTGATCTGTCACTATAACATCCTGTAAGTAGGAATCACAGACTTAACATCAGGTCACCAAAGCAACCGTTCTTGGATTGTTGCCCTCCCGGTCTAAACTACAGAAATACCCTGGACCATCAGCCTAGTCCCCTTTATTCTTGGTTTCTGACTACAATGCCAGACAAATGGGTATGCATTGCAGTAATCTACCAAATTAGATTAATGACGCATTGAAAGCCAGCTCAACAAAAGCGTAAAATGACAATATTGTTTGAACGATGGTGATGAATACGCAGGAAGAGCCTCTAATATGATTTAGAAACCAATGGATGAATGTGTGTATCATATGATAGCAATGCATAGTGAAAAAGAAAGCACAATTTGAAATACATTTTTCTTTTATAAAAATGTTTTCGAAGCCTTTGCTATTAAAATAATTACTTTTACTCACATTGCAAAAATATTAAATCTTCTATCCATACATCTTTGTAAGCATTAAAACATATTCTCAGTGAAAAGAAATATCAACTGCATTATATCTCCTACAATCTCCAATCTATAGAGCCTTGGTGTTATATGAAAGGCCTCTTGGGCTGGGAAAACTATCTGAATTACCAAATTGCTTGACAACAGCTCTTAAGGTGTGAACTGAATTGAGTTGGTGAAATATAGTTTTTCACGTATTTTATTCCTGTTAACAACGAATAAAATTATGTCAATGATTTGTTTTGAAAACATTATATTACTTATTGATTTCAACATCAAATATTACAATTATCTTACATTTTCCTGATTGTATTGTATGAAATATATCCTCCTTTGCAATCACAGACTCGATTGGTCGATTCAATCTTTTCTTGTTTTTTTAATAATCCGGTTCACCTAACTATATCAGTGTTCTGTACGTTCTATTGTAATGACCTCTCATTATTTAATGATGTATGCCTTTCAACGTTAAGGACAAGCTTAACCACTCTGTTTCAAAAAAACAATTCCGTAGAAAGAATGCAACGTCACTTTAAGCAGTATCATCATCATAGGATAATGGAACTCTTGCCTTGCTTATTTGATACCGGAAAAACCTTTTTATTACGCCATAAGCAACCTCCAACTTCGCAAATTTTTTATCTTATGTTCACTTAGATTTGCAAAAGGAGTCATGATTTTCCCGGTTCGCCTCCGTTTTCCGTCATAGGTAACTTCATTTTTCTCCATTCTCAGGATGCAGATATTACACCATGAATACGTCACACGTGGATCCAGTGCACTGGCGTCATGGCGAATTTGCTGGTATTATATAAGTATAGCATTTTTTTAAATAACTACTTGAAAAAAAAACGTTTCGAGATCCTTCAACATTCACGATCAAGTCACCTTTTCCTGTTTTGTGCTGATGCTGGGACGACATTTCAGGCTTTACTTAAGTTCTTCTTAAAGTCAACTTTCTTACTTTATATTGATCTTAAATAACGTTGCTTTCAAGCTACATGCCTAGTCTCTTTTATCAAGTCTGGTGATTTGATGAAGGATATAACACAGTGTACTTGTTGTATTTAATATTGTTATGTTTCAGTGTTATCAACAAATCATGGTTGTTAGATACCTTAGTTGATAGAACAAAGGTTTTAATACTCATCGGACTTTTTGGTTTCATTTGTTTTGAATTCCGCGCAAAGCGATTTGAGGGCTATCTGCGCTACCCGTTCCTAATTTAGCAGTGTATGACTAGAAGGAAGGCAGTTAGTCACCACCACCCACCGCCAACTCTTAGTCTGCTCTTTTACCAATGAATAATGGAATTGACCGTCACATAATAACGCCCCCATGGATGAAAGGGCGAACATGTTTGGTGCGACGGAGATTCTAACCCACAACCCTCAGATTACGAGTTGAGTGCCTTAACCACCTGGCCATGCCGGGCCTCTCGTCGGACATACCATAAGATCTCCCAGAAGGACCAGCATTTATATTTAAACGAAAAAAGGAATCACTCAAATCCTCCCATGTATGCATGATCACGAGAGCGGAGAGATAAAAAAAAAAAAAAAGACCACGTTAAAAGGCAAAACCTCCGTTGCGATAAAATACTTGTTTTTAGTTTTCTGGGCGAGGGAAACTACAAATAATTATCCTTCAGGTCAAATTGTTTTTCTTTCATTCTAGGTAATCTGAGGGTCGCAGGTTCGAATCCCCATCACATCAAACATGCCCACTCTTTCAGCGGTAGGGGCATTATAATGTTACAATCAATACCACAATTCGTTGGTAAAAAAGTAGCCCAACAGTTTGCTGTGGGTGGTGATGACTAGCTGTCTTCCCTCTAGACTTACACTGCTAAATTACGGACGGCTAGCACAGATAGCCCTGGTGTAGCTTTGTTCGAAATGCAAAAAGCAAACCAAACCAAACCAACCATCCTCATTATGATATCAGAAACTCAATAAAAATAGGTTTTTATTCCCTGGATCTTTTTTTTATATTTAATAAACCGTCAGATATCAAACATTCTGCGATATCTGTGTGAATGATTAGATCTGACGTCATATAACCCATTACCAGTTTATATCATTGTTTTATTGAACAGCATATAACCTATTACCAGCTTATATTGTTGTTGTATTGAACGGCATATAACCCATTACCAGTTTATATCATTGTTTTATTGAACGTCACATAACCTATTACCAGCTTATATTGTTGTTGTATTAAACGTCATATAAGTTATTACTAGTTTATATCGTCGTTTTAATATCGGTTCAGAGAACTGTGGTCTGTCCTCTAGCAGTCGATTGTAATGCTTGATTCAAGAAGAATTAAAACTTGTGACGTAGAAGCTTTTTTCACCAAGAGAAGGGACTTTCAACGAACCTGAAACTGTCAGGTATAAATTACACACGAATGGTATTGTTATCAGTGACTACCGGCACTATACAATAAGTACGATATTTTCATTTGCTTTCAGGTGTAACGTACACACGAATGGTATTGTTATCGGTGAATACCGGTACTGTACAATAAGTACGTGATTTTTATTTGTTGTCAGGTGTAACTTACACACGAATGATACTGTAACTGAGACTTAATGGCCTTCTTAAAGTGTTTTCGCACTTCGTGTTATTACGAACCATGTCTCTTTTTACCTTATATATTACCTAAAAACGACATTATCTTGTGTGTGTGCAAAAAAAAAAAAAGAAGGAAAGTTCGTATAAACATTAACGCAAACCTTAAGCCTAACTCATGGCTTAGTACCACTATTCATTAGTAAAAGAACAGCCCAAAAGTTGCTCGTGAATAGTTTTGAATAGCTGCCTTCCGTCTGTTCGATATGTCACTGCTAAAATAATGGACGGCTATCGCGAATAGCCTTCATGTAGCTTTGCGCGAAATTTCATACAAAACAAATAACAGCAAAAAAAGAAAGTATGATATTACACTATTGTAGTTCCTGTATTACGTATTATCTCCCAACGAGTTACCTTATAGTTGGACATTTTAAATACCCATTATAAATACGAAACAGAACCAAAGTACCACTGTTTATGAACGTTGAGAAAATTATTAAATATTGTGTCTACAAATACCCTCTAATCATTTGATGTCACTTGTTGCATAAGATGAGCGATAATAGTAGCGAATACGTTTCTAATTAAAGTAGTGTTGTTTTTGTTTCCAGGAACTCCTAATATTTCAAAATGGCGTGTTTAGAGCAACACTGAGCTTCCCATCTTTGTCTACCTATTTCTTCGAATGCCATTTATAATAATGGATTAGCGATATGGTTATTTGCGTAGCCTAGTTGACCATTATATAATAATAGGAAGGCACGGTAATTTGTCATCGAAAGCCTATTCAACGCCCTCAAGCGTTTTAGTTCGCCTCGCTAAGCAAAACCATTATGCGTATAAAATAGTAAATAGATATATATCAACGGTTGGACAGCTAACAAACGTCTCAAGAGAATGAACAAGACACAGAAAAAAAAGGTAGCGTTTATTGAACATTAAATCATGAGAGGTGAACGAGGAATCGTAGCACGCAAAAGTTGTTAGAGGTCGCTGCCATCGCCATAAATAATTTTTCACACATGCTTTTATTATCTAATCTAGAAAATTTCTTTCCATGGTTGATGGTTTACGTTCTGACACTAACACGCAAAATCTAGTATCCAGAGAGTTGGTTCCCTGATTCTCAAGCGGTAAGTTTACGGATTTACAACACTGAAGTCCCGAGTTTGATTTCCCTCGGCGGGCAGAGTGAAGATAGCCCATTGCGTAACTTTAAAATAAGATAACTGCTCCAATATAACAACCAGGGAGTTGAAATTAATATGTTTGTTTCTTTCAAGTTAAGCACAAAACTACACAATATGCAGTCCGTGGTCTGCCCACCTCAGGTTTTGAAACCCGGTTTCAAGCGTTATAAGTCCTGCAGACATATCGCTGTGCCACTTGGGGAGCTTAAACTATACGAAAAATCCACATATTGTTTAACCCATAATTCCATAGGTGTCATATGAGAGTTGGAATTCATGAATGAAGTTTGTTTGAGATTTTAACATCAACATTGTAAGTTAAAAATTAACGATCACTAGATAAAACAGAAATTACTGTCTAAAATCATATTGAAACTGTTAACAAAATGACCTGTTCTTTGCTTTCTGATCTTCTCCACTATTAACTTATAACGCTAGAAACCGAGTTTCGATACCAGTGGTAGACACAGCAGAGATAGCGCATTATGTAGCTCTGTACTTAACTACAAACAAACAAATAAAAATATTTATTGTGCA
Organism: Tachypleus tridentatus; assembly: GCF_004210375.1. Taxonomy (NCBI): domain Eukaryota; kingdom Metazoa; phylum Arthropoda; class Merostomata; order Xiphosura; family Limulidae; genus Tachypleus; species Tachypleus tridentatus. The sequence goes on from NC_134826.1 coordinate 70,951,991, forward strand.
AGCGCCCTCTGGTGTTACAAAATTACATGTACTCTTTAAAGATTTTTATTAAATTTCTGTTCATATGTAAATTTTATGAATTCGCTTCATTTACTTTATAAAACAATAATTGTTGTTGCATGTTATAAAGCACAGAGCTACACAAAGAGCTGTCTGTGTCCTGCCCACCACAGGTATCGAAACTAGGTTTCTAGCCACCAGAGGTACTGAATCAGTTAGAAACGTTTCCCTTATGGTACGTTTATGGATTTAATAAGACTACACTCCGGAGCTCGAATCCACCAGGTAGACAGAGTGTAAATAGAAAACAATAATATCAGTAACAAAAGTCCAGTTAATAAGTAGAATACAACAGTGAACACTTACGCAGTTGTAACGAAAAAAAAATCATTTTCGTGTCTCGCATGACAAGAAAAATTATTTTCAAATTACATATTAAATTTAAAGTAATATATGTTTGAAGACTCAGTTACTTAGTAATTAAATAATTGAAACTTTCTTTCTATTTCTTGTCGATAATGAAACGCATCTTCAAAAAAATTTCAGACTTGAAAACATATCCTCGAGGCAGTTCAAATACGAAAACTGAACAACGTTCAGCATAGTTTGAAAAACTTTTTGACTCAGATTAACGTGTATTTTCTTAAGGTGCCTGCTGTGCTTTGGAAACCCAAACCACAGAAAACGCAAATATTTTACTAATTTACATGCGTTTAAATATTTGTGGTCTATAGGAGCATATTGATACACTTAACACAGAAATCACAACTTAACAAACATATATTGCAACAGACTGGTTAAATGCTATCCTCATTGTATTTTTTTTTCAGCACAGCTAAAGTTTCATACAAACAAACAGATGTTTTCTGGTGTATAGTCTCTTTCTTTCATCTTAAAGAAACAACAAATCTGTGGATGCTACAGAAAAACCAATTGTTTTCAGCGTCACTGTCCTGAGCACTACAGTTTTCAGTGTCACACTTCCGAGCATTCAGCAATGTATTTCTCTTTCCCGGTTATTTGAATGCAATTCTGAAGTTTTTCGCTTTGAATAAGACCCCAACAGCGCAATGGTAAGTATAAAGACTGGGTTTTGATATCCGTAATGGACACAGCACAAACAATCCCTTATGTAGTTTTATACTAAACAAAATCAACAATGCAAACGACAGTTAAAGAAATGACAGGTGATGATCCTATGAGAAACAACCAACGAAGGATGGATTAATTAAACATAAATAATAATTAGTAATAAAGAAACAAAGAAGTGAATGAGATCTTTGTTACAACAGGTTTTATTTTAGAAAAAGAGTTTTTTTTCTACACAATAAATTGTTAACTAGCTCTGTTTTTCCTGCAGCATAGGAGAGCGTGACAAGACAAACAGTTTTACAGAGCGTGACAAGAGAAACAGTTATACAGAGCGTGACAAGAGAAACAGTTTTTACAGAGCGTGACAAGAGAAACAGTTTTACAGAGCGTAACAAGAGAAACAGTTTTACAGAGCGTGACAAGAGAAACAGTTTTACAAATAAGCCAAATTCCTTCTTGTTCCTCTTTTCATCATTCTGATACGCTCACATCCCAGTTAAAGAAAAAATAACAGGACGTTTGGACAAGAAGTCTAATAACACTTGTAGTTGAAATGAAAAGATTTAGTTAAAAGCAAGGATCAGGTTCACATTGTGCGTTTGAAAACGAAATCACAGCGAACGATTTTTTCAAGTTAAACCAAAGAACTTGATTTTAAATGTCTTTGAAACCTATATTCTTGGTCGCTCATTCGTTTGTAACTGAGCAAGAAGCTACAAAATGGGCTATCTGTTCCGTGCCCACCAAGGGTATCGAAACTCGGTTTTAAGTGTTGTAGGTTCACGGACATACCACATACATTTCTATGCGAATCTGTAACCTGTTATGGTGTAACAATATACATGTTTACTTACAATTATTATATAATAGTATAACAATATGCATGTTTACTTAAAATTATTATATAATGGTATAACAATATCCCTGTTTACTTACAACTACCGTATTATATAATCGTATAACAATATACGCGTTCACTTACAACTATTATATAATCATATAACAATGTACATGTTTTCTTACCATTATTATACATTAGTATAACAATGTATATGTTTACTTATAATTATTGTTTAATAGTATAAGAATATAATTGTTTACTTACAATTATTATATAATGGTATAACAATATACATGTCTACTTACAGCTATTATATAATCATATAACAATGTACATGTTTACTTACAATTATTATATAATGGTATAACAATATACATGTCTACTTACAGCTATTATATAATCATATAACAATGTACATGTTTACTTACAATTATTATATAATGGTATAACAATATACATGTCTACTTACAGCTATTATATAATCATATAACAATGTACATGTTTACTTACAATTATTATATAATGGTATAACAATATACTTTTTTACTTACAATCATTATATCTACACCAATACACAATTATAATAAACCACTATTTTTGTTTTTTGTTTTAAATTGGAATACAACATGATAAGAATGGTTATTGTAAATTATTTGAAACAAAAAATAATAACTATGGAAAAAATAATTTATTCATGAAGTTTATGATATAATTATATGTATAAATAAGAGAATATTAAAACTGTGTATATCCTATACTATAGTATTATTGTATGCTACAATAGGATACAGTTATTACATTAACAATAAAAACATGATTCAGTTATTGCATGAACAGTGACAATAGGATACAGTTATTACATCAACAATAAAAACATGATTCAGTTATTACATGACAATGACAACAGGATACAGTTATTACATCAACAATAAAAACATGATTCAGTTATTACATGAACAGTGACAATAGGATACATTTATTACATCAACAATGAAAAACATGATTCAGTTATACATGAACAATGACAACAGGATACAGTTGTTACATGAACAGTGACAACAGGATACAGGATACAGTTATTACATGAACAATGACAACAGGATACAGTTATTACATCAACAATAAAACAGGATACAGTTATTACATCAACAATAAAAACAGGATACAGTTATTACATCAACAATGACAATAGGATACAGTTATTACATCAACAATGACAATAGGATACATTTATTACATCAACAATAAAAACATGATTCAGTTATTACATGAACAATGACAACAGGATACAGTTGTTACATGAACAATGACAACAGGATACAGTTATTACATCAACAATAAAAACAGGATACAGTTATTACATCAACAATGACAATAGGATACAGTTATTACATCAACAATAAAAACATGATTCAGTTATTACATGAACAATGACAACAGTAGACAGTTATTACATCAACAATGAAACAAGGATACAGTTATTACATCAATAATGACAAGAAGTCAGTTGTTACATCAACAATGAAACCAGGATACAGTTATTACACCAACAGTGACAATAGAATACGTTATTACTTCAATAATGAAACTAGGATATAGTTGTTACATCAACAGTGACAGGATACAGTTATTTTGCCTATCATGGTGATGAAAACCTTGTACTTTAGCGTTGTAAGCCTTCAGTCTGAGTCACTCTAGAGAATTGATCCGTAAAACCAATCGAAGAAACTATGCAACTCAAAGAATAACAGAAAAAAAAAAAACTTACGGAAAAACTCCAAATCGACATCAAGCAGGTGAAGAAATAATGTAGAAAAAAAAAGCAAATCTCTCTGAATAGAAACATTTGTGGTAGTTATGAATTGCAATAGTTTGTAATTGAATGCTTTTATATTCGTATTTGTTTCAAAAAACATTGTATTTTCCTAAACATACTGCTTTACGTTCGCCTGCATAATTCCCGTGTGAGTCTGTAGACTTCACAACGGTAAAGTCCAACTTTGGAATCCCCGTGGTGGACATAGAGCACCCAGTCTATAGTGTAGCTTTGAGTTATAACAAACCGCCTGCTTAATTTGATAAAAAATAATAGTTTGTAAAATAGTCGCCAGATGGCCATACAATATAAATCAATGTTCATGCACATAAATATTCCTCACTTTCGATATTATCACATTAGTATTGCAATAGTACTACCAACAACAACTCATTTTGAATACCGTGCTAAGCCTGTGTAGAATGTGGGAGTTTGTGAAATACAAAATCAACCGATCCTAATTTTTCTGGATTTTACAGAAAGTTGTTTGTACTGACGAGACGAGGTGAACGTGCATTAGGCTTTCCCCTCAGTCAGAACGTGCCTATTTACGTTTGTGCCCGACTTGACTGTCCACTTAGGTAGGAAGGATCTATTGATTGCAAGTTAATCCAACCGGTTTATTCGAGTTCAGCTAATACCGCGAGGTGGAACTGTACTTCTACTAGCACTGCTAACCACCTGGAATTGCTGACGGGTCGTTCATCAGATAGAAAATTATACACATTTACTAAACAAAACAAACGACTACAACCTAATGATAGGACTTATATCGCTGGAGTAATTTTCACGTCAAATCCCCAATGAAGGGACATGGTTTACCTGGGCGTCAATAACCAGTTTGGCAAGGCGGTGCTGCTGTCACGTCTGATTCTTACGTCACTACTACAGCTCAGAGCACTTGATAACTTCCGGTTGGGTGCGAACTAAACAGTGGAGGTGCTATACGTCACCCGATAAGGCGGGTCTGTTATTAATCCCACCCCCTCTCGTGACAACTCTGGCAACAAATGTGTTGGCTTTTTTACGTGTTTCTTTTGAATATCATAAAAGAAATTTTAACAGTAAATCTACGCATTAAAATCCTCTCAAACTTTATAAATACTTTAAGGTATGTTTACGAAATATGTGAAATAAAGTTAAAAAGTTATTTAATTAAACAGGAAGGTGAGAAAACTAGCACGGACCTGCTAACTAGCCCTCGAGATGACGATTCACAGCAGACCTTACATTTTATTATACCGTTTACAGGGCCGAGTGTAATTTGTGAGAATGAAGAATATTGTTCCATTGTGAAACGTCACACCGTCGGCGCCAATAGAAGATATAATCTCCACGGTAGGAAGCAACTACTAAAACCGATTATAATTCTCGAACTGTCTTTATCTACAAGTGTTTTAAAAACTAGTTTCGACAGATGACTGTAGTGACTAGATCCTCTAGAGTCTAGACAAAATACGGTGTCTCAGGTATTCATGTTAAAACAGGTGTTACTTTACGTAATTACCAGATATCGCAGTTGCGTAAGACAGACTCTAGCGTATCATAACTAAATATTTTCCGAAAACTAAAGTATAAAAATACAGAACGTAATGTTAGATCAATTTGTTTCTTAAACCTAAATCAATTAAAACCAGATAAGCATTTTTTCTTCTTCTCGCCCAACACAATGAAAAACGGTGTTGTGGTTAGCTGTGACATTTTTATTGGTGTAATAGGTCATTGTCCGTTTCCTCGGCTCATCCTAGCGACCTGTAAACGACACCCGAATATACCGGTTTGATTGGTTCCGTCCAAACAAATAGCCAATCATCGGGGCCACAATCGACACGAGTGGTGAAACTGCTTGTACTTCACACTGTTTCTAGCAGATTCTCTCAGCTTGAGGAGAGCTATATCACACCAAGAGTGTCCGTGTTACCACTGGGTTCATAGCTTTAGCGAGTGATCGTCCCTTGCCGATAAAACGACTTTTCGCTGTTCCCACGCCGCGTGTATTGTACTCCATGAGATTCGAACCTTCAAACTTGGGATCCGGAGAAGGAATGGCCTTTCACCCATTCCTTTTACCATCTGCTCGACCGTCTGACTTTAGTGTTAACTCGTTGCTGTCTCAGACCCAGCATTTATCGCTCACCTTTCCTCAAGCCTATCAACCACTCCCCTTCCCGAAACTGCCATCAGCTCTGTCAGGTCCGGCTCACTTTACCGCCGAAGACTTACTAACATACGGCGGACAACTGCAGGCCATGCGGCCTTTGGAGACAGACGAAGATGGAGTCCAAGACGACCCGAAGGTTACGTTAGAATCAAAGGAACTGTGGGAACAGTTCCATTCGCTGGGCACAGAGATGGTCATAACGAAGACCGGCAGGTAAAACGGAACAACTCGTTATTGTTTCCTAAATGTGTAATATTTTACAATTAGTCTTAAAAAATGGAATAAACATCATTGGTGGAACATTGTTTATCATTTAAATAGAATTAATACTGTTGGTACAGTAATACATCAGTGTTCAATAGAATTAATACTGTTGGTACAGTAATACATCAGTGTTGAATAGAATTAATACTGTTGGTACAGTAATACATCAGTGTTGAATAGAATTAATACTGTTGGTACAGTAATACATCAGTGTTGAATAGAATTAATACTGTTGGTACAATAATACGTCAATGTTGAATAGAATTAATGCTGTTGGTACAATAATACGTCATGTTGAATAGAAGTAATGCCGTTGGTACAATAATACGTCAGTGTTGAATAGAATTAATACTTTTTGTCAATAATACATCAGTGTTGAATAGAATTAATACTGTTGATACAATAATACATTAGTCTTCAATGGAAATGATACACTTGAAACAATAATACATTAGTTTGTAATGGAACTAATACTATTGGCACATTAATACATTAGCACAAGTGTGAATTAATGTTTTTGGTGCATGCTTAAGAAATAACATTCAATCAACTCCACAATGACACTAAATTTGGCTCTCAACTACACGTATATTCTTTCTTAATTTTATATTTTTGTGTATGTGGTACTTCTAATTACAACATTCGTATAATAGATCCTCAAAGCTTTAAGTTTTGACAGTACTTTCATTCTCGGTAAACTGTAATTATCAAATGATGTTCTATATATCTCTGAAACTTCGGACGTATTAGTGTTGATACTTTTGTCCTTGTATTAATCATGGCTTTTATTTCAATTATTACACTGATTTTCTGGTACTTGGGAACATAGTAAAAAAAAGATTTTTTTTTACATAATTTATTACATTTTTATTGCAACTTTTCTGAGCTGAGCTGCTCTGAATCCAATGTTTCGGTTTGTTTAAACAAAATCTAATCCACGCTGACATTTGCACCTTTATGATCCATTTTTAAACACACTGTTCGTAAGACAATTATATATTACAATCAGAGCTTTGATTTTAGTTTTATGACAAGACAGATTTGGATATAGAGGTTTATAGAGGAGATATTCTTATGTCACGTATTTTTGTACGTAGAGTTACTCTTAATATAGTGTTAAGAAGTATTAAGTTATATTTAATTGAAGATCAACAAGTGTTGGAAACATTATTTACTTTAGGGTTAGTAAATATTTAAAATTATATCTAGTTTAGGGTTAGTAAGTATTTTAAAAACTACATCCAGTTTAGGGTTAGTAAATATTTTTAAAATTATGTCCAGTTTAGGGTTACGAAGTATTTTAAAAATTACATCCAATTTAGGGTTTAACAGCAGTTCTTGTCGAGCATGTATGAAAAGGAGATATAATTCGTTAAAAAGAGTAACACTGTCTATACTTTCAGAAAGCCATTGTTAAATTGTGAGATCAGCTAATTCCATAAAACGTTCAGCTGTGGTTCTTTAAGCTTACACAGTTAAGTGTTTTTGTAAGCCTGTGCATTTAAGTATAATTGTGTAAGCCTCCACGGTTAAGTGTAGTTCTATATGCCTACAGAGTTAGGTGTGGGTTTGTAAGTTTACATAGGCAAGTGTGTTTCTGCGGTGTTATATCGAGTCAGGTGGTCAATAATATGATACATCAGAGGAAATCTTGTTGCATAACTAATCATAGAAACATATGACCAACCACAAGAATGATTAATTCATAATACACATGATACTCAACAATGACACGTTATACGTAAAACACTAACACAAAAAACCTATTATACACAACACACGAACATATAAATTTATTATGCCCAGCATGGTCAGGTGGTTAATGCACTCGACTCGTAATCTTCGTCACACCAAACATGCTCGTCATTTCAGCCGTGAGAGCGTTATAACGTGACCGTCAATCCCACTATTCATTGGTAAAAGAATAGCCCAAGAATTGGCGGTGGGTGGTGATGCCTAGCTGCCTTCCCTCTAGTCTTACATTACTAAATTAGGGACGGATAGCGCAGATAGCCCTTGAGTAGCTTTTCGCGAAATTCAAAACAAAACGAACTAAAACTGATTACACACAACACACAAAACTTGTTATATACAACACTTGATAAACTAAATACATTATGCTCAACACTAATAAGCATGTTAAACGCATAATACTAAACTCTGATAAACACGTTAAAGATTAATGAACGTATAAATTAATAATAATTTCAACAGTATATTAAAGTATGTATTTTATACTGTTCATGAATTACACGGATGTTAAACGTAAGGTCATTCATATTCAATCATTAAGGCTTATTCTTACTATCTTTCTAAACGTTTAAGTATCTTCTACTGTACATAATATTGCCTGGGAAACAGATTTCATACTATAAATATTCTGACCTCACGTAGAGTGTGCGTGTTAAACCGAAACTGTTAAAAATGCGAGGGAAATTGACATCAAGTACTTATGAAACTAAACTTCACAAATGTACCAGTAATTCTGCAAAAAATGGTAAAAATAATTATTTTAAAACATATGCAAGTCTAATGCTCTGAAGGTTAACATGAATAGACATTACTTCGACAAATCACAGATGTTGTTACATAGAAATATTATTTTTCTTGTATCATAAGTTAACCTAATTGAACCCTGTTTCGATCAATCACAGGTGTCGTTACATAGAAAATACAGTTACAGTTTTGTTTTCTACACATTTCCTTTTAAACTTTCAGTACTTGGACTAACAACATCACATAAAGACCATTGTTGGAACGTAGTGTTACCAAGAGACACTGGTTTTCGTATATACTTAGTTGTATCTAACTGTTTTCTACCAATAATTATTCCACGAATTCAGTTCATGAATGATCTTAGTTTTGATTGGCTCACAAAGAAATTTACCGATGTTTGACTGGCTCGACTTTAATTTTTTGCCTCTTTATTGGTCAAGATTTATTTCGCAAAATGTATTTATTTCAGTTAGCTGTGAAACATATGGTTAGGGTGCACTATGGGGTAGGGGTGGTAGTACTTGACCCTTCATTTTTGACGGGTTGTTCGCTATTTTACTTATAAAAGACACGAGATTCGTGAAACAGAATAATGACATAACGAACAAAGACAACAACAAGAAGAAGAAGAAAGGAGAGGGAACCCGTAATAGCCGCGGCACTTGAAATTCTTTTAGCCAAGATTAAAGCAAATTAATATAATATATTTTCTCCTTTTTATTTGCTGTATTTTTTGCCCCAGCAATACCAAGCGTGGAACGCAGATATACCCAATTCGATTAAATAACCATCACGATTTCTACCAGCCCCCCCCCCCCTCAACAGCTGAAATGTTTCTAGGCAGAACTGGGGGCATGGTGTAATACATAAATATCAATCGAAAGGGTTTGAGCTTCTGAGTTCGAAATTGTAATTAGATCTCAAATCGGCCAAGAGATCACAGAGCTATGAGCGAAAAGTTCGTACTTGAAAACACACAAAACAATTCGGAGCCATTCTACTAGCCGTTGTGCCGCGGCTAAAATCAACGACATATAAAACTAAAAATAATACACACAAGACTTTCCATCACTTTCAAACAACTTTAAGCAGCATATTGGCCCTTCGCGAGCATGCGCAGCTAATTACTCGGTTAACATAATGGAAATCGAAAAGTGGTCGGCTATGGCCTTTCTCACCTCACCTATGCCACGTTTTAATGCCGACAGACTAAAGAAATGGCAGATTTAATAACCATATCTATCAGATAATACATCAGCGCAGTATTGTATCATAATAAATATTTCTCTTAGTATAAATACAGCATACAGTTTCATGTCGACTTTGTGATAGCTATGTACTTCACTTGAGCAATACGATAAAATAATTTTTTAAAACTGGCTGATGATACCTGTTAATTAATTGCGGACGTGGTTCTATGTTCACACGCTTTAGTCTATGTTGACACGTTTTATTCTGTGTTGACACACTCTACTCTTGATAACACTGTTTATTCTCTGTTAGATATTTATCCTTAATAACTTGTTCTATTCTGAGACGCATTACTCTTGATAACACGCTTTATTCCATTCTGAGACGCATTACCCTTGATAACACGCTTTATTTCATTCTGAGACGCATTACTCTTGATAACACGCTTTATTCCATTCTGAGACGCATTACTCTTGATAACACGCTTTATTCCATTCTGAGACGCTTTTGATAACACGCTTTATTTCATTCTGAGACGCATTACTCTTGATAACACGCTTTATTCCATTCTCAGACGCAGTACCCTTGATAACACGCTTTATTCTGTTCTGAGACGCATTACCTTTGAAAACACGCTTTATTCTGTTCTGAGACGCATTACCCTTAATAACACGCTTTATTTCATTCTGAGACGCATTACCTTGATAACACGCTTTATTCTGTTCTCAGACGCAGTACCCTTGATAACACGCTTTATTTCTTCTGTTCTTGATACGCATTACCTTCTGAAACGCAGTACCCTTGATAACGCGCTTTATTCTGTTCTGAGACGCATTACCTTTGAAAACACGCTTTATTCTGTTCTGAGACGCATTACCCTTAATAACACGCTTTATTCCATTCTGAGACGCAGTACCCTTGATAACACGCTTTATTTCATTCTGAAACGCATTACTCTTGATAACACGCTTTATTCCATTCTGAGACGCAGTACCCTTGATAACACGCTTTATTCCATTCTGAGACGCAGTACCCTTGATAACACGCTTTATTCTGTATTGACTCGCTTTATTTTGATGAAAAAAACATTCTGCGTTATCGCAGTTTACTCTAGGAAACGTATGCTATTCTTTAGCGTAATTCATGGAAGACGTACGTACAAAACTTGGTGTAATACGTTACATTCTGCAATGAGAGACGGCAGTTTCCTTCTTGAACGAGGAACTGGTTCTCTGAATCCAGAGCAATTCTCTAATTAGTTGTTTTTGTTAATAAACACGAGTTGGTCACCGAAGTAGTAGTCAAGCCCATACCCAAAACATTTCTACAAATCTGGTTAACTATAATCACCTCGTGCAGCCCAGGACGTTACGCGACCCAAGTGTTTATGGTGGTGCAGAGTAGAAGTGGGCACAGATTCGTTCTCTGCCTGGTCAGGATCTCGAGCGGTGCATGTAACCGGCTCGTGCAGCGGGACCTCATACCCTGAAAGCCAGAATTCAATTGAGGTTTGATTTCTTTATCTTAAATTACGTTAATTTTTTTAAATTTATTAATGCTGAATGTGTCATTAGTAGAAAGTAGATTATTCACTCTTATATTAATACTTTAGTAAGTTCTAAATTTCCAAGTGATACTTCCATACCTGACACCTCTTTTTAAGTTTGTTAGTAAGCATAACTAACTGGCTCTCCGTGTTGTGCTCACTGTGTGTATTATTTGTCATTATGAACCCTTAGTCTAGTCGCTGAGGCACTGGAGTTTTGTATGGAACCATGCTTTTTAGAAACGTGGAATAAAGGGGCGCCCTCTAAAGTTACGATAGTATATAAATTATTCATACGTATTTCTTCATACGTTATTCTTTTGCTCGGACCTGTAACTGGAGGAATTATGTGTTTCTAAACCACCGGGTTTATGATGAAGTTGCTATGAAACGGGAATGTTTAAAAAGTGTAACATTGTTTTTTAGCGTATCGTACACATATCAGAAAGTTATATACAACTCGAGCTTCTAACACAAAAAATTATAAATCAATACTGCAAAATATGGCTAGGCCTATCCTATACCACAGCGGATTCAAACTGGCACTGACACGAGAGGGCTAGTCCTATCTTGTAACAATGTTTTGAAACTGGTACTGGCATTGTAGTGATATATCTCGTTCAATGTTGTAGCTATTGTAGCGATATACCTCGTTCAATGTTGTAACTGTTGTAGCGATATACCTCGTTCAATGTTGTAACTGTTGTAGCGATATACCTCGTTCAATGTTGTAACTGTTGTAGTGACATACCTCGTTCAGTGTTGTAACCACTATATTTGTATTTCTTATTCAGTGATGAACAGCTATTGTAGTTATGCCACAATAATTATAGATAAGACAGACAAATTAATGCTAACTGGATAGTTACAATGTATTCTAAAGACGGCTGGTACGGGTATTAAAACTTTAATTAAAATAAAGTACAGAACAACATTTCGACTTGCACGAACAAGATAGTTAGATAGGTACACGAGAGTTTTATCTGTTGTATTAAGACACGAATTTATAGTAATACAATAACGTATCTGGCATATACCACACCTACAGTATAAAGTGAAATACCTGAAGGCGGCCTACTCAAAACGATATGCTCTGAAATATTGGGTAAATGGTAATGTCCACTTTCTGTTGAAACTTTACCATAAACGTTTTCCTCGTCAGACTTCCCGAAACTCCATACAATAAAAATTTCCAGCGTTTAGCAATTTTAACAGTCGTTTCCATATGAGATGTGTTATCCGTTATAACTTGTTTCACAGCCGTGTCCATCTTTAAACTGTAGATTGGTTTGTTGAATTTCACGGAACGCTACACGAGGGCTGCTTGTACCAATAGTTTATAACTTTAAAGTGATAGACAAGAAGGAAGACATCGTTTACTAAAACTACTTAGATTCACTACGGACATTACCTAAACAACTTAGATTCACTACAGACATTACCTAAACTTAGTGAAAGCATCCGGAATTTAGCCGAAAGACATTATCAAACAGCCAGCACAAGGAACATACTAACGAAAGAATTCTAAACGTTAACAGAAACACCCAACACGTGGCGCACATATCAGTCTCTTTACTATATTTGTAGTATCTAATGTACTAACCACTAACATTCTTCATTTTCATTTCAAGTACAAAGTTCGTGCATTTTCTCGGATAGATCGCGTACGAGAGTGAAAATGGGTTTTCTCGGGGTTTCCCCGTTTTTCCCCCCCACCAAATTTTTGGCTTAGGATCTGCGGATCCCACGCCGCCCTGAAGGACCGTAAGTCCCATATAGTCGCTAGCTGGTACCTGTAGTCAGTGTTTTTTCCGCTTCTTGTTCGTTTACGGATCATAACCAGAATTTGTTTGTGAATGCATGTATAAGTAATGTGCATGTGTATTTATATATGTATATACACACACACACAGTTTTTTTCACGTGACTTAACCCAATATCCAATCACGAGTGAGGTGAAGAGAAAATAAATTTGAGCACCCTCCGGTTAATTCTGGCCCAGAGCTCTGCTAGGGGCGGGCCAATTAAATCCTAAACCGAAATACCTGTCACGATTTCTGCTCTGCTTTGTTCTAGATTCTATAAGGAAGGCAGCTAGCCGGCAGTGGCTAACACACACCGTTATTGCATAAGGAGTCATTCAAGTTGTAACTACAAATTATGTTATTTTCTTTCCCTAAATAGCGACTCATTACTTTCCCTCCTGAAAAAGTAACACATTATTTTTCTTTTTTGATTAATGATTCATTTTTATCCTTCTTATTGATAAACGTTATTTAAACTCTAAAGGCCTAGCATGGACAAGTGGTTAGGATGTTTGACTCACAATCTGAGCGCCGCAGGTTCCAATCTCCATCCACTAAATATGTTCGTCCTTTCAACCGTGGAAGCGTTATTAAGTGAGGGTTAATCCCATTAATCGTTGGTAAAAGAATAGCTCAAGAGATGGTGGTGGTTGGTGATGACTAGCTGCCTTCTATCTAGTCTTACACTGCTGAAGTAGAGATGGCTAGCGCAAATAGACCTCTTGCAGCTTTGCGCGAAATTCAAAAACAAACTATTCATCCCTCTGGCGGTGATTCTTAAAGAATCTGGCGGAGTCCTAGGCCTTGCACAGCCTTATGTCATGTATCATCTTGTAAAACAAATTATTGGTTCATACAAATTTAACTCTTGCTTTTTTTGAGCATCTCTGAAGTATTGTTACCCGTCAGATATAACAATATTGACAACCATTCACTGTGTTCAGATTCTAATAATTTAAATCTTCAAGTATAAAAAGAAAAATATCGAACTGTAATAAATTAAACATGGGTTACATTAAAGAAAAACATAGGCCCTGATCGTGAATTAGGACTGTTAAATAGTTTTATATTCATCATTAATATGATTGAAAATTAATGAAAGAAACGTTACTTTCATACAACGAGTAGTTAAAAACATATTTCCATATTGACGTGTATGAGTAACCAGATTTAATGTATATTGACTTTACAAAGAAAAGACGATTTTAGTACGTTGTACTTCCAAAGAAACAATGGTTCTCAGTATCACTAATAAAATAAAATAAAATAAAAAATAAATTGCATCTCGATACTCTGAGATGCTGTGTTTAAATTTGAAAACAGTTGGAACCAGAAATTTGACACTTTGCACGTGGCTTGCATCTATATTACTATATGTCACATTACTAAAATAACACACCACGAAACCGTCACATATGTAGTTATGATGGAAGGTTAGATGCATCATTTTAGTAATATGACATACTTATTTCTACCAATCTAACTTGATTGCGTGCGAATTGCACGTGTGAAGCAAGATTAACAACTGGATTCGCGCAAAGTTAGCGCATGCTTGAGGGTGTCGTTTTTTTACTTATTCTATTTTTGCCGCTTTCCGAATTATTTTCTAAACCTTTTCGTAGTCGTGGGTTCTATGTCACGGACATAAGCAGTTCAACCTGTATTGCATCTGTACCTTATGTTGACTAATATTTATAGCTATTATAGGCAAATTTATTTTGCTCGACATCCATCTAATGTTGCAGCTAAAAAGGAAACGCCATTTAAGCAATACACACAACATCCTACATCAATTTCTATTATTACTATTTTTGCTATTTATTACCCTAACAGTTTCAGAACGTAAGCTTAAAACGTCTATTAAGACGGCTTCGGAACGTGTAAATAAGGTATAGAAAATAATAAAGTGACTATTAATATAGTTTTAAAGCGTGTAGGTAAGTTATAGTAAAGAATAAAATGATTGAATGTGTTAAAACAAAAAACTCCAGGACGTGTAAATAAATAAAGAATACAACCATTACTTTGTTACTACTTAACAAAGTTGTCTCGCATTTCCTAACATTGGAATTTCAACGTGGTTGTCTCTCTGTGGTTGTTGTTTAGCAGGAAGCCACAAAATGGGTTAACTGTGCTGCGCTAACTACGGGTTATCGAAATGTTTTAGCCACTGGGAGAACCAATAGGTTGTCATTTCGGTTAATTTACTCTGTGATTTACTATATGTCATACATTTAGAGAAACAAAAAGTAGTTCGGCCTCATTAAATTGTTATTAAATATTTAGACAAATTTTTATTTAATTTTGTTAACGGATGTATGAAGAAATGTAATGACTTACTATAAGCTGCTTAACCCTCAGCGATAGTTCTGAAGACTTATAACGCTAAACATCTGGTTTTTATATTCATGGTAGTTATATCACAAGTAACGAATCGTATAGGTTTTTATTTAACAACGAACAAACTATTGGTTGAATTGATAGCGAGGTTTTAATGTAAAGTCATGAAATTCTCAGGTCTGGTTATCATATTGAACAAACCACTCTTATCATCCTGCAAGCCATGTTGTCACATCAAACAAACCACTCTAGTCATCCACAAGTCTTGTTGTCACACACTGGATAAGCCAATCTTATCATCCTACAAGTCTTGTGGTCACATTAAACAAACCACTCTAGTCATCCACAAGTCTTGTTGTCACACACTGGATAAGCCAATGTTATCATCCTACAAGCCATGTTGTCACATCAAACAAACCACTCTTGTCATCCACAAGTCTTGTTGTCACACACTGAATAAGCCAATTTTATCATCTTACAAGTCTTGTTGTCACACACTGGATAAGCCAATTTTATCATCAACAAGTCTTGTTGTCACACACTGAATAAGCCAATTTTATCATCTTACAAGTCTTGTGGTCACATTAAACAAACTACTCTTGCCATCCACAAGTCTTGTTGTCACACACTGGATAAGCCAATTTTATCATCTTACAAGTCTTGTGGTCACATTAAACAAGACACTCTTATCATCCTACAAGTCATGTTGCCACATCGAACAAACCACCCTTGTCATCCACAAGTCTTGTTGTCACACACTGAATAAGCCACTCATTCTCCATGTCTTGTTATTATGTTGAACAAGCCAATCTTATCATCCTACAAGTCATGTTGTCACATCGAACAAGCCACTTTTGTCATCTTCCAAGTCATGTTGTCACATTAAACAAGACACTCTTGTCATCGCCAAGTCTTGTTGTCACATCGAAAAAAACGACTCTTAAAATTCCGAGAAATGTCGACAGCTGGCCAAACATTCGCTTCTTAACGCTAGACCAGTATCTAATATTAACTGTCTTTCGTAGCTATTTTGTCACTAACGCACTACATGAAATCATTGTTTTCGTTTATAGTTTTAGTTTTCTACCCGCTTCTCTGACATTTTGCATTTACATAAATATTTACATGTGTATTGATTTGAGAATTTTTAATAAGTTTTTAAGTGGGCCGTCTTTTCTATGTCTTCTCTAAGAATGAATCTAACTCCAAATTGTATAACTATAAGTCTTCAAGCATATTGCTGCCCCAACAAGCGTGGAAAATATAATCTCGGGAACCGGCATTTTTGTTCATTAAGTCACAGGGGTGAAAGGAAAAGAAACCATGTATTTAAATAAGATACGAAGTAAACTCACTTAAATGTGCCACTAAATATTTGAGGTGATCAATTGTTGTTTTATTTTATACCATTAATCGAAGCGATAGTTATATAACGTGTGACTTTTCGGAACATCTTAAATGTATTGCCAATATCATGCATGATCTGAGATGAGTTAAAAAGTACAAAATAGCCAAGGTCACAAACTGGATAATTAAGCTTTAAAAGTTTTGTCATTAATTTTGGTTTTGTTATTTCTTGTATGTCATCCAGGAGGATGTTTCCTGCCTTTAAAGTCCAAGTGTCCGGAATGGACAAGAAAGCTAAGTACATCATGTTGATGGACATTGTCGCAGCTGATGATTCCAGGTACAAGTTCCACAACAGTCGTTGGATGGTGGCCGGTAAGGCTGACCCGGAAATGCCCAAACGGATGTACATCCACCCGGACTCGCCCAACACTGGGGAACAGTGGATGCAGAAAGTGGTGTCCTTCCACAAGCTGAAACTCACCAACAACATCTCGGACAAACACGGCTTTGTAAGTACAGCTCCACCGGTCTCGCTTCCCTCTTTTGTTCAAGGTCGAACTCTCTGTCCGTTAAGTAGCCTAACTAGCCTATTGACAAGCTAAATTGCACGAGGTTCTGCCTGTTTGTCAAGTGCGGCTTTGAAGCCGCCAGTTAAGTAGATCCCTCTCGGAGAGGCTGAAGTGGTTCTGGAACTCACCTTTTAGTTCGTGCCGCAACAACTGTATGTAAGTACGTGTGTGTGTGTGTGTCCGTCTTGCGAGTACTATATTCGGGTAATTCTAGTTCATCATCGCGCATGCGTAAATGAGGTGTATTACTTGTAAGTCTCTTAAGTGCTGGAAGGGTCGTTAGTGTTTGTTTTTGTCAATTTCAGAGGCGACAGGGGCAACTAGGATCGAGCTTGAATGTACTGTTTGCTGATTGCAGCCTTAATTTGCCCGCCAACGGGGCTTGTCAGGGGCTGAACGTTGTGGCCTCCAGCTATGCTTAAGTTTACCTATGTATTTATCTCCTTTTTTCACCTCTCTCTTTTACTATTGTGAATATACCAAGGGCTTTACCAAAAACAATAACCCAACCAAATGCCTCCCGGTGTTCGATAGGCCTAATCCTTTACACGCCATTGTGTTTCTGTAATAGGCTATATCGGTTTACCCTGGGTACGCCCACTGGGCTGTTAAAGGTTGATGGAACCACCAACTCTGTCGCTGTTTTGTCGTGTTTCAGCTGAACACAGGACAAAGATCAAAGGATAAAAAAAAAAAAAAAAACTCGTTGATCCCCTCTTATTTTGAGAAATTTGAAGAAAGTGAAAAAAACCCATATTAGTTAGTAGTTAAATATAGCGAATATCTATTAACCCACAATCAGTAAATAATTAGTTAGGTATCAGTATGAAGAATGCTAGAATGACGAGTGTTGTTTGTAAGAAACCTCCTAACAGTTCACTTGCCAGGCAAGCCAAAGACTAAACAAAACTGAACAACCGAGGACAGATGTGTAATAAGTTATACTTATTGAAGTTATAACCAACTTCAATCACAGAAATAATCAAATGCCAAAAAAGTGAAAAGTATCGAAATGGACAAAAAGTGAGAGAGTACAGCGGTAAGTCTATGAATTTACAACGTTAAAATGAAGGGTTCGATTGCCCTCGGTGGACTCAGCAGGTAGCTCAATGCGGCTTTGCTATAAGAAAACGCACACACGTACAAAAAAAAAAAGAGAAGAAAAAAAACAGTGTCAACGAACCACATGAATATATACTTATAAGGGTGATGTCGTTGAATAAGGAATCACGGCCAAGCATGGCGAGGTGGGTTAAGGCGTTCGACTCGTAATCCGAGAGTCGCGGGTTCGAATCCCCGTCGCACCAAACATGCTCGTCCTTTCAGCCGTGGAAGCATTATAATGTTACGGTCAATCCCACTATTCATTGGTAAAAGAGTAGCCCAAGAGTTGGCGGTGGGTGGTGATGACTAGCTGCCTTCCATACAATCTTACACTGCTAAATTAGGGCGGGCTAGCGCAGATAATCATCGTGTAGCCTTGCGCGAAATTCAAAACGAACAAACAAATCAGTAAGTAACCTTGAATAGAAATTTTATGTCACAACCATGTAAACAGCTAAGAGACACAGGATTAATTTATTATCACGTTCTTTACTGACAACACAGGGAAATTCATTGCGCCCCCTGTTCACACTGTATAAAATTACTGGTCAATTTGTGTATATAATTAACAAGACTTCTGAAGTTATTTGTGAACCTTAGATACATATTAACTTTAACTTATTAATTATAGCAGATTTAAAACACTAATAAATCGGGTTTCGATATCTAAGGGGGGGGGGAACAACACAGATAGCCCACAGTGTAGCCTGTGTTTAGTGTATATTAGTGCCAACTGGTGGAATGTTGAGAAAGACCGTTACATTTGTCATATTTCCTTCATGTTTTCTTCTTACACAACAAACTCTAAGAACTTCTGAGAGAACTCATAGATGAAAATGTAATAATATTCCATATAGATTATTGTCATATTCTGTGCCGATGAGGTTTTTTGCTCAATATCGTGATTCATAAGAATATTAAACAGATGCACTAAACCAGGCCTGAATAATATAGATATGCTTAGATAGGTGCATTAAACCAGGCCTGAATAATATAGATATCATTAGATAGGTGCATTAAACCAGGCCTGAAGTATATAGATATCATTAGATAGGTGCACTAAACTAGGTCTGAATTATATAGATATCATTAGATAGGTGCATTAAACCAGGCCTAAATAATGTAGATATCATTAGATAGGTTCACTAAACCAAGCCTAAATAATGTAGATATTATTAGATAAGTTCACCAATCCAGGCCTGTATAATATAGATATCCTAGGTAGGTTCACTAAACCAGGTTTGAACAATATCATAAGCTGTTTATGAATGTTTCCTGGAACACCAATAAACTATCAATAAGGGTAATCAATATTTTAACGCTTTTCATTATTTTCGGTGGTAAGACACAGGGTTAATTTTAAATTAAACATTCTCATCCTTCTGGGCCCTTCATCAGTGGATAAGACTTAAAACCAACACTCATCGTTCATGTACTTATCAAGTTTTTTTTTCTTAAACTTATTCAAATTTACTTCCTTTACAACATCTGAAGGTAACCTATTCCAAAGGCTAACCACCCTGTTAGAAAAATAAAACTAAACACCCAAATCTTTCCAGGTCCTTGAAAATGGTTGATAATTCAATATAAAACTGGTAGATAAACAGGGTAAGTTTGAATACCGATATTCCAAAGTTTTTAATAAACCTTAGTCCAGAATAAATGTGGTCCCTCAATGGGATAGGTCAAGTTTTATCGCGTAATAAGTTTAAAGAACATAAAACGATTGCGTTGTTTAAATTAAATTTGCTGAATCGAACATTAAATTTGAAGGATGACCTTGGAATTGTTCATTATTTTCTTTCTCTTACTAATCATTTGCATTATTTCAGTTCTCGAAAGCCTTTCATGTACTTATGAGTGTATTTATAAAGTTTCAGTTAACAACAAAACAATAAATACGTGACATTTTTGTGCTATTTGGTAGCGAAGAAGTGTTAGAAAACTTAAGTGTGACTTATCTTACTGATGTCCAGGTGGTTGAGGTGCTCGACTCGCAATCTACGGGTCGCGGGTTCTAATCCTCGTTCCATCAAACATATTAGCTCTCTGATCTATGGGGGCGTTATAATGTTACGAACAATCCCAGTGTTCGTTGGTCGTGATGATTGCTGCATTCCCTCTAGTCTGACGCTGCTAAATTAGGGACGGCTAACGCAGATAGCCCACGTTCAGCTTTGCGCGAAATTTAAAGCAAACCAAATCTTATTCTTTAACCCTTAATTTACTAACTTATTGCCCCCCAGTGGCTCAGCGGCATGTATGCGGAGTTACAACGCTAAAGTCCGGGTTTCGATACCCGTGGTGGGCAGAGCACAGATCGCCCATTGTATAGCATTGTGCTTAATGCAAAACAACAACAACTACAGACTTGTTTATTCTTTGAGGATTTCCTCGCTGACTCAGCGGTAAGTTCGCTGGTTTATATTGCTAATAAACGCGTTTCGACACTAGCTGTGGGTATACCACAGATAGCCTGTTGTTAAGCGATATGTGGTACAAATATTTCGATAGTTTTCAAAGAAACCTTTCAACACGAACGTCCAGAACATTACCCCCTTCACCCCTAACTTATAAACACCAAATACCTGGACAGTGCAGCAAACGCTTCAATCCCCACTGACATTTTCCTGCACCTCTCAATTTTTTTTGTGTCCCCCGATATCCTGGATCATATTAAGTGTTTGTTTGTTGTTCTTTGTTGCAACAAATAGTAAAGATCAATAATTTGTTTTTATTTTACCTACCCTAAACCTACTAAACAGCTTATTTACCTTAAACCCAATAAATAATTTATTTACCCTAAACTTACCAATCAGTTTATTTATCCTAAACCCATTAAACAATTTATTTACCACAGACCTATCAAACAGTTTATTAACCCTAAACCAACTAAATAATTTAGTTACCCTAAACCTACCAATCATTTTATTTACCATAAACCCAATGAACAATTTATTTACCCAAAACCTACCAAACAGGCTATTCACACTTTCTAACCTATTTTTTTTACCCAAATGATTACCTGTAGAAAAGAAGTCGAATTATTGATAAATTATTTCAGCGTTACTCATGCACCACATTTACTAACTTCTATGGAAGTCACAACATTCCTTTGTCAACAAGAACTTGTTTATTTACGATGTTTGACATTTGTACAAGAAAAGTGTTTTCGATAGTATTCATTCGATATATTCTGACATTTTATCTGTTTTGCATCAAGTTGGTTTTCTCGTCATCAGTAATTTCTTCCGTTTTCTTTTACTTTTTTTCCTTAATAGATAGGAATCATAAAACTACTGGAAAAACAAGCGTTGTATGGAATTAATAAAACTTGTGTTATCGATATGTTATAAACTCTACTTATTTTAAGTTTTACCTAACGCGGTTGTAATTATATTTATTTTTGTTGTTCAAAGTAACACCTGCCTAAACACCACCTCGCAGGTGATAATAAAGTAGTCAAACGTGATAGTATCGACAGAATAACATTGACTTGGGTATGGTGGAACATGTTTACATGAGTTCAGAATGCACCATTTTCATGTTGCTCAGTGGTCCTGTGAATTCATATAGAAGGAATGCGGTATTACAGTGACACTATATGTAGGTAGGTAACTAGTCTTGTGTGCGACGAAATTAGGACACCATCATTGTATTTGTCAGCCAGTATCTATATATCTATCCAGCTATAGTAGCGGTTCAACCAGCCGCCTTAAGATGATTAAATTAAACAGCATTCTCAGTAGGAGACTAACCAGTTCACGCTGGACATGATAGATATGCAAATTCCAGCTGTCCCGTAACTCGTTATGTACATATATATATACATACAAACAACAGATTGTAGCTTACCCTTGTTTGTTGGTAAATATTTAGATGGTAGTAGAAACATTACCCTTATTTGTTGGTACTTCTTTAGACGGTAGTAAAACATTACCCTTGTTGGTACTTCTTTAGACGGAAGTAAAAACATTACCCTTGTTGGTATTTCTTTAGATGGAAGTAAAAACATTCTCTTTGTTGGTATTTCTTTACATGGTAGTAGAAACATTCCCCTTGTTGGTACTCCTTTACATGGTAGTAGAAACATTCCCCTTGTTGGTACTCCTTTACATGGTAGTAGAAACATTCTCTTTGTCGGTACTCTTTTACATGGTAGTAGAAACATTACCATTGTTGGTACTCCTTTACATGGTAGTAGAAACATTACCATTGTTGGTACTCCTTTACATGGTAGTAGAAACATTTTCCTTGTTAGTACTACTTTAGATGGCAGTAGAAACATTACCCTTGTTGGTACTACTTTAGATGGTAGTAGAAACATTACCCTTGTTTGTTGGTACTTCTTTACATGATAGTAGAAACATTGCCCTTGTTGGTACTACTTTAGATGGTCGTAGAAACATTACCCTTGTTTGTTGGTACTTCTTTAGATGGTAGTAGAAACATTCCCCTTGTGTGTTGGTACTTCGTTAGATGGTAGTAGAAACATTCCCCTTGTTGGAACTACTTTAGATGGTAGTAGAAACATTACCCTTGTTGGTACTACTTCAGATGGTAGTAGAAACATTACCTTTGTTTGTTGGTACTTCTTTACATTATAGTAGAAACATTGCCCTTGTTGGTACTACTTTAGATGGTCGTAGAAACATTACACTTGTCGGTACTCCTTTACATGGTCGTAGAAACATTACCATTGTTGGTACTACTTTAGATGGTACTAGAAACATTACCCTTGTTTGTTGGTACTTCTTAAATGTACCATTAGTTTAAATGGTACTATATGATAGTAGAAACATTACCCTTGTCTGTACATCTTTAGACGGTAGTAGAAACGTTACCCTTGTTTGTTGGTAAATCTTTAGATGGTAGTAGAAACATTACCCTTGTCTGTACATCTTTAGACGGTAGTAGAAACATTACCCTTGTTTGTTGGTAAATCTTTAGATGGTAGTAGAAACATTCCCCTTGTTGGTACTTCTTTAGATGGTAGTAGAAACATTCTCCTTGTCGGTACTCCTTTACATGGTAGTAGAAACATTACCATTGTTGGTACTTCTTTAGACGGTAGTAGAAACATTACCCTTGTCGGTACTACTTTAGACGGTAGTAGAAACATTACCCTTGTTGGTACTACTTTAGATGGTAGTAGAAACATTACCCTTGTTGGTACTACTTCAGCTGGTAGTAGAAACATTACCTTTGTTTGTTGGTACTTCTTTACATTATAGTAGAAACATTGCCCTTGTTGGTACTACTTTAGATGGTCGTAGAAACATTACACTTGTCGGTACTCCTTTATATGGTCGTAGAAACATTACCATTGTTGGTACTATTTTAGATGGTACTAGAAACATTACCCTTGTTTGTTGGTAGTTCTTAAATGTGCCATTAGTTTAAATGGTACTATATGATAGTAGAAACATTACCCTTGTCTGTACATCTTTAGACGGTAGTAGAAACATTACCCTTGTTTGTTGGTAAATCTTTAGATGGTAGTAGAAACATTACCCTTGTTTGTTGGTAAATCTTTAGACGGTAGTAGAAACATTACCCTTGTTTGTTGGTAAATCTTTAGATGGTAGTAGAAACATTACCCTTGTTTGTTGGTACATCTTTAGACGGTAGTAGAAACATTACCCTTGTTTGTTGGTACATCTTTAGACGGTAGTAGAAACATTACCCTTGTTTGTTGGTAAATCTTTAGATGGTAGTAGAAACATTACCCTTGTTTGTTGGTACTTCTTTAGATGGTAGTAGAAACATTCCCCTTGTGTGTTGGTACTTCTTTAGATGGTAGTAGAAACATTCCCCTTGTTGGAACTACTTTAGATGGTAGTAAAAACATTCTCCTTGTCGGTACTTCTTTACATGGTAGTAGAAACATTTTCCTTGTCGGTACTCCTTTACATGGTAGTAGAAACATTACCATTGTTGGTACTCCTTTACATGGTAGTAGAAACATTACCCTTGTTTGTTGGTACTTCTTTACATGATAGTAGAAACATTATCCTTGTTAGTACTACTTTAGATGGTAGTAGAAACATTACCCTTGTTGGTACTTCTTTAGATGGTAGTAGAAACATTCCCCTTGTTGGAATTACTTTAGATGGTAGTAGAAACATTACACTTGTCGGTACTCCTTTACATGGTCGTAGAAACATTACCATTGTTGGTACTATTTTAGATTGTACTAGAAACATTACCCTTGTTTGTTGGTACTTCTTAAATGTACCATTAGTTTAAATGGTACTATATGATAGTAGAAACATTACCCTTGTCTGTACCTCTTTAGACGGTAGTAGAAACATTACCCTTGTTTGTTGGTAAATCTTTAGATGGTAGTAGAAACATTCCCCTTGTTGGTACTTCTTTAGATGGTAGTAGAAACATTCTCCTTGTCGGTACTCCTTTACATGGTAGTAGAAACATTACCATTGTTGGTACTACTTTAGATGGTAGTAGAAACATTACCCTTGTTTGTTGGTACTTCTTTAGACGGTAGTAGAAACATTACCCTTGTCGGTACTACTTTAGATGGTAGTAGAAACATTACCCTTGTTGGTACTATTTTAGATGGTAGTAGAAACATTACCCTTGTTGGTACTACTTCAGATGGTAGTAGAAACATTACCTTTGTTTGTTGGTACTTCTTTACATTATAGTAGAAACATTGCCCTTGTTGGTACTACTTTAGATGGTAGTAGAAACATTACCCTTGTTGGTACTACTTCAGATGGTAGTAGAAACATTACCTTTGTTTGTTGGTACTTCTTTACATTATAGTAGAAACATTCCCCTTGTTGGTACTACTTTAGATGGTCGTAGAAACATTACACTTGTCGGTACTCCTTTACATGGTCGTAGAAACATTACCATTGTTGGTACTATTTTAGATGGTACTAGAAACATTACCCTTGTTTGTTGGTACTTCTTAAGTGTACCATTAGTTTAAATGGTACTATATGATAGTAGAAACATTACCCTTGTCTGTACATCTTAGACGGTAGTAGAAACATTACCCTTGTTTGTTGGTAAATCTTTAGATGGTAGTAGAAACATTACCCTTGTTTGTTGGTACTTCTTTAGATGGTAGTAGAAACATTCCCCTTGTGTGTTGGTACTTCTTTAGATGGTAGTAGAAACATTCCCCTTGTGTGTTGGAACTACTTTAGATGGTAGTAGAAACATTACCCTTGTTTGTTGGTACTTCTTTACATGGTAGTAGAAACATTACCATTGTTGGTACTCCTTTACATGGTAGTAGAAACATTATCCTTGTTAGTACTACTTTAGATGGTAGTAGAAACATTACCCTTGTTGGTACTACTTTAGATGGTAGTAGAAACATTACCCTTGTTGGTACTTCTTTAGATGGTAGTAGAAACATTACCCTTGTTTGTTGGTACTTCTTTAGATGGTAGTAGAAACATTCCCCTTTTTGGAACTACTTTAGATGGTAGTAGAAACATTACCATTGTTGGTACTATTTTAGATGGTACTAGAAACATTACCCTTGTTTGTTGGTACTTCTTTAGATGGTAGTAGAAACATTCCCCTTGTTGGAACTACTTTAGATGGTAGTAGAAACATTACCATTGTTGGTACTATTTTAGATGGTACTGGAAACATTACCCTTGTTTGTTGGTACTTCTTAAATGTACCATTAGTTTAAATGGTACTATATGATAGTAGAAACATTACCCTTGTCTGTATATCTTTAGACGGTAGTAGAAACATTACCCTTGTTTGTTGGTAAATCTTTAGATGGTAGTAGAAACATTACCCTTGTTGGTACTACTTTAGATGGTAGTAGAAACATTACCCTTGTTTGTTGGTACTTCTTTAGATGGTAGTAGAAACAT
Organism: Tachypleus tridentatus; assembly: GCF_004210375.1. Taxonomy (NCBI): domain Eukaryota; kingdom Metazoa; phylum Arthropoda; class Merostomata; order Xiphosura; family Limulidae; genus Tachypleus; species Tachypleus tridentatus. The sequence continues at coordinate 70,978,434 of NC_134826.1, forward strand.
TCCCCTTGTTGGAACTACTTTAGATGGTAGTAGAAACATTACCATTGTTGGTACTATTTTAGATGGTACTAGAAACATTACCCTTGTTTGTTGGTACTTCTTTAGATGGTAGTAGAAACATTACCCTTGTTTGTTGGTACTTCTTTAGATGGTAGTAGAAACATTACCCTTGTTTGTTGGTACTTCTTTAGATGGTAGTAGAAACATTCCCCTTGTTGGAACTACTTTAGATGGTAGTAGAAACATTACCATTGTTGGTACTATTTTAGATGGTACTAGAAACATTACCCTTGTTTGTTGGTACTTCTTAAATGTACCATTAGTTTAAATGGTACTATATGATAGTAGAAACATTACCCTTGTCTGTATATCTTTAGACGGTAGTAGAAACATTACCCTTGTTTGTTGGTAAATCTTTAGATGGTAGTAGAAACATTACCCTTGTTGGTACTTCTTTAGATGGTAGTAGAAACATTCTCCTTGTTTGTTGGTACTTCTTTAGACGGTAGTAGAAACATTACCCTTGTTTGTTGGTACTTCTTTAGACGGTAGTAGAAACATTACCCTTGTTGGTACTACTTTAGACGGTAGTAGAAACATTACCCTTGTTGGTACTACTTTACATGGTAGTAGAAACATTACCATTGTTGGTACTACTTTAGATGGTAGTAGAAACATTACCCTTGTTTGTTGGTACTTCTTTAGACGGTAGTAGAAACATTACCCTTGTCGGTACCTCTTTAGACGGTAGTAGAAACATTACCCTTGTTTGTTGGTAAATCTTTAGATGGTAGTAGAAACATTCCCCTTGTTGGTACTTCTTTAGATGGTAGTAGAAACATTCTCCTTGTCGGTACTCCTTTACATGGTAGTAGAAACATTACCATTGTTGGTACTACTTTAGATGGTAGTAGAAACATTACCCTTGTTTGTTGGTACTTCTTTAGATGGTAGTAGAAACATTACCCTTGTCGGTACTACTTTAGACGGTAGTAGAAACATTACCCTTGTTGGTACTATTTTAGATGGTAGTAGAAACATTACCCTTGTTGGTACTACTTCAGATGGTAGTAGAAACATTACCTTTGTTTGTTGGTACTTCTTTACATTATAGTAGAAACATTGCCCTTGTCGGTACTCCTTTACATGGTCGTAGAAACATTACCATTGTTGGTACTATTTTAGATGGTACTAGAAACATTACCCTTGTTTGTTGGTACTTCTTAAATGTACCATTAGTTTAAATGGTACTATATGATAGTAGAAACATTACCCTTGTCTGTACATCTTTAGACGGTAGTAGAAACATTACCCTTGTTTGTTGGTAAATCTTTAGATGGTAGTAGAAACATTACCCTTGTTTGTTGGTACTTCTTTAGATGGTAGTAGAAACATTCCCCTTGTGTGTTGGTACTTCTTTAGATGGTAGTAGAAACATTCCCCTTGTGTGTTGGAACTACTTTAGATGGTGGTAGAAACATTACCCTTGTTTGTTGGTACTTCTTTACATGGTAGTAGAAACATTACCATTGTTGGTACTCCTTTACATGGTAGTAGAAACATTATCCTTGTTAGTACTACTTTAGATGGTAGTAGAAACATTACCCTTGTTGGTACTAGTTTAGATGGTAGTAGAAACATTACCCTTGTTGGTACTTCTTTAGATGGTAGTAGAAACATTACCCTTGTTTGTTGGTACTTCTTTAGATGGTAGTAGAAACATTCCCCTTTTTGGAACTACTTTAGATGGTAGTAGAAACATTACCATTGTTGGTACTATTTTAGATGGTACTAGAAACATTACCCTTGTTTGTTGGTACTTCTTTAGATGGTAGTAGAAACATTCCCCTTGTTGGAACTACTTTAGATGGTAGTAGAAACATTACCATTGTTGGTACTATTTTAGATGGTACTAGAAACATTACCCTTGTTTGTTGGTACTTCTTAAATGTACCATTAGTTTAAATGGTACTATATGATAGTAGAAACATTACCCTTGTCTGTATATCTTTAGATGGTAGTAGAAACATTACCCTTGTTTGTTGGTAAATCTTTAGATGGTAGTAGAAACATTACCCTTGTTGGTACTACTTTAGATGGTAGTAGAAACATTACCCTTGTTGGTACTTCTTTAGATGGTAGTAGAAACATTACCCTTGTTTGTTGGTACTTCTTTAGATGGTAGTAGAAACATTCCCCTTGTTGGAACTACTTTAGATGGTAGTAGAAACATTACCATTGTTGGTACTATTTTAGATGGTACTAGAAACATTACCCTTGTTTGTTGGTACTTCTTTAGATGGTAGTAGAAACATTACCCTTGTTTGTTGGTACTTCTTTAGATGGTAGTAGAAACATTACCCTTGTTTGTTGGTACTTCTTTAGATGGTAGTAGAAACATTCCCCTTGTTGGAACTACTTTAGATGGTAGTAGAAACATTACCATTGTTGGTACTATTTTAGATGGTACTAGAAACATTACCCTTGTTTGTGGGTACTTCTTAAATGTACCATTAGTTTAAATGGTACTATATGATAGTAGAAACATTACCCTTGTCTGTATATCTTTAGACGGTAGTAGAAACATTACCCTTGTTTGTTGGTAAATCTTTAGATGGTAGTAGAAACATTACCCTTGTTGGTACTTCTTTAGATGGTAGTAGAAACATTACCCTTGTTGGTACTTCTTTAGATGGTAGTAGAAACATTCTCCTTGTTTGTTGGTACTTCTTTAGACGGTAGTAGAAACATTACCCTTGTTTGTTGGTACTTCTTTAGACGGTAGTAGAAACATTACCCTTGTTTGTTGGTAAATCTTTAGATGGTAGTAGAAACATTACCCTTGTTGGTACTACTTTAGACGGTAGTAGAAACATTACCCTTGTTGGTACTACTTTAGACGGTAGTAGAAACATTACTATAAATTCTTGTATATATTTTATTTACGCACCAGTTGTTTTATCTAGGCGGTTTCATTTTGGGCTTGCTTTACCAATCAGATTACTTTGTAAGACAGTGTTTAGAATATTAGATATTCCAATGACTCATCGCCAGATCACACTGTTTAAATGGGCCCCAGTAATCGTAACCGATATGTTATGTTACGACAATGTTTTTCATATAATAGTTTGTTTGTTTGGTGTTGAACGTAAAAACTATATCTCCAGTTCTCACTACGTGTATCGAAACCCGTTTTTCATCGTTTTAAGCTTACAAATCTCCCACGATCTACCACAAATCTAAGACCGAAATGTGGCCTTCTTACTTGTCCCGACGATCTGAATCAAGTATGTTTTATTTATTTGTTTAGCTTTATAATTGTATTTTAAAATATTCTAGTTCAACGCGTTTCAATATTTTCAATCTTCCCCTGGTGGTTCAACGATACGTCTGTAGATTCGTAATGCTAAAAATTGGCTTTAGATACCAATGATGGGCACAACACAGATAGCTCATTGTATAATTTTGGGCTTAACAACAAAACAAGCACAAACTGAATTGCTATTGATACCTAATATAACGAGCGAGATGCTCGAGATTTGTTTCGTGCACTCTTGATTTTTCAAATCGAAATTCCACCTGGGTTTTTAGGGTTAAGATTTAGGATGTACCCAGACAGACTATACAATCAATTATATATTTCTAATCAGTTCGGGATGTATTTATATTGTAAGTACCTCCAATATCCGTTATGGCTATCCGTTAACGAATCTGTTTACCCATATAAAATAAACGTTTGGTACATGTTCGTTATATAACATGAAGTTCTATGAACGCTGTATCCCTTTCTTAGATATCTATATTTTGGAACCGGCGACCTGGATTCGAATCCTTGCGTTCAGCAAAATATTTCCCGAGCTATAAGTTACGTTAAAAGAGTGACAGTTAATTCCTTATCGCGAATGGCTGGTTGTAGGTTCCTGTTGATTGGTCGTTTTACCTCCGATTAACAGCATAAAACTAGAAACGACAACTATAACTTTGGCATAAATGCTGCATATCAGTATAATATGTTTGAACGCTCTGCCCAGTTGAGCTTGCCGCTTCGTAATGACGAGAAACCCACTTCAAGTAAAAGTGTATCTCAAGATGGCTGGTATGGGTATTAACACTTTTATTAAAATAAAGTACAAAACAACGTTTTGACCTTCTTAGGTCGTCTTCATTTTATTTGGAATTTGCCGGGTGCCTGTAAGTTTGGCTGCGCTATTTTTATGTGATCTGTGTGTGAGTTTGTATTTATTATGTTTTATAGCAGAACTGTAACACGACAAAAGTACGTTTGGAAGGGGTGATATAAATGATTTCCTGACTGTACTACAAAATAATATATATATATAATAAAATAAAAAACGGTTAAAATAGGAGGACACCTTACATATTCAGAAATAGACACTGATAACATTGTTAATAAAATTCCACTTACCCTGATTGTTAAGATGGAGTTCGTGTAATTTTATGTAATCCGTTTGTGAGTAATATTATTACTTTTTACTTTCCTCACTCACCCATTCTCTGGTGAGACAGACATGTCTGCCGATTCTGATCCCATGGTGCATAAAAGAGGTTTAAATATGGAGGTTAAGGTATGATATAAAAACTTGATCGTTACTATCGCGAACTCTGGTGGACCTCTAGGGGTCTACAGATCATAGGTTAAGGAAGGTGAAGTTATATAAAAAGAATTATTAAACGAATTGACAGAGTAGACGAGTTCGTTTATTTCAATGAAATCTACAAGGTCCAATAAACTGGTCAGTTTATTTCAACAGAATGTACAAGGCCCAGTAAGTGAGTTTGTTTATTTTGGAGAAATATACCGGGTCCAATAAGCATTTTTTTTTCTTCCAATTGAAATACAGAGTCTTAAAATTCCTATTAGAATACCGCATACCTAACTAACTACATTTTTATATGTGTGGTTCACATGCAAGCAGTGAAACAGGGGTGAAAAATGATAACCATTTCAGATCACCAAGATTCAGGGTAATATCTGAGCAATACACAAACAGCTAATATTAAACTTTCTATTGTGTTCACCGCTGGAATAGAATTCTGGGTTTTAACGGCATAAGTAAGTAAAGTTACCGCTGACAGCTGATATGAAGTGCAGGATAAAGGACAATAGAGTTCTGGTTACCGTGAAAGCAAGACTTGTACTTTCGAATCCAATGTTGATATTAAATGAGTCCCCGTATAAAGAACAATGGTGATGCTGAAACAGGGTTAAAATTATTTGATTCATTTAAACATAAATCAAATAAGCGTTATACAGTATATGTAATACACCAGGTCTATCTTATACAGTATATGTAATACACCAGGTCTATCTTATACAGTATATGTAATACACCAGGTCTATCTAAAGTTGTACTTGAAAAATGATGTTGCACATTTACATCTTCCCCCACTTTCCCGTGGTTCAGCGGTAGTTTTAGGGACTTACTACGCTAAGATCCGGGATTCGATTCCCCGCTGTGGACACAGCAGATAGCTCAGTTTGGCTTTATTTTAAAATAAATAAGCAAAACATCACTTAACCTCCTGGTAGTTCAGTGCTAAATCTGAAGACTTATACTGCTTAAAACATGACTTTGATACCTGTGATGGGCACAGTACAGACAGTCCATTGTGTAGCTTTGTGCTCAACTACAAGCAAACAAAGGACAGTTTAATATTTTATTTTTATTTTTTGTTTCACACTTACACGTACAGAGAGCTATATATGCAGATAGATGTTTGTAATATTGAACTTCAAACACCCATCAGCAATTCTTAGTCTGGGCTACTCTTATAGAACACCGCTGGCCTTAACACATGAAGCTCATTTTTGCGGCAACGGATAGCGAACCACAGATTTTTAGATCCACAGTTTGGGTACACCAGACTCTGCATGACTTGAGGATACGTGAAGAGTAGTGTGAAAAAAAAAAAGGCGAAGGAAAAGTGATAGCAGTTATGTACGGTTTTAGGTACTACAGTTATGAAAAATACTAAAATAAAAGAATTCATGATAGCAGTCTTATCATTTCGAATATATCTGCTTCAACAGACTATTTCAGCTTGCCTATCTGTATCTCTAGAATTATGTACGAGGTGAAGCTCTGACGAACTTAATATGTCTGATTTATTGTTTTTGTTTTCAGCTTTTGCAAATATCTGTTTGGTAATGAAGAGAGAGATACATAGTGAAACAGCTAAATTGATAGCGAGTTTGTCATTCTTACTTTCAACTTGTTGCTTGTGTCTGGAAGTGTCGTTTGATTCTATTTTGGGCTCGGCATGGCCAGGTGGTTAAGGCACTCGACTCGTAATCTGAGGGTCGCGGGTTCGAATTCCCGTTACATCAAACATGCTCACCCTTTCAGCCGTGGGGGCGTTATAAAGTTACGGCCAATCTCACTATTCGTTGGTAAAAGAGTAGCCCAAGAGTTGGCGGTGGGTGGTGATGACTAGCTGTCTTACCTCTAGTCTTACACTACTGAATAAGGATGGCTAGCGCAGATAGCCCTCGTGTAGTTTTGCGCGAAATTCAAAACAAAACAAATACTGATTCTAATTTAAATAAGTTGTTAAACATTAAATATCGTAAAGACCGGTGAGTCGTGTTAGTTAGATGTTTTACTGTTCCATAGTCTTTGGTTTTCCATGCTTGTGAACTCGCTTGGACTAAAGATAAAGAGTAGAGGAAAACCACAGAGAACGACATAAAGAGCAACCAGTTTGTTTCCTAAAACAATAAGAGTGCAAACTTTATAAGAGAATAACTTTATTTCGCTAGTTGTGTTTCAACTCGCTGTTACGTAAGTCTAATGTCGTGATAAAATGTTCCAGGTGTCACAAACCCAGCAAACTTTTGTCTTTTGATACTTTTCGTGCCGGATGTTTTTAACATGATAACACAGTTATTACATGTAGTGCGTCCTGTAGTTGGACAAACATGATGGAATGTCGTTTCTATTGTTTTTGTTTCTGCAACATCCCTCTAGCGGCTCAGTCTCTCACAATGGCCATTTCTTCTTTTTTTTTTTTCAACCTGTTTTCCTGCCTCACAAGTTGTTTACCAGTTTCGTGACGTCATTTTATGATCGAAACACCGACAGTTTAATCTGTAAAGTTGTCAAAACTATTTCAGCAGTTGACCACGAGGAGAGATTATTAACTCACCACCTGCCACCATCACCACATTTATTTCACCTGACCATGTTGTTACACTTATTTCATCAACTTTATCAAATAATGTAATCATAGCTTGGAGACTAGCCGCAGATTCCATACAAATACATTTAACTATACTCCTTAAAAATACAGTAAGGACAATGGTTGGAAATAAATCAACTAAACCGTCTAGGCCTCTGTTTAAGCAGCTGTCTACATTAGTTATTAAGACGATGATAAATTAAGGGTCTTATGAATTACCCAGGAAAAGAACAACAGTTGAGCTTAAATCTTGATGACGAGAAACCCACTTGAAATAAAAAAGGATCTTCGTTAACTTGAAGATGACCTAGGAAGGTCGAAACTTTGTTATCTGCTTATCAGTGAAAGTGTTAGTTAATGCCCGTACTAACCGTACTGAGGTACAGCTGGGCTGAGTCCTTGGCAGTTTGTGTGTGCGAAACGTTTTAATACACTTCCAGAACAAACATGTATAATTAATAAACTATAATAATTAAAAAATACAATCTGTAACAGTATTTTATTGATTTGAATTAAAAACAGATGAATAAGTAAGTGGATATATACATATATAATTATGTTTAAAATGACTAATAACTATAATATTTTGGTGGAAGAAACATATTTTTTTTATAAATAATTAAGTAATTGCCAAATCACTTTAATCAGTTCTGTTGTCAAGTAAATATATTCAACTAACTATATTAAGTTTATTTTTTATTTCATGTTTTAATGTATGAAATATCTACGTTTATATGTAGTTATACTGAAACCTTCCACAACATATAGAAGTAAGCCCTCATATGGGGGGTAATGTCCAATTAATCTTATTTTTGTATTAATAATTTATAATAGTCGAATAAATGATTTCATTTTATTTTCAATGTTGTTAGCTTTATTATATCTATTTTATCACATTATTATGGATTAAGTTTGTTACACTTTTTCTTCAAATCACTTATTTAAATTGGTTGCCCATCAGGTCACGTAACTACATCTTTGCGTCATATCACATAGTTATCTTATGATACATCTTTGTAATATTACCACAACTTGCTTGTTTGATATCAGACCACATAGTTACGTATCATCATATCCTTTAGTTACATCTGTGCTACAAAGACAGCCATAAGCCCACATCCTTAACCTTCCCACCAGGGAATTCTTAATAATGTGGAAACGATATACATGTCTTCTCCAACTAACATAAAGAGCCTTAAGCCTAATCATGATAATATCACGTGGATATATAAAAACTTACCACGCGTATTTTTCATGCGTGAAAGATCACTTAAACATCATGCTCACTAATATATTCCAAAGAACCAAGTGGCTTAGGTGACTGTGACGCTGCGACTATAACGTTTCAAAGAAGTAATGACTATAATGCTTTAAAAAGTTATGTGAATCCAACTATTCAAAGAACAAAGTGATTGTAATGCTTAAATTAAAAAGTGTTCGAGCTAACTTTGGTTAGTCATAACTGATTTAGCCCGGCATGGCCAGGTGGTTAAGGCACTTGACTCGCGATCTGAGGGTCATGGTTTCGAATCCCTGTCACACCAAACATGCTCGCCCTTTCAGCCGTGGGGTGTTATAATGTACGGTCAATCCCACTATTCGTTCGTAAAAGAGTAGCCCAAGTGTTGGTGGTGGGTGTTGTTGACTAGCTGCCTTCTCTCTAGTCTTACACTGTTAAATTGGGGACGGTTAGCGCAGATAATCGTCGTTTATCTTTGCGCGAAATTCAAAATAAAACCAAACAATAACTGATTTAAATCAATTACGCAGACCCTGGAGAGATATATACATGTATTTCATCTGATTGGCTATAATTTTGGGTATATAAAAAAGTAAAATAATATACGTTTTCTTAGCAATCTAAATAACCGAATAATTGGATAATAAAAACATGTTTATTATATTAACCATTCTTTTCTCTTTCGGTGTAACGTTGAACATGTTGAAATACTTTAATCACAGTACTTCATAAAACTCGACTGACGCGTGTTCATGTCTAAACTCTGTGTTGTGTAATTAGAGACGGGTGATGTCTAGTTCAGGAGCTCTTTTTAATAAAAATCTCAACGTCTTTCATGACACTGCTATACAGGTATCGTAAAACACTTCTGTGGATTTGATCAGATCTCAAATATTGTAACATTACTTTCTTTATGTGAGACTGGCGAATGGAGGTTGAGACTGATAGACGATGCATCTCCACTGCAATGCGAGTCCTACATCTCTAGTCACCTCCGACACTTAGGGCACATTTTATATCCCACATTATAGCTTGTACCCTGAGATCCTTTCAATTGGTGCAACGTTTTTTATTTTTGTTTCGGCTTGTTTCTGGTTATAACGAATTAAATTGGTATGTGTGTGTGTGTGTGTGTGTGTGTGTATTCAATAAGGCACTTAAAATGGATTAAACTGATGTATGTATATCACACAGAATTAGTGTGACTGTTTTTAAAAACAAGGTTTATTTTCATTCTTCAGACAAGATAATTCTAATAGTGAATATACCACTACAACGAACCGTAATGTGAACAATAAAATACATTAACTAACTATATACCATTAGCGTGAACCACACCATTAACTTCAACGGTCAGTTCTATTAAGACGAACCATGTGTCACTAACATGAACCATAAATACTGTTAACATGAATTATATCCTTACCGTCAACAATAAATACTGTTAGCGCGAAATACATATCACTAATATGAACCATATATTATTAACGTGAACAACAAATAGCGTTAACAGGCACGACCATGTGCCATTGATGCGAGCCATGAATTCTGTTAACATGAACTATATACTACAAACCACAACAATACACACTGTATCACGTACGTGAACATAAAATACTGGTAGATGTAACAAGAACCATATTAATACTGCCACATGTAACAAGGTTCTGACAGTTTTACATACAGTTGTTTTGAGGGACACAGTTACTGTGAATAAACAACAGTATCTTGGCAACTGGTCTTTGTCTTGATCTGTTTGTTTGTTTTGAATTTCGCGCGAAGCTACACGAGGTCTATCTGCATTAGCCGTCCTTAATTTAGCAGTGTAAGACTAGAGGGAAGGCAGCTAGTGGTCGCCAACTCTTGGGCTACTCATTTATCAACGAATATTGGGATTGACAGTCACATTATGTCCCCCGCTGGGACAGCGGTAAGTCAACGGATTTACAGCGCTAAAATCAGGGGTTCGATTCCTCTCCATGTGGCTTTGCTATAAGAAAAACACACACACACACACGCACGTCACATTATAACGCCATCACGACTGAAAGGATGGGCATGTTTGATGTGACAGGAATTCAAACCCCCGTTCCTCAGATTACGAGTCGAGCGCCCTAACCACCTGGTCATACTGGGCCCATCTTTATTTGTCCACTAGAGCCCAGGAACGCGTAAGTATATATATATATATTTACGTGAACTGCTCACGTAAATATACATACTATGCAATACAATAATATATCTGCATACTTCTGCTTTATTGTTTTTATTTTACTATTTTGTTTGTTATTGATTCGACAGAAAGGTCAGATTATTGCTGGATATACACAGATGTTACCATATAGGTGGCAGACTGATAATTATTGGGAAGGTATTGTGTGAAGTGGTTTCGCTTACTTAGTCACAGAATAGTTTATATATATGTATACACACACACACGCACACATTTTATTGATCTTTCGGATAACTGCTTATGTCTTTCTTGTCCGTCTGTCCACTTGCTAAAACTATATCATCAAGACAAGCTTTAACTTTTGTCTTGTGTTCATCACTTGATCGACACTTTCCAAATTTTTGTTTGTGAACAAACGATTCTAAGACATTTTCTGCATTTGAAAACTGAGGAACAGTTGTTATATACGTGTTTTAAGGTTGAGGAACGGTGGTTATTTATGTGTTTTAAGGTTGATATACAATTGTTATTTGCATGTTTTAAGGTTGAAAAACAGTTGTTATTTGCATGTTTTAAGGTTGAGGAACAGTTGTTTTATATGTTGTTTTAGGCCACGGAACAGTTATCATTTATACGTTTTAAGATTGAGGAGCGGTTGTCATTTCTGTGTTTTAATGTTGAGGAACAGTTGCCATTTCTGTGTTTTAAAGTTGAGTAACAGTTGTTATTTGTGGCTTTTAAGGTTGAGTAACAGTTGTTATTTAGGTGTTTTAATGTTGAGGAAAAGTTATTTGTGTGTTTTAAGATTGAGGCTAAGGAGCTTCTGTTATATTAGGAGAGGGATACTTTAGAACTCCATTTTGTTTTGAATAAAATCATGATTCAGACGCCTGATGAAGCCAGTAGAGGAAGATGGATCCTCAGTTATCATTGAACTATCTTGATGGAGGTTTTATCTTGTAATAATGGTCTAAGACGGACATCTGGCGTTAGACAGATGCACATATTAAGAACGGTCTTTGCAACCAAAACATTTCTACTGCGATCAGTATTAAATTCAGGATGCATACAGAAGGAATTCTCCTGGAAAGTGTTAACTATTTTGTTTTGTTTTTAATTAAAGTATTTTCAATTTTGTCGAATTTTAATTTTTATTCACTCTCTCCGGGTGGTTTATTTGTTTGTTTGTAATGAAGCACAAAGCTACATAATGGGCTACCCTGTTTGTAGCGATGTAAGTCACTAGGGGGTCTATCTAGGTAAAAAGGTCTAGATTCAGCTCGGACTGGGATGCTAAATCGAACATCGTTTTAACGTTTCTTTTAGGGATAACGAACATATGTTTTGGGATGTTATTTGATTTTCCTAGCTAGCTGTCTTGTTCTTCACCTACGTTGTTTAATTGATGGAATATCTTCAACATATTTGAGAGGTGTTACCACGGACATTTTCACTTTACAACGGCATCTTTTAGCACTTTTCCTGACAAATGATATAATTGTAATTTTATTGTGTCAATAGCTCGACGGTAGATTGATTTAATGTTTAGGATTCTGTTTGTGGAAAATATTATTCATTTCGAGTGATAACAGTCTCAGTTTTTGAACTTATTTTTCAAGATGTTGGTTTTTCTTTGTCTCTATGTTTGTCTCTCTCTCATATATACATGTAATATGAAGAGGTTTTAAAATATAGAAACATATACTTCTCATCCAGTCTTTTCTAAAGCTATAATATTTTAATGGTGTTATCTAAGTACGTGTTTTTTTAGTAAAAACTAGAATAGAATAAACTAACGAATAAATGATATTTACAAATATCATATCTAAACAGTGACGTATATAGGGTTGAGTGGACTCAGGTCCTTGCTTTCCTGGTCCCAAAGTGCCCTTGTTTGTCTGTCACAAAAAATTTAAACAATTACGAAAAAAGGTTCGTCTCATCCTAAACCTTGCTGACTGTGAGTTATTAGGAAAGGAAAAATAATTTGTTAAATAAATGGAACACAGGGCCTTTACAGTAAAAATAAATTATAATAATTGTTAATGCATCGTTTAATTTTAGGTCATATAAGTATTTATAAGACAAATTGAATTGAAGAAAACAATGACAACAGATGTGTTTCCTTCTTGTGATTTTTGTTTACCATATGTGTACCAGAAACAACCCACAATTCCCATAGTTTTCTCTGTCTACCCCCCCCCCCCGAAAAAGGCTTACCTTACAACGTTTCAAAAGTGGACTTTTTGTTAATCATCCTCACAGTCTTCTCAGAAAAAAAGACTTGTCTTACGATGTTTGAAAACTGGACTTTTGTTAGCGATTCCTTGACATGTTTGTGTCTCCTTTCCATTACTGGATCTAGATATATTCGATTTTTTTCTTCTTATTAGACGATCCTCAACTCCATGCACAAGTACCAACCCAGGTTCCATCTTGTAAGGGCAAACGATATCCTTAAGCTGCCGTACAGTACGTTTCGAACTTACGTATTTGAAGAGACTCAGTTTATTGCTGTGACCGCCTATCAGAATGAGAAGGTAAGCGAACTTTACTACATTAACACATTTCGCACTCTCAGTGTTTGTATTTTTTGAAATGCATTACGCTCCTGCTATGACTGGTAAGAATCACTCTTTCGATTCATTTGTTTTTGTTGTACCAAAATGATTTTTCGTCCATAAAATTTCCGACAACCGAAACCAATCCGTCAGTATTTGAGAACATTACAGCGACGGTGAACTTAACACTTTTTTAACGCATTTATTTATCATCTCATTACTTCCTTAAATACGACTCTAAATTAAAGCTTTAGTTATTTTTAATTCTAAGCTGAAATAATTATGTTGATTATTTATACGACAGTTCACATATTTGTAAAGAGAAGCGCTATCTGGTAGAAATGTGGTTCAAAAGCGAAACAGTATGGTAGTATAGATCTGGTTATTGTTTAAGAGTGGACGTGCTAATTAATTATAAGGAACAGATAAGGTATGTAAATGTTTACTTGTTACCTATATTCAAATAAAATAAAATCGATATCCTGTCGCAAAGTATGATTCTAAAACGATAGCCATCAATTAGTTACTAAGATGAAACGTGGTCGTTGCGTTGGTTTTAGAAAAGAGCTTTCTTCTCGTTGTTTCAGAAAAACGTGAAAAATAAATTCAACTGTTTTGTTATTGTTGTTGTTGTCTTTATCTTTCAACTTTAAAGACCTTGTTTTATTTTGCGGTTAAGAGTAATCTCTGCCTTATCATAACTCTTATTACTGTAGACAAGAGAATCCGTAACGTCTCTAGCGCACGCCTTATGGCGCCAAATCAGCTCTTCCATACAACGCGCTTCTGTCGAACCCGAGTCAGTGTGTAGTTTCTGACGAATTTTTGGTTTGCTTTTATGTACCAAAATAAGCGCTCTTGTTCACAGAACAGTAGCTTATATTACCTAAAATGCGTGTGACAAGCGTTATTTAGTAAATACCGTTTACTTTTTTACAGCCACAACTGGTTCTCTGCTTCGACAGCCGCGGGGAATTAAACCCCGGATTTTAGAGTTGTAAGTCCGGAAACTTATCCCTGACCCACCGGTGGACCGTGACCACCATCAAGTACGAAATATACTACGTTAAACAATATCTTAGAACCATGTATAGAAGGACCGAACAATATCTTACAGTTTGAAGGGTTAAAAACGTGACTTGTTTCCCTGTGAAAAGTTTATTGAAACAAATGTACATCTAAGATGTAGTTTGTTTTCTGGTTTTCTTATTTACTGCATTGATTTGTTTGGTTTCTTCTGAGTTTCGTGCAAAGCTACACGAGGGCTATCTGCGCTAGCCGTCTCTAATTTAGCGGTGTAAGACTAGAGGGAAGGCAGCTAGTCATCATCACCCACCGCCAACTCTTGGGCTACTCTTTTACCAACGAATAGTGGGATTGACCGTCACATTATGACGCCACCACGGTTGAAAGGGCGAGCATGTTTAGTGCGGCAGAGATTCGAACCCACGACCATCGGATTACGAATCGAGCGCTTTAACCACCTGGCCATGCTGGACCCATAAAGTATTGGAACCAAATTAAACCAAAGGGCCCCACTAGTACGACCGTAAGTCTACGGATTTACAACGCTAAAATCGGGGGTTAGATTCCCCTCAGTGAGCTCAGCAGATAGCTCGAAATGACTTTATAATAAAACACGCACGTATAATTTTCTAAAGTATTTTACAAAAAGTCAGGTCCTTCATGGCCATGTTTTTCTTGTTTGTTTGTTTGTTTTTGAATTTCTCGCAAAGCTATACGAGGGCTATCTGTACTAGCTGCCTTCCTTCTAGTCTTACACTGCTAAATTAACGATGGCTAGTGCAGTTAGCCCTCGTGTAACTTTGCGCGAAATTCAAAAACAAACACTTCAACATATCTTCAACATGAGTTTTGACAAATTATTTCCGTTGCTCGAATGATAATTATTCTGTTTCTCAATTCAGTAATGTCTCTTTTTTCTTTGTTTTATCTTCAACTGTTCTACATATAGTTGTTCTAGCTTCCGTGTTTTTTATCTCTACACTGAACATGTAAGACGCTTGTTTTGGAAAACTGAGGATGAAGTAACACAGAATTCTAAGACAGTTAAGTAGGTTGTTGGAAGATGTTCGTTCGCTGTAGAGTCGGGTTAGAAATGTGTACCGTCTTTGTCACCACCCACTAGAATCAACACGATAGTAAGATAAACGCCACGTGTCTAGCCCTCATCCTGCCGTTCACGTCTCATTTACAAGGGGCGAGGAAGAACCGACTTGTCCTTTCGCACCGACCCGTCCAATAACTGCAGTAAGAGCTTGCAAGGAACAAAATGTACCATCGCAAAGAAACTTCGTGGTAGATGGAGCTGTGATCGCCATTACTGTTTTATGTTGCCTAAAGGTTTCTCTGTTTGTTTATTTTTTTTTTAGGGTTACATCACCGGAGTTTGTCAATGTGACAATGTGAGCATGAAACGTCATGCTCAACGTTTCGTGGATCTTAATAAGAAAAACTATTGCCACGTGACTACAAACTTTGTTTATATTATACGTGTATACAGTTTCCTGAAGATTTTATTAACACTTCTACAGGACATATAGGTCTGTCAATGATCTAGTGATTAGGGTACTCGCAGCGGGTGCGATACCCATCGCCCAACACACACGCCTATTCAGCTATGAGGGCGTTATCATGCGCGATCAATCCCACTATTCATTGGTAATTCAAGAGTTGACGGTGGGTGTTGTTTACTGGTTGATAGACTCTGGTCTATTATTTACAAATTAGGGACGGCAGATATCCGTGGAGCATCTTTGCGCGAAGTTCAACAAAAATAAAGAAACGGACTTTATAAGGAAAGTATACCTAACAGCTAGGTCAAGGTAAAAATTATATATTAGTGGCTCCAACTTATAATCTGTGTTAATTTAAGCTACTGTTAAACACACAATGGTGATTTATTCTGATAAGATGGTCTAAAGTGCTTATTATAACCCTTTTTATGGGAACTTTCAAGTGAGACGAGAGGGCCGCTGTAGTTGGTGTGGCTAATAGGGCACTGATAGCCACGGTTGGCTGCCGATATACGTATCCCAGCAGGTGGCACTAAAGCTTATCACACATGAATGCTCCCCGAACATTGGATGGGGGTGTTCCGCTCAATGCATCAAACATAAAACTAAATAAAAGTAGACACAGAAGCTCACGTGCTAGTGTCTTCTTCCTTCCTTACTTTCTACATCAGGTTAACTAGACGCACTAGTCTTTGTTAGCCGTGAACAAATCAGAGACAGGCTCTCACCACCATCTCTCTCTTCTGTCTTTCCACTTCGCCTTGTCGCGTCTCCATCTGTCTGTATCCGTCACCCTCATCTGACTCTTTCTCTCCTTCTTTTATTCTTTTTTCATTAACTTGATTCATCCTTCAACTGTCTCTCTTTCTGTCTCATGTTTTATCATTTTTATTGATTTATTTGTCGTGTATAGGCTTTGTATATTAGCTTACTCTAAGCCATTCCCACCCAAGCAGAGGAAATATTTATATAAATACATATTCCCGAGATTACCTATACACATTATTACTTTTTGATCCGAGCGTGGCCTAGTGGTTATCATGATGGATCAACGGTTTGTGTTTCGCTTTCCATCGCGCTTCAAACATTAGATCCATAGGTGATTTATAAAATTGTTGGGCAAATCCCACTGTTCCTTTGGAATACTCAAAATGCTTACAGTAGAGTCAGTTGGCTAGTTGTCTTCACTATAACATTCTGATAAAAATTTAGAAAAAAATTACCTTTCCACTCTAGATATAATACTCTTTATTATTATTTTAAACAACGTTTCGCCTTTGCGGCTTTCTAGGGTGGCTATTAACCCTGATAAATAAATATATATATATATATAGTGTTAAGTTCGTTTATTTTCTCTAAACTTTTCATCAAACTGCCTAAGTTTCTCTACAAATTTTGAGAGACAACAAAAAATATTTTACCATAACTTGTCAGTTGAAAACCATGGCAGACTAGCGCAGAATGGCCCTGATTTAACTTTGTACGGACGTCCGAAACAAAACATGTGGCTTACATACATCTTCTGCTATTGGTTGACATTTGCAATTATAAGTCACTACTTTTGTTTTCATTACATTGATATTTATTTCGGCCCGGCATGGCCAGGTGATTAAGGCACTGGACTCGTAATTTGAGGGTCACGGGTTCGAATTCCCGTTGCACCAAACATGCTCGCCCTTTCAGCCGTGGGGGCGTCATAATGTTACGGTAAATCCCACTATTAGTTGGTAAGAGTAGCCCAAGAGTTGGTGGTGGGTGGTGATGACTAACTGCCTTCCCTCTAGTCTTACACTACTAAATTAGGGATGGCTAGTGCAGATAGCCCTCATGTAGCTTTGCGCGAAATTAAAAAACAAGCAAAACATATTTATTTTTGTTATAAACGTCTTTATTTGTTTTTAACTTGCGTATTCTGACTCTAAAACCATCTATTGAAAGGTGTCAACACCAGATATTTATGTTTGAAGGCTGTCGTTTCTAAAGCTTTATATCCTTCGCGAAATGTTAGACCAAGTATTTTATGTATCTGGTCTCTGAACTCTCGTAAAATCTCGTCTTTCTCTTAAACGGTTCTTCTCTCCCTATACGCGTTCAATTTTCTTAGACAAAGACTTTTTTAGCCCATTCATCTGTCAACGAGAGCTTTCAATCTTTGTTATGCTAGTCCTTCCATGGAAGTCTAATAAAACCTTCCTTTCCTTCAGGTACTAGTTTCTCTATATACAAATCAGTTACTCGAATCGCAAGTGTTAGTAGCTCCAAGCTGGCTCACTTATCATTTCGAACTTATAATGGTAAAGAATGGCATAGAAAGAGAGGCGACTACGTCCACAGTACGTTTCTTGAAGTTTTGTCACCCACGAGTTTTTGTTTTTGTACATAACAGTTGACCCCACAAACTATAAAGAAAAGTATGTAATTTATTTTTTATAAAGGTACTTGTAGCTGTTTGTCTGTTTTAATGATAAGAATATGTTTTAGCTGTTTGTATGTTTTAGTTAAATCTGCAACTTCTGTATGTGTGCGTTAGAAGTTGTTAATTGTGTTACTTTTTTTAATTATTAACAGAATGTGGTGTAAACATTCTTTCGTTTTCTCGGGAGAAAAATAAGTTTTTAAAATAAAATTATAAATGTAGAAAATGAAACATTAAACTGTATTTATTACTATGGTACTACACATTATGTACCTTCTTGTATTATGTTTATTACTATGATACTAAACATTATGTTCCTTGTATTATGTTTATTACTATGATACTAAACATTATGTACCTTCTTGTATTACGTTTATTACTATGATACTAAACATTATGTACCTTCTTGTATTACGTTTATTACTATGATACTACACATTATGTACCTTCTTGTATTATGTTTATTACTATGATACTAAACATTATGTACTTTCTTGTATTATGTTTATTACTATCATACTAAACATTATGTACCTTGTTGTATTATGTTTATTACTATGATACTAAACATTATGTACCTTGTTGTATTATGTTTATTACTATGATACTAAACATTATGTACCTTGTTGTATTATGTTTATTACTATGATACTAAACATTATGTGCCTTCTTGTATTATGTTTATTACTATGATACTAAACATTATGTGCCTTCTTGTATTATGTTTATTACTATGATACTAAACATTATGTGCCTTCTTGTATTATGTTTATTACTATGATACTAAACATTATGTACCTTCTTGTATTATGTTTATTACTATGATACTAAACATTATGTACCTTCTTGTATTATGTTTATTACTATGATACTAAACATTATGTAATCTTCTTCTTGTATTATGTTTATTACTATGATACTAAACATTATGTACCTTCTTGTATTATGTTTATTACTATGATACTAAACATTATGTACCTTCTTGTATTATGTTTATTACTATGATACTAAACATTATGTACCTTCTTGTATTATGTTTATTACTATGATACTAAACATTATGTACCTTCTTGTATTATGTTTATTACTATGATACTAAACATTATGTACCTTCTTGTATTATGTTTATTACTATGATACTAAACATTATGTACCTTCTTGTATTATGATTATTACTATGATACTAAACATTATGTACCTTCTTGTATTATGATTATTACTATGATACTAAACATTATGTACCTTCTTGTATTATGGTTATTACTATGATACTAAACATTATGTACCTTCTTGTATTATGTTTATTACTATGATACCAAACATTATGTACCTTCTTGTATTATGTTTATTACTATGATACCAAACATTATGTACCTTCTTGTATTATGTTTATTACTATGATACCAAACATTATGTACCTTCTTGTATTATGTTTATTACTATGATACCAAACATTATGTACCTTCTTGTATTATGTTTATTACTATGATACCAAACATTATGTACCTTGTTGTATTATGTTTATTACTATGATACTACACATTATGTACCTTGTTGTATTATGTTTATTACTATGATACTACACATTATGTACCTTGTTGTATTATGTTTATTACTATGATACTAAACATTATGTACCTTCTTGTATTATGAGTTACTTTGAGAATCTTGTTCACGTATTTGTTATACAAAAAACTGGACAGTAAAACTTTGTTAGTGTGGAGTTCTGGTTTTTGACAGTATTGGACAGTACAACTTTGTTAGTGTGTATTTCTGGTTTCTGACAGTATTGGACAGTACAACTTTCTTAGCGTGGAGTTCTGGTTTCTGACAGTATTGGACAGTAAAACTTTGTTAGTGTGTATTTCTGGTTTCTGACAGTACTGGACAGTAAAATTTTGTTAGTGTGGAGTTCTGGTTTCTGACAGTATTGGACAGTAAAATTTTGTTAGTGTGGAGTTCTGGTTTCTGACAGTATTGGACAGTAAAATTTTGTTAGTGTGGAGTTCTGGTTTCTGACAGTATTGGACAGTAAAACTTTGTTAGTGTGGAGTTCTGGTTTCTGACAGTATTGGACAGTAAAACTTTGTTAGTGTGGAGTTCTGGTTTCTGACAGTATTGGACAGTACAACATTGTTTTGCTAGAGTTAGATAATTGTTGGTGACGTTTTTTGTGAAATTAAGTTTCATAACTTTGTGATTTAATTTTTCACCACGAGAAGGGGTTTCATACTTTATTGATTTATGCTGACATCAATGTTGTGGGCATGTAGAGAACATGACGTCGTTTTGGTAGGAATTACGTTTACAGTTAGAGGACAAACATTTATGATTTCTTCCATTATCAACACAAATAACAGGTTGTTTAAAATGAATTTTTTTCACATGATTTTGTAGATAACCCAGTTGAAGATTGATAACAACCCATTTGCAAAAGGATTTCGAGACAGTGGAGCGGGAAAGCGAGAAAGAAAGTGAGAAAGATTCATATTTCTTTATTACCAGAGAAACATACACACGCACGCATGAATAATGTTAATTAATATATGTAACCAACAGACAGGAGGTCTGGCAAGATAGCTAATGTTAATTAATATATGTAACCAACAGACAGGAGGTCTGGCAAGATAGCTAATGTTAATTAGTATATGTAACCAACAGACAGGAGGTCTGTCGCTGAGAAAAGTAAAGTTTGTTTTGTTCAAGTCTAAACGATGAAATATTTGAAGAATAATTTTGTTGATAAATCTCAAGTTTTCAATCAAGTCTTCTCTACTGCCTTCTAATTTGTGTTTATTAATACGGTTGATACGTACAACTGTAGAAAGTGTATAATATATTTTACTCAGTGTTCAAATGTCTTACCCTAAATAGAAAAGTTGTGAACATATTAGTTTATTTAACCCTAAACAAAAGAGTTGTGAGTGTATAGTTTATATAACCAACCCTAAACAGAAGAGTTGTGAGTGTATTAGTGTATATAACCAACCCTAAACAGAAGAGTTGTGAGTGTATTAGTGTATATAACCAACCCTAAACAGAAGAGTTGTGAGTGTATTGGTTTATATAACCAACCCTAAACAGAAGAGTTGTGAGTGTATTGGTTTATATAACCAACCCTAAACAGAAGAGTTGTGAGTGTATTGGTTTATATAACCAACCCTAAACAGAAGAGTTGTGAGTGTATTGGTTTATATAACCAACCCTAAACAGAAGAGTTGTGAGTGTATTGGTTTATATAACCAACCCTAAACAGAAGAGTTGTGAGTGTATTGGTTTATATAACCAACCCTAAACAGAAGAGTTGTGAGTGTATTGGTTTATATAACCAACCCTAAACAGAAGAGTTGTGAGTGTATTGGTTTATATAACCAACCCTAAACAGAAGAGTTGTGAGTGTATTGGTTTATATAACCAACCCTAAACAGAAGAGTTGTGAGTGTATTGGTTTATATAACCAACCCTAAACAGAAGAGTTGTGAGTGTATTGGTTTATATAACCAACCCTAAACAGAAGAGTTGTGAGTGTATTGGTTTATATAACCAACCCTAAACAGAAGAGTTGTGAGTGTATTGGTTTATATAACCAACCCTAAACAGAAGAGTTGTGAGTGTATTGGTTTATATAACCAACCCTAAACAGAAGAGTTGTGAGTGTATTAGTTTATATAACCAACCCTAAACAGAAGAGTTGTGAGTGTATTGGTTTATATAACCAACCCTAAACAGAAGAGTTGTGAGTGTATTGGTTTATATAACCAACCCTAAACAGAAGAGTTGTGAGTGTATTGGTTTATATAACCAACCCTAAACAGAAGAGTTGTGAGTGTATTGGTTTATATAACCAACCCTAAACAGAAGAGTTGTGAGTGTATTGGTTTATATAACCATCCCTGAACAGAAGAGTTGTGAGTGTATTGGTTTATATAACCAACCCTAAACAGAAGAGTTGTGAGTGTATTGGTTTATATAACCAACCCTAAACAGAAGAGTTGTGAGTGTATTAGTTTATATAACTAACCCTAAACAGAAGAGTTGTAGGTGTATTAGTTTATATAACTAACCCTAAACAGAAGAGTTGTAGGTGTATTAGTTTATATAACCAACCCTAAAAAGACGAGTTTTGAATGTATTAGTTTATATAACCGTAAACAGAAATGTTGTATGCGATGTACGGTATGTATAATCTAAAATAGAAGAGATGTATACGCCATACGCATGACATCACCATGAATTGTAGTTAGAGTTGCTTTGGTTATGCGTAAACGGTTCTCGTTAATCAACAAGAGAGAATCCTCAATAGCCGTGGCAGTAATTAGATCTTAAATCGGTCAAGAGATGGAGGTATGAGATAAAACTTTATACTTTGAAATAAGCAACTGAGAGCTGTTCTATGAGCCAATATGCTGATGTTAAAATATAAGGTTGTTATCCAACAGCAGAGAAATTTTTGTCCAGGACGAAACATTCAGTTGTACAAGTCATTCCCATTAAACCAATAAATTGTTATAAGTAAGCTTCTTTTCTTCTTTTAACAAAATTAATGCCCTTCGGGTTTTTAGAACTCAGTTTCACCAATGAGAGTTCTAGTGGTACAGTGACATTACAATTATAATGTATTTGCCACAATGTGTAGTTACGTTTTAGGTGAGTCTTCAATTATAAGGTCGACTAACGAAGTGCATTAATATTACTACGTCAGGTTTATCTTTGTGTATGACAAAGAAAGCACTTTATAAATATTATTTTAAACTTTACATAATGACTTTGCCACTTACCTTAAAAACTGGTTACAAATTAGAGAAGCCAATATTTCACCGATACGTAATCCTAACACGGCCAATTTTGACACCAGAATAATCAAAAACTGGCTGTATCACTACTCATGACATGCAAAAAGTTATCTATACCAATTGAAAACCCTAAATTGGGCTTTCCTCGCTGAAAAATTGAGAATATAAAAATGCCCAAATTGTGTACATTTCTCTCTGAGAGTTGTTTGCACTAAATTTTATTTAATTTGTTGAAATATGGCCAAGTAATTGACCTCCAAATTCAAAAATTATGCTTTTTGGTAAGCTCTGACCTCTGTCTAAAAAGACTCAAAATAGCCAAACCTAACTTTTTTTTTTTTTTTACGTCCATATGTTAAGCGCATAAAAATTACATTTGTATCAATTTTCATATTGATTACTGTAAACATGACCGCACAGGAACTAAAACTATACCTTTTGGGTTGTTATTTCTACTCGATCATTTTCAAATTGCGAAAGGTGGTATTGCATAAGCGACATCTAGTGCAACTTAAAAATATTAAAAAGAACAAATTGAAAAGGCTCTTTCAGACACCGAGAGTAAATTTTTCCCTTTTGGGTCTCTAAAAACTGTTCGTTACAAATTGTTTTCACATTGTTTACACAGATGTGGTTATCGAACACCACGCTGCTCACTTACTGTAAACAAGTTACACAATCCAAACAACAAACCCGTACTTTCGAATACTTTATTTTATGTTGTTAGGTTTGTCTGAATGTGCTAGCATTGGTTGTTTTTGTTTTTTTAAAGTTTTTCGTCACTTTATAGAATATTCAGAAATCGGTGTAAAATGATTCAACACACTTTCCCCCACAATCACCCAGTAGAAGCTAGCTTGATACACAATAGATCCCTCGCTGTTTGTTTTATTTTAGAAATTGTCACAGACTTTTTTAAAACCAAGTTTGACATTTGACCTGAACGCACCTCTCTCCTTGTTAGGCAGGTTCGTTTTTGGATTATGCGTTAAATAAAAAAGAGTAATGTACGACCAGTCAACGTAAGGCATTTCATTTCTCGGATTTTAAGAGAGATTCAACTTGTTTACTAATTTTTGTCGCACGCGCAGTACTTCTCGTGTCTCTAGTACTGAGTTCGAAACTCAAAAACTGAAAAATCACTGTACTGAACTTACTAGTTGACTTTAATAATCAATCAACAATTTTAGCGACTTATTCTCGCCTAACTCAGATTTTTATACTTTCTAATTAGTTCTTAAACCTTCAAAAAATTCCGAACGTCAAGCCATGCTCTCAGTTTGTGAAGTCAAAACTACTTCTCGTGGCGAAGTAAGAAAACATCTACAACACAATGGCTGATATTTTAGGCTTCTGTGACTTACGTTTATGCAAAGTTTATGCGTTTAGGTTTTAAATCTAAATGTGGGTTTTATGTTTGATACAATTTTCTAGCCGTACTTTTAATTCAGTCAGTCTTTAAGTGCCTTTTTTCGTCGATACTAAAGTGTGTGTTTGTTGCTGAAACACGTTGTGTTTTTTTTAAATCACTTAATCGTAAATTTTATAATGTTGCTAAAGGTAGATGTGTGACATACTGAAACATTAATGTATTTTGGTAATATTATAGACTCGCAATTCTGTTAGTTAATTTGAACTATTAAAGGACATCTTACAGTTAATGTATACTTTGACCACGTACGTAGTCTTGAAGAATGGAGAAAATAACGTGTTTCAATAAGACATACCAAGTAAGGAAGGGGGAGTCAGTCAAAAAATGGGGTATATAATATGGAGAAAATAACGTGTTTCAATAAGAATACCAAGTAAGGGTGGGGGGAGTCAGTCAAAAAATGGGCTATATAATAGCGTTAATTTATTTCAGCCCTCAAACTTCTTCCCTCTTCAGGCGACACGGAATACAGTTGAACCAACAACAGCTCTATTTGCCAGCAACTGAAAGTAATTCGACCAGAAACGATGGAAGTTCTGAACAAGTTGAAAATTCTAGCGATGATGAGGAAAGACTGGACGTAGGGGGCGCTGCAGATATGAAGCCACAGATATCATCTCTTTCGTCAACTACTATAGGCAACGGAAAAGGTAAGTTTATTTCCAAGTTTTTATAATGTGCATTTTGTGAAGAAACAATCGAGTTGTTTACTTATAAATTACAGTTAAAATAAATTTTGGGAACATGAAAGTTATTATATGTATTTTCCAATAAAATGGTCTTTCCTCTCAAGCACAACAGATCGCACGTGACCACGTACAATTCTAGTGTCAAGTACCCTAATATAAAACAGCCTATAATGTGTCCTTTCTCAAATCTATTTAATCCCCGCCATATTGTTGTACTCCGACACTGTTAATTTATTTGTCTATGGTATTCTTTGTTTTTGTTTTCCGCATTCCGGAAACACGTTTGCTTTCAGGACACAGCAGCACGTCTGCGGACTTACAACGCTAGAACCTGGGTTTCGATACCTGTGGTGGGCAGAGGCACAGATAGCCTCCTCGTGCAGGTTTGTATTTGACTACAAGCAAACAAACCTCTCATAAATTGGCCAAATGTTTACGAGTTAGAGTTAAATTTATATTTTGAGACGTTGGAAGCAAATGTTGGTATTCTTTATTTCTTGCAGATGCTAGTCCCCAACATGATGATAGTAAAGAAACTGAAACCGAACAACTATCGTCCACTCCAAATCCTGAAGACCACCGACATAACAACCGTAGGGGTACTGGCGTGTTGTCCTCAACCAACTCCTTAACGTTTGATAATCGCCTACAGTCCAAGTCTTGTGAGGAGGAATCCTCATTTCTACATAACAAACACGTTGTTACTCAAACAGGACCAAACGTCACAATAGGTGCTGGCTTGCCCCATCCTCATTTCTTGCCCTATTTGTACTCGCCTACCTTTTATTCTCAATTATTTTTTCCGCCCAGTTCTACCAGAGTTTCTCCGCTTTACCCGCTGCTAGCCAATAGTTACCAGGGTCTAGCTGAACTGAATTCACGTCTCCGCCATCAACAACGATTTGCACCCTATCCTGTTCCATTTTCCATTCACACCAATCCATCTCCTCTGGGTGCCCACTGCCTAGCCGAAACTAGCCCTCCACACCATCATAATCATCGATCTCTTCTACATCAAAAATCTAAGACCACGACATCATTGTCACAAAGTTCACCATTACAGGAAAAAAAATTCACTCATTCTAATGGAAGTGGTTCCACTGCAGATGTTTCTTGTGAATTGAAAAACATTGAAAACATGGTATATGGTTTGGAGCGTCGGCAAGAGCAACTAGTCATGGAAACTTTGATAACATTGCCCGATGAAGGACAGTAGTAACACGTTCTTCAACACAGCTTCTGAGTTTATGTGGCCATCTTTTGGTAAAACTGACTGATTATGCCAATATTAATGTAGGCTTGGAAAGAAATGATGAATAATGTAATATTTCAGTTTTCGCACTTTCACAAGTGACTATACGAAGAAATAAAGATCACAAATCGTGCCTATTTGGAAACAAGTTTTATAATGGATAACTCCAAACTGGCTCAAACCAAAAGGAATAAAAGAGTTTTTAATTTAGTGTACGATAGAATCTTAACGTTAACGCAAAGACAAATTAACTGCATGGTGAAGTTTTGACAACTTTCTCAGTAAAAATTCACGGGGGACTGTTGTGGAAATTGAAAGTAACTCTTAACTGTGCTGTTATTACAGATTCGATGACATCTCAAGCCTGTAACGACGGGCGTTTGTTCGAATTAATAACACATAGAAATAACATATTATTCTGCTATCGGGAACTAACTAGAACTACGACAACTGCATCACGTAATCTATCTGACGCCATCTTGCCTGTTTCCCTTGGAAACCGTCACAATCAATTTGCATAATATTCCACTGTTACGTTTACGTGTTGACGTGAAACACGTTGGCTTATTGGTATGGGACCTAGTAACATGTTGATGATACTTTTCCATAAGTAATCGTACGTTTTTTTTTTCCTCTTGGACGGATTAATATATTGGTAAACAACACTATCCGTTTTCGGACTAGTCACCGTTCATCATAGCGTGTTTGTTTGCAGCATGGTCATGTGATAATTTAGTATGAATTGCTTAATAATACATAAAGGTTGTTGTGTGTCAGTCATTTATTGCGTATTACTTGTCAAACTATCATTATATAATTTAAGGATAAAATTGAGTTCAACAGAAGTAGGCCTAATAACAATGTGAAAGTCGTCGTGTGGTAATTTGCATTATTTGTCAAGTTTCTCCTACATCACGAACTGCAAACTTTAAGTTCATCAAAAGTAGGCGTACCCGTATTATGAAGGTTATCGTGGATTAAAAGTAGTGGATTACTTGTCAATTATCTCCTACATCATGAACTGCAAACTTGTTTGAGCTCATCAGAAGTAAGCATTTTCTTTTAAGACTTTCTGTTGTTTGAGGCCTTATTTGAATTATTTTTAAATCGTCTTTATTCAATATGAGAATGCGTATATTTCCCATTTGTAAAATTAAGCAGTTAACCTTTAAATTATGTTAGGGTTAACATGAACGTTTGTTAGCACATAATTTTAAATTTCAAGTGGGAGATGGATCAGTCATTTCTCTATGTTTTCAAACCTACCTCGCAAGTTGATACACTATTGTGTACTGTGTGTCTGATGTCCTTTTGAAAAATAAAAAAAATAAAATTCATTCAAATTTCTTTTCTAGATATTTCACACGAACAGAAGAAACTTTTAGAAGTTATTTCTATTATACAAGTTGCATAGGTGATACTAGGCATAAGAAATTAATTTTCTGGAAAGGCGTGGCTTATTGCACTTTTTAGCGTGTGGAGCTCACTACAAACAAACAAAACGTTTTCAGTTATTAACCTATCGCAAAAATATTCGTTATTCGCATTATTTCTCCGTCACTAGATCTTGTTGTGTGACATTACAGAGTTCTTGTGGAAAGATTGGGATAAAAAAATAACAGTAGGATTTTATGACAAGTATTTAACTTTTCATCAAGTGAGCGCGAACATAAAAAAACAACAAAAAAACCAGAAAGATACGACAAACCATTTCCTTCGTGTCTGTCGAACAGCGCCTCTTCCATCAAGATGGTGTAACGGTGAATGAAAATGCCTGTATTTGAAGTGGAACATTCCTTGCTGTAGATAAGGGTACGTGTACTGCAGATGGAAAAAGGTTGGTTGGCACGTACTTACTGTCTACTTTTCTACCAAGTCTGCTATCTGTACACCTTTCTGCTGTAGAAATGGGAAGCAGGAAAGTGGGCGAAGTAAGGGGGTGGGGGCGTCATAAAGTCTTATCTCTTGCTCTGAGAAGCACATTAATTTTATAACGACAAAGTATGCATGCACTCGGGTTTCCTGTCTACTTTTTTAAAGTCCATTAGCTAATAATGTGTAAAAACAACTGTCGATCTTGGTTTACGGGTATTTCTAGCCCTAACTGGTTGAAATGTTACTAATGTAGACACATCCTGTTTTAAATCACATTCATGGTAGACACTTTTCAAGGAAGTGTAAAATAGATTTACTTTTATTCTTGGGTATAAAATAAGAATTTGTTTTATACAGCTTGTGGTTTCCTGTAGGTCACTGCTTTGTATCTTTTCACTTTTCTTGTGACTTCCTCAGTATGCTATAACGTAAGGTACTTGTCGGCCTTGGTGTTAGACAACAGTATCTTTCTGTTCTAAACCCTAGAACTGATGAAGCTGTGTTTCTCGGGTACTTCAAGACAACAAAAATACTGTAGCCCCTCCCCGCCCCCCTACTGAACTCAACTTCGCAATATAGAAAGTTTTCTTATTTGAGGATACACTGGAGTATGAAAGACAACGAATAGTGTTATAAGAACATTCTGAAATGTTGTATAACAAAAACTAGTGGCCTAAAATCTTTGTCTAAGGAACAAATTAAACACTTTTTTTGTGATGATTTCGAAAGTTCTCGTTATAAATTATTCTAAAACTGTTACATTAACGACACGCGCCTTTCAAGAAAACTAGTAAAAACATAGCAAGAGATGAGGAAGAAAATGAAAAGCCGCTACCCCTAATTTAACTTGATTATGAAACGTTCCAACTTGGGCCTTAGACATAAAATTATTCTCCAAATGTATGTGATAGGTAGATGTATTTTGTTGTGTCTGTCTGGTCTTAACTTTCATGCCCGCGTGTTTTGTGTTATATAATCAGAGATAAGAATACATTGTCTGTTGTGCTAAGTAGATCTGGGTGAAAAAAAAACCAAACAAGACAGACAGAACATTTTCATACACGGATCCGAGAGGTGAAGGAAACTTCGATGAATCACAACATTATTGTAGAAAGATGTTCATTGTGCTGTATTCTGCCACTTTTGTCTTGAAATAAATATTGTACAAATGATTTTACCAGCTATTTATTACGACCCAGCATATAGTTGTATGATAGTTATGTCTAATTTCTTTTGTGTTGCTTTAAAAAATAAAATATAATTGCGGCGATTACTTTTGTTTCTTTTGAATTTATTTATTGTAGAGAACAATAAAAAAGGACAGAATTTCCGTTACAATACAACAAACTATATCTAAGAGAACATTTAATTATTTAAACCAATTTCATTGTTTCAATCCAATTTCTTATTTTTACCATATTTCCCAAGTTTTTCCTTGTAAGTTAACTTCCTAAAATCACAATTATTGTATATATTTATCTATTTAAATTCACTTCAGTTTTATTTCACAGGATGAATGGTTATGTTTTCCTCAGCTGCGATCTTCCTTAAGATAACCTTTAAGTTTGTTTTGAATTTCGCACAAAGCTACTCGTGGGCAATCTGTGCTAGCCGTCCCTAATTTAGCAGTGTAAGACTAGAGGGAAGGCAGCTAGTCATCACCACCCACCGCCAACTCTTGGGCTACTCTTTTACCAACGAATAGTGGGATTGACCGTCACATTATAACGCCCACATGGCTGAAAGGGGGAGCATGTTTGGCGCGACGGGAATGCGAACCAACGACCCTCAGATTACGAGTCGTACGCCTTAACACGCTTGGTCATGCCGGACCTAACCTTTAAGTAATTCAAGGTTAATAAATTAGAAGGGTTCAGATTCACCCTATGTGCAGCCGGGTTTGAATCCGCGCCATACCATAAAACACTCCTAGCATTTTTAAGCTGTGTGTGCGTTATAAGAATGACATTTTAAAACTTTAACTTGAATGGTCAGTGCTTGGGGTGCTGTTTCCTCCTTGTCTGTAGTTCAAAATTAAGAGATGGCGACAGATAGCGTTAGACAGTAGCTTAGCGATAAATACAAATTCATTATACTTGTGTAAAAAAAAATACATATACCATAGTTCAGAAGTTTTTAACACCATTAAAATGACTCTCTCCCCAGGGGCACATCGGTATGTCTGTGGAATTAAAATTCTAGAAACTGGGTTTCGATACCCGCGGTGGGAAGAACACAGGTAGCCAATTCTGTAACTTTGTACTTAATTGCAAAGAAACAAAACCATATAAATTATCACATTTTAGACGCATAAAAAATTTTTCTATTTGCCTTTGATGTAAATCATGAAGCATTATTTAATTTTTCTGGTTCGACAAAATTTTGTTTACCGGCTTTTTTTCTTTTTTCGAAAGTAACGAAACTACGTGTTATATTACGTCTAAAAAAGGCATTGGACAATAAACCTAAACTGTTCTTAGAGAAACGCAGGTATTGTCCTGATAACCATTGTTATAATAGTAACGTTTTCAATTATATGAAACTCGTCTCTTATACATTATATAATCAATTTATGTTAATCGTACAAGTTAAACGACTGGTTCGATATTAATGGAAATGAAGCCATTTAATTACTACACGTTAATTAACGTCAATTAAATTAAAATTAAAATGCCATTAGTACTTCTACACATTTTGGACGCTTTATTATTGCTTTCAATTAGCAGACATTCATTAATTTCTTGGCGATATTAATGTGAAATGAGTGTGGGCTGTAAGTTGTAAGTACCCTTTGGCAAAACAACCATTACGAAATTACTCTAAGTTCCCTTCCACATGGATTTGGAAAGCAATTTTTTTTTTTTTTTTTTTCGGTTTTGACAGTTGCTGTTAGTTCGATATATTATTACTATAAAAATATAAATCAACGTTTAAAGTGTATTTTGGTCTTTTTCAACTCAGGGAAACTCATCTACGTTAATTTGAGCGTTACTAACAAACTCTGCTACATTATTTAATTTCTTTTATCATAAGTCAATCGTTTTCATATTACATCATTTTCGTTGCGAAACGACCAGTTGTAGTTAACAACTTGTGAAATTCTTGAAGACAACCGAATTCTAATTTTTTTCTGTATTAGAGCAAGATTTAGAAAGAATAAAAACACATTACAGTTTCGGAGGAATAATACGTGAAACTTACTCGGTAAAGAAAGTCAAGAAGTGATGAATTACAGACGCATAAGTTGGTAAGACGACAAGTTAAAAAGTAGTACGTATTTACTCTTGCAAGAAAAATCGAAGCATTAACATTTCTTACAATATCAATAAAAACTTTATATAAGAAATAACTATTTTAGGGCTCTGCAGTAAGTCTGAGGATTCATAATGTTAAGGATCGGGGTTTCATATCCGCGGCGGGAAGAGCACAGAACCCATTGTGTAGTTTTGTGAAAAAATGTAAATCCCTAAATACCATTACCGAGACCCTCAAACCATAAGTAGTCGAACTAGTATATTTATTGTAGTACTTCTTTAAATACCAAATTTTTAGAATAATATAATGTTTTATCACAAATCTAAGGGTCCAACTCACTTTAGGCCTAACATTAGTTAAGCCTTTATTAAGTACATCGTATATCCAATAAAGAGAAAACACTACAAGCTATGTTTTTCTTTAATGTAGTTAGGGATAAACTTTACCGTACCTCATATTATCAATAAATATACTTATAATGTTTCACTTTTTAAACACTTTAATAAGCTTTAAATATATTGTTATACAAAATGTCTACTTAAATATATTTGCATCCATTAAAGTGCGCATGTATTTTCACACAGAAATATAGAGTGGATACCTACTAGTGGCGCAAATTAACAACTAACTACACCTAAACACCTCTGTATGAACGTGTAAGTATACGACATAAAAATAATTATTTATACTCATATCACTGTACTTACAGGAGTGCTAAAATGACTAAGTCCATATATAAACTCGTATTGTGTAGTACAAGGTTAGAGATTGTTAAACAGATATCCAAGTTGTTCACATATTGTTACGAAGACAGCATCTAGCGTGTGACAGGATTTGATCGCACAGTTTCAGTAAACACGTGCAAGTAATGAGTCACCAAAAGTCATGTCATCTCACTGGGACGAAAATGCCATCACCACAGACGATGATTATCGGTAGCGAACAAGTTGACTGAAGCCGGCTTTAATTGGCGCCCTCTACCGCGGCTAGTGAAACGCCGGTTTCGCTGGTTTTTAGTACAACAGCAAGGAGGAAATGGATGGCAGAGACAAAATAACTAATTAGTTCTTCTATCTTACTTCTTTAAGCTGCTAATTGGAAGCTTCGAAAAGAACAACAATAACTGATAAATTTGCACGTAGTTTCTTTTCTTGTAAAATCTGCTTTCTAAACTAGGCCATGTCGTCGGGAGAAGAACGTGACCAAAAGAAGTTGTGTGCACCTTATCAGCGTGACAAGGGCATTACCGCACGTTTTGGTGACAGGCGACGCTTACAGAAAATCGAACAAACAAACGAATAACCCAAAAGTTTCGGAGAAATACCAAGCTTAACCCTAAACACGTGAAAACTGTCGCTAACACAATATATTAATTGTAGTTAACTCTTTTGTTTGTTTGTTTTGGAATTTCGCACAAAGCTACTCGAGGGCCATCTGTGCTAGCCGTCCCTAATTTAGCAGTGTAAGACCAGAGGAAAGGCAGCTAGTCATCACCACCCACCGCCAACTCTTGGGCTACTCTTTTACCAACGAATAGTGGGATTGACCGTCACATTATAACGCCCCCACGGCTGGGAGGGCGAGCATGTTTGGCGCGACGCGGGCGCGAACCCGCGACCCTCAGATTACGAGTCGAACGCCTTAACCCACCTAACCATGCAGGGCTCGTAGAAATGATTGAAAGACGTAAATATTTCATAGCAGAGAAAAAAAAGGTAACACTGACAATATGTAATGTAGATTATTGAATTCCCCCTTACTGAACTGATAGAAAGGACGAGAAAATATAACAGTGATTGTAAAAGCGTAAATGGTTGAAAGACATTTACGTGTGTTGTTAACTTGAACTGGTTCTGATTGTCATATACTCCTACTTCTGGAATTTTTTTAAGGTATTTTTCTCCGATTGTTTTCACCCCGCCCATCCCCCGAGCTTGGGGGAATCTGTTCTGCCTTAAAATACAACAGAAAGACACGTGGTTTCTCGTTCCCCGCGTGCCATTCTACTCCATTAAAAAAATCATTTTGCCATAGCAGTTCTTTAATTTCATAAAATAACAGTTGCTCATTTCATAATGTTAGCGGTCATTTTTTTTCCAGGAGAACATGTCCTCTTAAAATTCCTGCTAGACAGTAATCTATTAGCTGGGTGCATGATTTGGTTTTCTGATACTTCCGAACCTCGTGATCCAATAAAAATGTTGTATACAAAATTCTACTGTAAACATGTATTGTTGTGAGAATCAAATCAACGTTAACTTAGACAAAGTGTTCACAGAACTTGTAAACACTTTACAGAAAACATGCTGTTGTGAGAATCAAATCAACGTTAACTAAGACAAAGTGTTCACAGAACTTGTAAACACTTTACAGAAATCATGCTGTTGTGAGAACCATATCAACGTTAACTTAGACAAAGTGTTCACAGAACTTGTAAACACTGTAACTTTCTAGTGTAATAGAAACATAATTAAACTAATGAATAATTTGATTGGCATATCCACCAGCTAACCTATCTATTTCATGACGCATGTTATTTTTTGTAAAATGTAATAAGCGTGCGTAATATACAATAATTTTGACCTTAGACATCCCATAACCGTGACTTTCATTTCAGTTACAACCCTAAAAATTGGGTTTCGATACCTGTGGTGGGTACAGCAAAATAGTCTATTGTGTTAGTTCTGAATATAACAATTACACACTTAAGTTTCCAAGTGAAAGTTTGCTAAGTTTGGCTCTTTTCTCAATAATATTTCCGTGAACTGGTTCAACCACCGACATCAGAGCGAGTTCCGATAGGTGCAGACAGTTTCTTGGAAAGGTTCACAACTTTTTAAAATGAATCATTCTCGGGTTTTGGAAGCTATCAACAGTTTAAACACAAGGCAAGCTGTAATTCTAAGAAAAGTTCTTGTATTTTCAATCTAATTAAGTTGCTTAACCAACCTTTAAAAGCCAAGATTACTAGAAATTCAGCGAAACATACCCCGATCAACTGCCGCGAGGGCAGATTAGAAGAATGAAAAGGTTGCTGACCTTTTGTTTTTGACTTCTGGCGGTTTGTTTATGGTCTTTCGTAAAGTTTTATTATACCTAAACAGCTAAAATCGAAATAGTTCAAATTATTTCCTGTCAATACTTTTTTTTATATGCATAAACATTTTGTTCGTTTATTTGTTGCTGAAACAGTGCTACCCTAGGTCTGTTTGTGCTATGAGCACCGTGGGCATCGAAACCCGAATTTTGGCATTATAAGTCTTCCGAATTACCGTTAAATTAAGGGGAAACATTCTTTTTAAAAGCTTCCATTAAATATACTTGGGTCAATGGTTAATTTGTTGTTATCCATCTAGCTATCAACAGTAATATCTTGTCTTTATTTCTAATGAGTAGTTCCTCTTTTATTAGTTTAGTGTCACTGATTGCAGTGTTCACGATATCAAAACTAAGAATACATTACACATATTTGTAAGAATATTTAGAATGACTATACACGAGAAAAGAAAGAAACGGAAACCTAATTATCATTATTTTTGTAAGCCCTTGTATGAATATCGTGTTAGTTTGTACTGTCTAAGACACTCCCCTACAGACTTACAATGCTAGAAACGGGGTTTAGATACCTTTGACATTTTGAGGCTCTAAAATTAATTGATTATAATCAATAAACCCTTCTGTGCTTCAAGAGAACTAGACGAATAACAGAAAGTGAATTATAGAGAAAAATATTGAAAGTTATAGCGAAAACTTAATATCCATAGAATACATCATCAAAAACCTTCTAAGAAGCTTTGGACACAATATGGCGGCTGTGCTACGTTTTCTGATGATATTTTTTTTATAAAGAGAATGGACAGTAGGTGCTACTACTCTCAGTTAAAATATTATGAGTATTTGCCGTATGTTCTGCTTTACATTACTCTATTTTATTTTATCAACAACTACTAATACTTTATGATATTTTTAACCGTGGCATAATGGCTCATAAAATGGCTCCGAGTTTTTCAAGTACAAACTTTCAGTTCGTACCTCCATCATCTCCAGACTGATTTGAGATCTAATTACAGTTTTGGACTCAGGATGTCAAATCCTTTCGATTAATATATTTGACCATGTCCAAGGTCTCAGATTGATTTACTCTGATCCTGCTTAAAATAATTTGAATTTCAGAGTAGGCTGGCAGAGATCCTGATGAATAATAAAATCTAATTGGTTATACGTGCGCCCCACGCTTGATATTATTAATAGCTGGCGCACAAAAAGAAGAACAGGTCTTAAAAATTAATTTGATCTCGACTAAAATAATCTCAAATGCCGCCTATTAACGATTTCCTCCTTATTTTATACCGTTTTAGTAAAATAGTGTGAAAAACTTCATAAGGGTTAGCCAATATTTTTTTAAGATATCATTCAATATAATTTAACTTTTGTTTTCATTTTTCTCCTACACCAGACAGCCTACACAGAGCCTTATGAGATATTAGTGGAATTACGGCCGAAAATCTCTTTAAAAGCGAGGGTACCCAAGGGATAGTATATTTTATTGTAATCTATATATGTATAAACGCAAAAAGAAAAGTATTTAATTTGCTATATAAATGGTGAGATTGGTTTTTGTCTCTCTAAGTTATTTTTATTGAATTGCTGTATAGCCAATCACAGGTTATATAATGTGGCTCGGATCTTTTATTTAACCAATAGCATGGATCAGTTCTTCTTTTTAGCGTATCACAGATTATGTTGTATGGCTCAAACCTTCTATTTAGCCAATCACAGTTTATATTACATGAGTTCAATGAAGATTTTAGATGCAGCTATTTCGAAGCCTTTCTTTTAAAATGAGAGGTTAGGAACTTTTGTGATGTTTTCGGCCTTTATGCTTATAACGTCTAAAAGGCCAGGTCAGGGGCTCCTAGAATGCAGATGTACCAGTCCCTAATTTTGAACAAATCAGAAGAAAGTAGTCGCCAATACAGAACTTTTCTATCTCAGAATGTGGTATGAAGCCACACAAGAGCTCTGAAGAGCCATCTCTAGCCGTGAACTGATTTCCTGGACGGAAGTAAGTTTAATCAGTAGCACCCAGCAGTATTTTTCGTTTCAACAATGGAAATTTACTGTCACTCTTATAGCACACCCACAACCTCAAAATACGGAGCATATTTGTTTTTACGGCAACTTGACGCGAACCGTAAATCCTTGAGTTTACAATCTAGGCTCACTAACGACAAAAACGTGCCCGATTCACCATCAAGGGCTCTGGACTTTCGTAATCAAACATTATCGATTTTTCTTAGTTTCTCGATTTAGTTAAGTTGATATATCGTTAAATTCGCTTGTTTCAATGTGGTGTTAAAGGAAACCCATGTTAGACTAGCTGCTATGTCCACAGCGGGATTAGAACCTCGGATTTTAGCATTTTAAGTTCATAGAGCAACGTACCCCACCAGGGGGATATACATCCATAAAATCGGGGAATAGTCTAAACTATGAGTAACAATTGAATATAACCACTGAAAAAAAAAGGAAAAACAAACAAGCATGTCAGAGCCGAACAACTGATTGGTGGCGCCC
The DNA here is from genome assembly GCF_004210375.1 of Tachypleus tridentatus. NCBI lineage: Eukaryota > Metazoa > Arthropoda > Merostomata > Xiphosura > Limulidae > Tachypleus > Tachypleus tridentatus. The sequence goes on from NC_134826.1 coordinate 71,015,434, forward strand.
AATTACGTAACTGTAATTTAATAATCCAATCTAAGAAAGCTTCTTCTTCTGATTAAAAAGATATACTAATAAGTTGTACATGTAAGATGTCTTAACAGGAAAGAAAGGAGAATGTAATGTTTATAGATACCGCTTATCTTTGGATCCATCCTTGAATAAAGTCAGTTATGTTAACTGGAAGTGAAGAAATGATGATGAAAGTGGAGAAAAAAGAGTAATAGGAAGGTCAAGTGGCCTGAGAGGTCAAAATCACATTAGATTAGAAGAAAGCAAGGTGTATAATATTGATTCCGGAGGATATGGGAACACTGAAACATCTAAAACCATTACTACTATATATAGCTGTATCCTTTTTCATACTTCATGGATTTAAAATATCAAAAAACAATTCTGAACAGCAGAGTCAGGTAGTTTATTTCTACCAATCAGCGTCTTCTGGGATGTGATATTTCAGAATTTGGCGTGATGCCTAGAAGGGGTCGGTTTGTTGTGACCGGACAGGGGTCTTAATTTAACAAATTCAGAATTCTTGTTAGGCCTAGAACAACGACAGGAGGTAGGCAACAATTCGTTTTTTTATGTATACATACAAACACAAGTTTAATACACGTCTTAGTTTGTATAATATTTATCCTTACATACAAACACAAGTTTCATACACGTCTCAGTTTGTACAATATTTATCCTTACATACAAACACAAGTTTCATACACGTCTCAGTTTGTACAATATTTATCCTTACATACAAACACAAGTTTCATACACGTCTCAGTTTGTACAATATTTATCCTTACATACAAACACAAGTTTCATACACGTCTCAGTTTGTACAATATTTATCCTTACATACAAACACAAGTTTCATACACGTCTCAGTTTCTACAATATTTATCCTTGCATACAAACACAAGTTTCATACACGTCTTAGTTTGTACAATATTTATCCTTACATACAAACAGACTAGGCTCGCTGTTTAGCCACGGGAGCATTATAACATAACAACCAATCTCCCTATTAATTGGTAAAAAAGGTGGAAGTGGGTGGTTTTGACTAGCTGTCTTCCCTCTAGATTATCACTGCTAAATTAGTGACGACAGCGCAGATAGCTCTCGAGTAGCTTTGAGCGAAATTCAAGCCGAACCGAAGCAATTATTAATGTTAATGTTATTAACCTCCTAACATAGTGTAACTGTTATATAAAGTTCATGCAGTAATGTTAATGTTATTAATCTCCTAACGTAGTGTTACTGTTATATAAAGTTCATATGGAAATATTTTTTGTTTTTTTAATTTTTTTACCCATCGCTAATCAACCTTTAAGTGTCTAAATATTATTATGTGTTAAGTTGATTTAATCAAGTAAATTATCCGACGTTAATGTATAAGTGACACTTTTTTAAGTGTAGTGACTTGAAATGACCCTGTAGACAAGTCTTCGTGTTTTTTGACTACACAACTAACAAACTTGCACACTGTTTGGTAATCCTTCGTGTGCACGCGGAGTGGGGTGGGGGAATCTACAACGCGTGCTTGACCTACGGGGCTAAACATTTAGAAGTCGAGCTAAAGCAGAACGTGCGACTTGCGGAGCCTCGTGACTTGATTTATTTCACTCTTCAGCCCCATATTTTTCATTAAAAATTATATTCAAATTTGGTTCTTAACCAGGTTACGAGGTAACTAAACGGTGCATCTCCTTTGTATTTTGTTTTTGCCAAATATAAACTTTGCGAGAGTACTTTTTGGAATATGTAAGCTCGAATTAATTTTTAACCGAAAGACTCAAAATCAGTTGGAGTATGAACTACTCTTCATGATTATCAGTGACAAGTCCGCCATAATAACTATCGTAACGTCACCGTTATTTGTCGCGAATCACGTGACAAGTCCAGCATAATAATGGTCGTGACGTCACCATGATATTTCACAAATTACGTGACAAGTCCAACATAATAGGATTAGTTGCTTAATTATATTTCACAAAGGAACACCTGTAACTCCCACTTCAGTCGTCACGTTTCCTTACAAGTTCAGTGTATAGAAGATTTCTTTCAACTTTAAAGAAACGGAGAAAGAAAATTAAACATTTGAAATATTCACTTTTAAATTTCCATATTGAGAGAAAAGAAAAATTAAAACGAGTGAATAAATGTAGCAGTTATGGTGAGTGAAATTTTTCCGACCAAGTTGACAGTTTTTGAATGTGCCTCGTTATTGCCACTGAGCTACGATACACGGATGCTATATTTGAATCGAATCTGTCAGTTACCAAGGTGTTTCAAGTACTCTTTTCTAGAGCGAGCACTTGTAGTTATTCAATCAAACACTAAGCACTAAAGGCGGGAAAAATGCTTCAATTTAATTGGAGTAGAAATTGCGTTATTCACCTGACTGTTTCACACTTTAAAAAAAGGCAACCATATGGTTTTGATTGACGAGGTCTCTTCGGAAATCTGTCTGTTCTACTAAATTTAACATTTCGCAGAATACTGGGGCATATCGCCACTAAACTGGCGGGGCTTATAACTCCTGGGGGCATGTCACTCTCCTTTCATCTACCGCTTGGTCTCATGGCATAGTCCATAATTTCACACGGACACTAGCGTGCACGACGGGCATCAAAGACGGGAAACGTAACGAGCGTGTTATGTTCATCAGCCCGTATGGCGAGGCACATCCGGGCGGCGACATAGAAACCTAAAGAAATCTTTTCTTACCAATTACACATCCCTGGCCCGTTAACAACTTCATTAGCTCGTTAATATGGGCATCCTTAACTGTTGTTCTTAACTGGTTCGGTTGGAATAAACATGGTATCACTTTCAGTTTTCAGGGTTAAGGTTTTCTTCCAACATCGCGTTGAAATTTTCTTAACGACCAGGAAATTCAAATCATAAGCTTTGTTGTTGTGTTCATTTGAACAGACAAAACACGAACAAACATATGTAATAATAATAAAGACCCAGCCATCAGTCACAACCATCCTAGAAATTACAGAAAACAACAATCGAGGAAAATGTGTTATCAAACACCTACCGATTAAACTTACCAGTGTTTAATAGCTTTGATTAGATGGGCGAGAATTTACGTTTTATAAAAATTGTGACTTTCAATACCTCAGTGATAGTGTACTTATTGGAGCACGTAACAGTTTTTTAACTTTATGTTGGTTTGTCTGGAGTTGAGCACAAAACTCCACAACGCGCTATCTCTGCTCTGCCCTCCACGAGTGTCGAAATCCGATTCCTAGCGTAGTAAGGTCGCAGACATTCAGCGGTGCTACATGGAGGGGGAGAGAAAAGAACCATCTCAGATTTTTAATGTGTATTTTATAGCAGAGCCACATCTGCTGCGTCCGCCAAGAGGAATCTAACTTCCAATTTTGGCATTGTAAATCCTTAGACTTTCCGCTGGGGGACAATATTATGTTTGACGGAACGATTATTGACAGTTTTCATTAAAATTTTTTTTGTCCTTTCCACCTTCCAGTGGCTCAGCATTAACCTCGAGGGATTATAACGCCAGAATTTAGAGTTTGAGTCCTATAGTCCAATGAGCGCAAATTACCTAGTAACTATTTTCAATTTCTGTAAAGAATCTCTTTCTAACCTCCATCTCCCAGTGGACAACCATTAAGTTTGATGATGAATTATCCAGTGGACAACCATTAAGTTTGATGATGAATTATAATTTGGTTTGAATTTCGCGCAAAGCTACATGAGGGCTATCTGTGTTAATGAATTATAACGACAGCATTCGGGGATCGATCCTTACATTTAACAAAGAACAGGCAGTTCTTGGCTTGTTATTAAGTCCAAAGCTACAGAAAGGGCTATCTGTGCTCTGCCCACCACGGGTATCGAAACCCGCAGATATATACCACTATTGCCACTGGGGGGCAGCACAGACAGCCCATTGGCTATTCCAAAAAAAAAAAAAAGGATAAACCAAATATTTCTATAATTTTATAGGTTTTGAAGCATGTGTTACATTTATCCTTCTGAATTATTCAACAAACAAGCTGTTTAAGATACTAAAAAGAAATACGTGGTCTAATTTATCATTTGTCACTGAGTTATATTCCAGATTTATGGTTACGGTTGTTATTTCTAGAAACCGCTATAACTCGGTGACAAGCGGCAGATTGAATGATGAATCAGGCTACATATTTACCTTTAGTATCTTAATCAACTTGTCTGTTGAATAATTCAGAAGGATAACTTAGAAGCGTAAATGCTACATATTTTCCAACAGGCATATAAATATCGATTTTACTGAAGTGGGTAATAGACAACAACAAACAACACATAATTTACGGTACACCGTTAAAAAGAAACCTATCGTGTTTTTGTTTAAATTTCACGCAAAGCTATACAAGGGTTATCTGCGTTAGCCGTCCGTAATTTAGCAGTGTAAGACTAGAGGGAAGGCAGCTAGTCATCACTACCAACCACTAACTTTCGGGCTACTCTTCTACCGACGAATAGTTTAATTTGGTGGTGTTTTATGGCGCAAAGCAACTGGTCGATCTGCGCCCAACGAATAGTGGGATTGATCGAAACACTATAACGCTCCCACGGCTGAAAGAGCGAGCATGTTTGGTGCAATGGGGATTCGAATCCGCGACCCTCATATTACGAGTCATATATACGAGCCTTAACCACCTGGCCATGTCGGGCTCATCGTGTTTTTATTTTTTTAATTTTTCCATTAATTTGCTCATGTCTTGGACTATCGATAAGGGGCGTTATTTCATGAAATCGGTTTGAATTAGTGACAAGTGGATTTGTCATTTATTATTGGAATAGAAGAAAAAATATTTGGATTAATTTATGTTTTGTATTTTTTTAACTTCAAATCATTTTTGAATTATACCCTGATGGGATGTGTAATTAGGCCCACTTTGGGTGTTCTCTCAACTAGCGCCTTCTAGATATTAATATCTCAGTTTCTGCTTTCCACCCACGTTTGGAGTATCACTAAGTGTTAATTACAATAGTTATCAAACCACGACATTCGATAAAATCTACAATCCGTGAGTAAACTAGAAACAGGGTTTAGGTCAGGTCAGGTTTTCAGTGACCAATCGTTAATATGTAATCCGGTTTTTGTTGTTTTATTTGCACATTAGAGTGTTACTGCAGCGTCAAAGGGGCAGGTTAAACAAGTTAGTTATTTGTATTAGATCTATTGACATAGGTGCATCATGGTATGTACAGAAATATACCAAATTGTCCAACAAAAGAAGTAGAAAGAAAGAGAAGGTTAGGTTTACACTTACTTAAACTTTAACATGCAGTTATAACCTATTAGTTTTATGTTCAACTCATGTTTTTTGTTGTATTTTTTCAAACTAAACAGAAATTACTCAATCGTAAACGACGATTTTAAAAACTGACAAGAGTTTGCCCTCGACCAAATTATCCATCTGGCTGCCCCCTTCATCTAGACGGTAGACAAACTTCATTCCTGACCTCAATTAAGGCAGAGAAAGCACGATTACAATTAGGCCTAATTTTATTAATAACTAAAAGGCTTTTAAAAACCATCATGTGAGTATTTTGCTTTGCCGTGACGCTTTGGTTGCTATGATGTGATGTCTGGGATCTCGTAAAGATGATTACAATTAAGCCTACTTTTATTCCGGATTAATTCCACATATCAACTTCCAACAAATAATGTTTTAACTGTGCATGGAACTTCTTTTGAACATCTTGACCCAGTTAAAAAACTTAGAAAATCGTCTCGTGAATATGTCGTTTGTTATGATGCTTTAATATTTATGTTGTTTTGATTTGCTATCTGGAATTTCACGTAAAGATGATTACAATTAAACCTACTTTTGTTCTGGATTTAAAAACATTTGAAATCTCCCCATCAATATGTTGTTTGTTATGATCCTTTGGTTTCTATGTTGTTTTGATTTGCTGTCTGTGGTTGCGCAAATTTTTGTCTTGAAATCAGATGACATAGAAAAAGGCTAAAAGTCGTCGTTGCAGTCTACGAGTTTAACGCACTATTTGCGTCTGCGTAAAACATTCCTTCTGAACTGTAGACCAGAGGAAGAACAGTGGGGCAACAGAACCCACCAACGATCTCTTCTATTGTTCACTGTAAAACTTTGTGCGAAACGTTATTTACACAACGGGTTATCTATCTGTGCGCTGCTCGCCGCAGGTATCGAAACCCGATTTTTACCATCATAAATATTCAACATTAACGGTGAGACATCAGGGACGTGCGAAACGGTCGGGGCGTTTATGCTACGACTTAGTTTAGGTAAGATGCCTTTGTAGGTAAACATCTGTTGGATGCAACAGACCAAAGAGAAAACAAAAGCTGTTTATCTGTAAAGTTCTATTTACAAATACTAAAATGTACGGAAACCTTAACTAGTTTTTCCAGCTGTGCAGTTTCTGTAGTTGAAGCTAGAAAAAAACAACACATAAAAATAAAACTAGAAAGTTCAACATAGAATGATTTATTACCGTAATTACGTAAATATCTTCCCTATAAATAATCGCTGTCAGAAAGCAGGTTTACGATGTTTGGGTTTTGATAGAATGACTGCTATCACGCCATGTACCTCGAACGAAAACTCATGAAACCAAGAATAAAAAGAGACGTTTTTTGGGTAATGGTTTCAGGTTTCAAACAGGTCTCCTGTCAATCAAACTCTAATTAGCTGACAATTGATACTTACTGTGCTTTCTCTGGTGAAAAGGTATAGCTTAAGGTCTGCCTACTGAACGTTTCATTGTATAGCGTTTCAAGGTTTTCGTCTTGCTCATTAGCTACACTTGTGTGTTTGTTTGCTTTGAATTGTACCTTGTACAAAACACATTACTTCCTTTGATACCACTCTTTTCTTTCATAAATTTGCGATACAGGCAGAGTAGTTAGCTCTCATTGGAACACCTATTACTTGTTTAGAAACCTGGTTATTGAAAAAATAATTATTATTATTTTTGGAGCGAAATTTTCTTTCTTCCAGTACTACAACAGTATAACAGAGCTGTGTCATTAATGAATTAAAACGGGTTGGTTATTTTTACTATCCAAAATGTCTGTTTTTTTATTAATACACAAGTTTTTAATTTTATTAAATAAAATATTAAGTAATCTATTTAATAAAATGGATTATTTGAATTTCGCGTAAAGCAATACGAGGGCTATCTGCGCTAGCCGTCCCTAATTTAGCAGTGTAAGACTAGAGGAAAGGTAGCTAGTCATCACTACCCACCGCCAACCCTTGGGCTACTCTTTTACCAACGAATAATGGGATTGATCGTCACATAATACCCCAATGGCTGAAAGAGCGAGCGTGTTCGATGTGACGGGGATTCCAACCTGCGACCCTCGCATTACGAGTCGAGTGCCTTAGCCACCTGGCCATGCCGGGCCCTCTTTTATTGTAAAAAGTACCGCCACAAAAAAGTACCAATACGTATGTAGTGATATGAACTTCCTTTTCTTCACTACAGTTTGAGACAATAATTGATAAATTTGGTTAAGCTTGTAAGTATCACGTGATCTTCTCGACACAACTACTCTTGGGCTACAAACAATAGCGGCATTCAATTTTGGACTGATAAAGTGGACAAAGGACAGCTATCAACAGCATCCACCGCCAACTGATGAGCTATATTCAAATATAATAGTGGAATTTAACTCTTACTCTTATAACGTCCACGATTCCGTACACAACTGGCTGATTCGAAAAACATATTCCAAAATAACCCTACGACAAGACTCGATACGTTTGATTTGAACATCTAATAGAAAACATAAATTACACATTTAGTTTATATGTTATTACATCCATATTTGAAAAGGTGAGCATCCGTATCACCCATATTTTTCACCTCTCTTTCTTCTGATCTTCAAATGAAATTTGAAAGTATGCGACATATAATACTATTTTTTATGGTAGAAAAACCAAAAATCACCCATCATGTAGAAGGGATCAAAGTTAGGAGACACCCCAACTTTATTTCTGTTCAAAACTTTTACTTGCGCTAAAACACGAGATTAACCTCCGAAAACTCGCAATGAACATTTCTTTTACTAGTACTAGTAAGATATTCGTTTATGTGTGAGGGGGTCGTACAAAAAGTTTATACTTGAGTGTAAAAAGAGTTCATTTATTCATACTTTCCATAAATATATTATAATATGTAACTTTGAAATTATAAAAGATAAATAATTATGTGAAATACTCAATGAAATGATATAAAGAATTGTTACAAATATAATTAGCAAAATATTCTAAAATCCACTGAAAACAATGTTGATGAATATATTTTGAAACGTAACTATATTATATCTCATCCACCCAGGTGGTGTTTTCTGGAATGAAAGTTTTATGTGGTTAAAAAATAATATTGAAATTTTCCTATATAATATTAAATATATACAGATTTATCATTTTCTCATTTAAAAAGTAAGTTTCAAGAATTATAAGAAAAATATGTTATAGTTCTCGTTGATAAAGGTGACTGTAATATTTGTAAAAAAGTTTAATTAATTATGATAAACGAAATCAGCAGTACACAAATATTTAAACTTATTAACCAATCTAGAGTTACAGTAATTAATAATTTCATTAAAGCTTATAATAAATTTTATTCTTAACCACATTTTTCTAGATTTGCCTTTTCTGTGTGTTATTAATTAGGGCCAGCATGGCCAGGTGATTAAGACACTCGACTCGTAATCTGAGGGTCGCGGGTTCGAATCCCCGTCACACCAAACATGCTCGCCCTTTCAGCCGTGGGGGCGTTATAATGTTACGGTCAATCACACTATTCGTTGGTAAAAGAGTAGCCCAGGAGTTGGCGGTGCGTGATGATGACTAGTTGCCTTCCCTCTTGTCTTACATTACTAAATTAGGGACGGCTAGTGCAGATAGCCCTTCAGTAGCTTTGCGGGAAATTCAAATAATCCATTTTATTAAATAGATTACTTAATATTTTATTTAATAAAATTAAAAACTTGTGTATTAATAAAAAAACAGACATTTTGGATAGTAAAAATAACCAACCCGTTTTAATTCATTAATGAGACAGCTCTGTTATACTGTTGTAGTACTGGAAGAAAGAAAATTTCGCTCCAAAAAATAATAATAATTATTTTTTCAATAACCAGGTTTCTAAACAAGTAATAGGTGTTCCAATGAGAGCTAACTACTCTGCCTGTATCGCAAATTTATGTAAGAAAAGAGTGGTATCAAAGGAAGTAATGTGTTTTGTACAAGGTACACGTGTACCTCTAAACAAATAACGATGCTTGTGTAGTCGGCATCACAGAGACATATTGGTAGAAAATGGCGGGCTCTGACGCGAGATGTTCCTGACTTTTATCATACGAAAGAAGATGTTTTATCTGTATTATTTTCTTGTAACAATGCGAAAACCTTGGGGTAAAACAATGGTTATAAAGGCATGTGACGTCACGGGCTTTTCCAAACCAGGCCAACAGGAAACTGCTATCGGCCTCTTATTAAATAAAGGGGCATGCACTCAGGTATAACCAATCAAATTATTCACCCACCACCGTACATTACCTATGTCTCCATCCAAGCACGCAGACGATAGAATTGTATTAAACCTTTAACGTTCGTGTTTACACAAAGAATTGATAGTCTGGTACTTGCAAGACCTCTTCTGTACAGCTTATTACGGACATTAGTCGAGTTTGTCATTGTATAATTACATCTTTCTTTGACAGAAAGGTTATCCAGGACGTCACAGTTCGTCAGCACCATGAACTGCATGAGTGAATTATAGAAGTCACGTGCTGTTACGTTTTATTTACACGTATTATTTTCTTCGTCTTACTAAGAGTTATCACTACAAGCTGGCTTTAAAATTATACATTAATGTTATATAAGACTGTTGCGATATCCTTAACATCAGAGAATGTAACTGCCCAAAGGCGCAGGTGCAGATGTTTCTGATACATTTTCGAGCTACGTTCCGTTAAATTTTATATGGTTTATCTTCATATTTAAAAAAACCCAATGTCAACTCACCTTCATTTATATCGCAGTGTCAATACATCTAGTTCTAATTGTATTACGGTCTCTGTATATTATGAACAAAAAAGTCAACTTATGGGAATATCAAGGTGGTGGTGCCTCTGGTAACAGTAACCCTACCAATAACAACTCTCTATCACATGAATATTTTACTTGCAGTATCTTTCAGTCAAGAGGAATCAGAGTATATAACTTAGCAATCCTATAAAACTTGAATTATATACATATAATTCCAATATAATGATTTCAGTAGGGCATCTTACACTTTATTTTTCGATTTATGTTAGACAACAAATATGGCGTCAGAACAAAACAGTGTAGCCTGAATTCAAAGACATCGAATTTTCTTTCAAGTCGATTCCACAGTTTTGATCACAGTGATATTGGATAATTACAAATGAAATCCCATACTTAAAATGGTATCTTGAAAACTGCATGTCTTCCAGGGAGAAAAATAATAAGGAACATAGAACAAATCAAACATTTCACTTAGAAACGTTTGGACATTGTAAAAGGGATTCCAAACTATCATACTTGGTACACGTGATATTACAGAGCACGTGGAATCAAACGAACAAGCTAGCGTAAGAAAGATAGAACATTAATCAGAGTACTTTCACAAAGTGTATTTGTCTTTACTGGGGACACGAGACTACTTTCTGAATGTGCCTTCAACTTTATTACGTGTTTAGATATTTCACCTAACTATCTTAATACACACGTGATATAGGTTGGTGGAACTGTATATACATATACCATACAGTTGTATATACAAGTCATCTAAGGTACATCTATAATGTATGGTATAGGTATCTTAACAGTTATTTATGTTGATCTAGTAGTATATACAAGTAATCTAAGGTACATTTAGAATGTATGGTATATGTAACCAAAGAGTGATGTATGGGCATGCTATGGCCAGTTGGGTTAAAGCGTTCTACTCGTAATCCGAGGGTCGCATTAAAGATGCTCACCCTTTCAGCCATGGGGGCGTTATAATGTGTCGGTCAATCCCACTATTCGTTGGTAGAAAAAGTAGCCCAAGAGCTGGCGGTGGGTGGTGATGATTAGCTGTCTTCCCTCTAGTCTCACACTGTTAAATTAGGGACAGCTAGCGCAGTATAGCCCTTGAGAATCTTTGCGTGAAATTCAAAACAAACGAACAATATGTATCTAAACAGTGATGGATATTGAGGTAGTTGTATATACAAGTACCCTAGTTACAAGAACACAACTGTAGTGTTGAGAAGCCCGAGTTCTTAAATCAACTCGACTCGTAATCTGAGGGTCGCGAGTTCGAATCTACGTCACACCAACCATGCCCGCCCCTTCAGCCGTGGGGGCGTTATAATGTTTCAGTCAATCCCACTATTAGTTGGTAAAAGAGTAGCCCAAGCGTTGGCGGTGGGTGGTGATGACTAGTTACCTTCTTTCTAGTATTACACTGCTAAATTATGGTCGGATAGTGCACACAGCCCTTGAGTAGCTTTGCGCGAAATTCAAAACAAACCAAACTATTAAAGGTACAACTTTCATATACATAAACATTACAGTTTCTATCGGTACTACCCGAACACGTTACCCCTGCAGTACTTCTCAGAGAAAATATTCAGTTTCTAATTTTTTATGTTAATGAAGTATGACTACTATAATTAGACAAGCAGAGTTGCATATTTAAACATCTCTACACTGTTTATGTGAGATAGGAGAACTTCACGTTAATAATAATAGATTTCTTTTTCTTATAAAATATGATATTCATATAACTTATATATTTTTATATTACGTAGATAACATTTATAATTACTTGGAAACAGTTAACAGTAAACAGTTTATAACATGAAACTTCCAGGGTTATATGTAAACTATAACAATAACGGTTCTGGAAACATATCCCTGAGCTTAGTTTCGTGATCTTGCGTCAAGTTTGTCCAACATTATTTCTTTAGTTACGTTTTTCTCAACGTAACGTCTAACTTACATAATTTCTTGTATTACATCTCCTAGCGTTGTTTCTTGAGTTACGTATTTCGTAACATTATTTGTTGAACTACGCATATCCTAGCGTTGTTTGTCGAAACGATTTCTATGTTACCTTCTTGTGAAATGAAATTGACAGTTTCAACTCGCTATACGACAGCCTTCTTGTACAGACTCGTGTCTTAAAGTGATGGTAAAATATTTAAAGCTACTATGGCTTCAATATATAGCTCGTGACGTTACGTCACAATACGTGTATAAACCTAGTCCATGTCATTCCCTTCTTTAGCAATAGAGTTAGACTTAAGGCTTTTTCTTCTGTGAGGATTGTATACAAATATCTACTATTTTTCTTTTTTACTTTAGAATTCCAATTCGTCCCTCACTCATGGTAAAACCACTTCAGTGAAGGACTCTTTTTATGTACATTAATTTTCGATATTTTTCAACGTGATCGTTGTTGTCCTTCCTGATTATTTGATGATGTTTATTGCTCACAGAACAGCATTTTTTCTTTAACAGTATCGTATAAAATGCGACAAAGGTATTAAGAATATTGATTCGGTTTTATATCACGTGATCTTTTTATATTAGTAGCATCTAATTAATAATAAGTTTGTTTCTGAAAAACCACTACCAACGAATAGTGGGATCGACCGTAACGTTATAACGCCCCCCAGGCTGGGAGGGTAAGCATGTTTGGTATGACGGGGAGTTGAACCCGCTACCCTCGGATTACGACTCGAGTGCCTTAACCGCCTGACCATGTCGGCTCGTAACAAAATAAAAATAAAAAAAGTCATTATTGCGTTGATAAAGGTCGTGGACACTTTGAACACTTGTTTTAAGTGCTTCAATTGGTTGTCATTTCAGAATTTTAACTGAAAGCTATAAAAGACCTATCAGTGAATAGTTGTCCCGATTTTTGAACCGAGAAACTAGGAGAAAGAGGCCGTCTGGTCAACAACACCCACTACCAGCTCTTGAGCTACTAATGTGTGATTGAATAGTAGGATTCAGCTGTTACTTTTATAACGCACCCACGATTCCACTGTGCGAAATACGTTATTGTAGCCTTTCGCAGCCTTTGGCACGCTGACACTAAGCCACGCCCAGCCTAGATTAATTCAGCGATCATACCAATACGTATTAGTTATAAGGAAAATGTTGTGTTGGATACCGGTATGGTTTACGTAACTGGGGAAGGAGAGGCTGTTGTATCCCCCTGTGTATCATCATGCTGTTGACATAGTATGTCTAAGTACGCTTGCCCAGTAATGTTATTATTGTTACAGAGAGATGTAATCTCAAACATACCGTGTAACAAAGAAACATCAACCTGTTCTTTGTTTGATAAACCAGGTAACTTACGTTATATTTCTTTGTTTGTTTTATGAATTTCGGGCAAAGATACATGAGGGCTATCTGCGCTAGCCATCCCTAATTTAGCAGTGTAAGACTAGAGGAAAGGCTGCTAGTTGGTCTCTAGTCGGTTAGAGTCGGGGATTCGAACCCGCGGCCCTCAGATTACGATTCGAGTGCTTACCTTATACATATATCACTACGGCTACTATGTATGTTATATAATGCCACTTACATATCTGTTTTTCTTAAGTTTTTCTTATATGACTGTTATTTATCACATATCTTTGCTAAATATATGAACATGTATGAATCAATGTGTTACTGAGAATAGTAGTAAACACTGTTATACTGGTGTCAAGTTAACACATTATCTGTTTAATGAAAGCTAACTATTCGAATGAAAGAAATGAAATCGAATAGAAAACTGTATAGATATCCAAGTATATGCACTTCTTACGTTCCTACACACACGTATACGTGAATCTTGTTTCATTAATTGTCTTATCAAACTAACTAGATTAGATACATGTCTTATCAAACTAACTAGACTAGATACATGTCTCATCAAATCCTCTAGACCAGTAACGTGTCTTAACAAATCCCCTAGACCAGTAACGTGTCTCACCAGGCTCGCTACATTAATTTTTATAACATCTAAAGTCAGATTCACAACACACAACTTTGTTAGTCATTTTCTACTATACGTAACTTGCATCAGACAACATACAGTTGAAGTGTTAATATTCTGTGTTTGAGTTGCATCAAATCTGACCATTGTTCTGTGGTCATCTTATAGACTTGTTTTTGTTTACAAATACAATTTCGATCAAATTTTGTAAATCCACGTTACCCTAACTAAAATGGATTTTATCCCTTTTTATGTAAGTCGCAGTCGCTTTTCGACACATAAGTTTGAGGTTGATCTCCATGTACTATCGCTTTAAAGAAGAAACGGTTTTGTTTTTTCGGAGTAAAGACAAAAAGGACTGGTTTGATGTCAACAGTTCCCATGAGGCTCTGTCTCAGATATAAGAATTGTTTGTTTGTTTTTTTGAATTTCGCACAAAGCTACTCGAGAGCTATCTGTGCTAGCCGTCCCTAATTTAGCAGTGTAAGACTAGAGGGAAGGCAGCTAGTCATCACCACCGACCGCCAACTCTTGGGCTACTCTTTTACCAACGAATAGTAGGTTTGACCGTCACATTATAACGCCCCCACGGCTGAAAGGTTGAGCATGTTTAGCGCGATGGGGATGCGAACTCGCGACCCTCGGATTACGAGTCGCACGCCGTAACACGCTTGGCCGTGCCGGGCCCGCAGAGATAAAAAAGAGAAAATGTTTGTTGTTAAAACGCGAATGTGTATAATACAGTATATGTGCTATTTCCACCGTAGTCATCGAACACTGAACTTTCAGGAAAGAATCTCTGAAACTTACTACCGGGTGAAGCTTAAAGTCGTACGATTTTTTTAGATATTGTAAATTATAAATGAATAAATAAATAAATTAATTATAAGTGTATAAAATAAATATTCTCAAGCTCAACATGAATGATGTGATAATGAAATTATCTCCACCCTGATTTTTTTTTGTTGTTGTTGTTCGAGGGTCTTCTCCTCACAGAACGATGTTGTACATAGAATATTAATAGTTTTACCAATCACAATTCCAAAGTCCAGGATCAAGAGTCGAATATCGGTAGTCACTTGCGCCATCTAGTGAAAATATAGTTTTTTAAACCTCCTTGGCTATCAATAAATTATGACAAAATGCCATTGAGTTTTTTAGTGTTAACGTTATTTCATATAACGTATTTTAGTTGTGTTTATTTAAACAACAACTTTCATTTCTAGGTTTATGGATACTTTCTTGTTTTATTACGACATGCGGGATTACGCACAAGATAAAGATTTTTTTGTAAAAATAATTACAGACAGTTTATTCTCTGTATTCTAAAGATGGCTGGTATTGGTATTAAAACTTTAATTAAAATAGTGGATAGAACAATATTTGGACCTTCTTAAGTCATCTTCAGGTTAATAAAGAGAGGTGTTAACCTGAATATGACCTAAAAAGTCGAAACGTTTGGTACTTATTTTAATTAAAGTTTTCATAGCCATACCATAATAGTCTTCACATTTTACTTCAAGTGGGTTTCTTGTCATCATGGACATTTTACCTTTTATTTTTAAATTTCACGCAAAGCTACACCAGGGTTATCTGTGCTAGCCGTCCCTAATTTAGCAGCGTAAGACTCGAGGGAAGGCAACTAGTCATCACCACCCACCGCCAACTCTTGCGCTATTCTTGAACCAACGAATACTAGGATTGACCGTCACACGGCTAAAAAGGCGAACATGTTTGATGCGACGGAGATTCGAGTCTGTGATCCTCAGATCACGACTCGAACGCCTTAACCACGTGGCCATGCCGGGCGCATTTTATCTCTGAACAACAAGAAGAGATTTAAATTACATACATGTGGTAAAAGTAACCTCCTCCCATCCACTTATATTTTCAATATTTCATGAAATTTTTGTTTGAGTTACATAATAATAGAACCAATTATTCTATTTATAACATTCAACATGAACACAGGTAGAATAAGTTGTAACTTTCTTAACACATAATAATAGAACAAATTATCCTGTTTATAACATTCAACATGAACACAGCTAGAATAAGTTGTAACTTTCTTAACACATAATAATAGAACAAATTATCCTGTTTATAACGTTCAACATGAACACAGCTAGAATAAGTTGTAACTTTCTTAACACATAATAATAGAACAAATTATCCTGTTTATAACATTCAACATGAACACATCTAGAATAAGTTGTAACTTTCTTAACACATAATAATAGAACAAATTATCCTATTTATAACATTCAACATGAACACAGGTAGAATAAGTTGTAACTTTCTTAACACATAATAATAGAACAAATTATCCTGTTTATAACATTCAACATGAACACAGCTAAAATAAGTTGTAACTTTCTTAACACATAATAATAGAACAAATTATCCTGTTTATAACATTCAACATGAACACAGCTAGAATAAGTTGTAACTTTCTTAACACATAATAATAGAACAAATTATCCTGTTTATAACATTCAACATGAACACATCTAGAATAAGTTGTAACTTTCTTAACACATAATAATAGAACAAATTATCCTACTTATAACATTCAACATGAACACAGGTAGAATAAGTTGTAACTTTCTTAACACATAATAATAGAACAAATTATCCTGTTTATAACATTCAACATGAACACAGCTAGAATAAGTTGTAACTTTCTTAACACATAATAATAGAACAAATTATCCTGTTTATAACATTCAACATGAACACAGCTAGAATAAGTTGTAACTTTCTTAACACATAATAATAGAACCAATTATCCTATTTATAACATTCAACATGAACACAGCTAGAATAAGTTGTAACTTTCTTAACACATAATAATAGAACAAATTATCCTGTTTATAACATTCAACATGAACACAGCTAGAATAAGTTGTAACTTTCTTAACACATAATAATAGAACAAATTATCCTGTTTATAACATTCAACATGAACACAGCTAGAATAAGTTGTAACTTTCTTAACACATAATAATAGAACAAATTATCCTGTTTATAACATTCAACATGAACATATCTAGAATAAGTTGTAACTTTCTTAACACATAATAATAGAACAAATTATCCTATTTATAACATTCAACATGAACACATTTAGAATAAGTTGTAACTTTCATAACACATAATACAGAACAAATTATCCTGTTTATAACATTCAACATGAATACATCTAGAATAAGTTGTAACTTTCTTAACACATAATAATAGAACAAATTATCCTGTTTATAACATTCAGCATGAACACATCCAGAATAAGTTGTAACTTTCTTAATAAATACTAATAGAACAAATTATCCTGTTTATAACATTCAACATGAACACATTTAGAATAAGTTGTAACTTTCTTAACACATAATAATAGAACAAATTATCCTATTTATAACATTCAACATGAACACAGGTAGAATAAGTTGTAACTTTCTTAACACATAATAATAGAACAAATTATCCTGTTTATAACATTCAACATGAACACAGCTAGAATAAGTTGTAACTTTCTTAACACATAATAATAGAACAAATTATCCTGTTTATAACATTCAACATGAACATATCTAGAATAAGTTGTAACTTTCTTAACACATAATAATAGAACAAATTATCCTATTTATAACATTCAACATGAACACATTTAGAATAAGTTGTAACTTTCATAACACATAATACAGAACAAATTATCCTGTTTATAACATTCAACATGAATACATCTAGAATAAGTTGTAACTTTCTTAACACATAATAATAGAACAAATTATCCTGTTTATAACATTCAGCATGAACACATCCAGAATAAGTTGTAACTTTCTTAATAAATACTAATAGAACAAATTATCCTGTTTATAACATTCAACATGAACACATTTAGAATAAGTTGTAACTTTCTTAACACATAATAATAGAACAAATTATCCTATTTATAACATTCAACATGAACACAGGTAGAATAAGTTGTAACTTTCTTAACACATAATAATAGAACAAATTATCCTGTTTATAACATTCAACATGAACACAGCTAGAATAAGTTGTAACTTTCTTAACACATAATAATAGAACAAATTATCCTGTTTATAACATTCAACATGAACACAGCTAGAATAAGTTGTAACTTTCTTAACACATAATAATAGAACCAATTATCCTATTTATAACATTCAACATGAACACAGCTAGAATAAGTTGTAACTTTCTTAACACATAATAATAGAACAAATTATCCTGTTTATAACATTCAACATGAACACAGCTAGAATAAGTTGTAAC
The DNA here is from genome assembly GCF_004210375.1 of Tachypleus tridentatus. NCBI lineage: Eukaryota > Metazoa > Arthropoda > Merostomata > Xiphosura > Limulidae > Tachypleus > Tachypleus tridentatus. The sequence goes on from NC_134826.1 coordinate 71,033,743, forward strand.
TTTCTTAACACATAATAATAGAACAAATTATCCTGTTTATAACATTCAACATGAACACTTATAGAATAAGTTGTAACTTTCTTAACACATAATAATAGAACAAATTATCCTGTTTATAACATTCAACATGAACACATCTAGAATAAGTTGTAACTTTCTTAACACATAATAATAGAACAAATTATCCTGTTTATAACATTGAACATGAACACAGCTAGAATAAGTTGTAACTTTCTTAACACATAATAATAGAACAAATTATCCTGTTTATAACATTCAACATGAACACAGCTAGAATAAGTTGTAACTTTCTTAACACATAATAATAGAACAAATTATCCTGTTTATAACATTCAACATGAACACTTATAGAATAAGTTGTAACTTTCTTAACACATAATAATAGAACAAATTATCCTGTTTATAACATTCAACATGAACACAGCTAGAATAAGTTGTAACTTTCTTAATACATAATAATAGAACAAATTATCCTGTTTATAACATTCAACATGAACACATCTAGAATAAGTTGTAACTTTCTTAACACATAATAATAGAACAAATTATCCTGTTTATAACATTCAACATGAACACATCTAGAATAAGTTGTAACTTTCTTAACACATAATAATAGAACAAATTATCCTATTTATAACATTCAACATGAACACAGGTAGAATAAGTTGTAACTTTCTTAACACATAATAATAGAACAAATTATCCTGTTTATAACATTCAACATGAACACAGCTAGAATAAGTTGTAACTTTCTTAACACATAATAATAGAACCAATTATCCTATTTATAACATTCAACATGAACACAGCTAGAATAAGTTGTAACTTTCTTAACACATAATAATAGAACAAATTATCCTGTTTATAACATTCAACATGAACACAGCTAGAATAAGTTGTAACTTTCTTAACACATAATAATAGAACAAATTATCCTGTTTATAACATTCAACATGAACACAGCTAGAATAAGTTGTAACTTTCTTAACACATAATAATAGAACAAATTATCCTGTTTATAACATTCAACATGAACATATCTAGAATAAGTTGTAACTTTCTTAACACATAATAATAGAACAAATTATCCTGTTTATAACATTCAACATGAACACAGCTAGAATAAGTTGTAACTTTCTTAACACATAATAATAGAACCAATTATCTTATTTATAACATTCAACATGAACACAGCTAGAATAAGTTGCAACTTTCTTAACACATAATAATAGAACAAATTATCCTGTTTATAACATTCAACATGAACACAGCTAGAATAAGTTGTAACTTTCTTAACACATAATAATAGAACAAATTATCCTGTTTATAACATTCAACATGAACACAGCTAGAATAAGTTGTAACTTTCTTAACACATAATAATAGAACAAATTATCCTGTTTATAACATTCAACATGAACATATCTAGAATAAGTTGTAACTTTCTTAACACATAATAATAGAACAAATTATCCTATTTATAACATTCAACATGAACACATTTAGAATAAGTTGTAACTTTCTTAACACATAATACAGAACAAATTATCCTGTTTATAACATTCAACATGAATAGATCTAGAATAAGTTGTAACTTTCTTAACACATAATAATAGAACAAATTATCCTGTTTATAACATTCAGCATGAACACATCCAGAATAAGTTGTAACTTTCTTAATAAATACTAATAGAACAAATTATTCTGTTTATAACATTCAACATAAACACAGCTAGAATAAGTTGTAACTTTCGTAACACATAATAATAGAACAAATTATCCTGTTTATAACATTCAACATGAACACAGCTAGAATAAGTTGTAACTTTCTTAACACATAATAATAGAACAAATTATCCTGTTTATAACATTCAACATGAACACTTATAGAATAAGTTGTAACTTTCTTAACACATAATAATAGAACAAATTATCCTGTTTATAACATTCAACATGAACACAGCTAGAATAAGTTGTAACTTTCTTAATACATAATAATAGAACAAATTATCCTGTTTATAACATTCAACATGAACACAGCTAGAATAAGTTGTAACTTTCTTAACACATAATAATAGAACAAATTATCCTGTTTATAACATTCAACATGAACACAGCTAGAATAAGTTGTAACTTTCTTAACACATAATAATAGAACAAATTATCCTGTTTATAACATTCAACATGAACATATCTAGAATAAGTTGTAACTTTCTTAACACATAATAATAGAACAAATTATCCTATTTATAACATTCAACATGAACACATTTAGAATAAGTTGTAACTTTCTTAACACATAATACAGAACAAATTATCCTGTTTATAACATTCAACATGAATACATCTAGAATAAGTTGTAACTTTCTTAACACATAATAATAGAACAAATTATCCTGTTTATAACATTCAACATGAACACAGCTAGAATAAGTTGTAACTTTCTTAACACATAATAATAGAACCAATTATCTTATTTATAACATTCAACATGAACACAGCTAGAATAAGTTGCAACTTTCTTAACACATAATAATAGAACAAATTATCCTGTTTATAACATTCAACATGAACACAGCTAGAATAAGTTGTAACTTTCTTAACACATAATAATAGAACAAATTATCCTGTTTATAACATTCAACATGAACACAGCTAGAATAAGTTGTAACTTTCTTAACACATAATAATAGAACAAATTATCCTGTTTATAACATTCAACATGAACATATCTAGAATAAGTTGTAACTTTCTTAACACATAATAATAGAACAAATTATCCTATTTATAACATTCAACATGAACACATTTAGAATAAGTTGTAACTTTCTTAACACATAATACAGAACAAATTATCCTGTTTATAACATTCAACATGAATACATCTAGAATAAGTTGTAACTTTCTTAACACATAATAATAGAACAAATTATCCTGTTTATAACATTCAACATGAACACAGCTAGAATAAGTTGTAACTTTCTTAACACATAATAATAGAACCAATTATCTTATTTATAACATTCAACATGAACACAGCTAGAATAAGTTGCAACTTTCTTAACACATAATAATAGAACAAATTATCCTGTTTATAACATTCAACATGAACACAGCTAGAATAAGTTGTAACTTTCTTAACACATAATAATAGAACAAATTATCCTGTTTATAACATTCAACATGAACACAGCTAGAATAAGTTGTAACTTTCTTAACACATAATAATAGAACAAATTATCCTGTTTATAACATTCAACATGAACATATCTAGAATAAGTTGTAACTTTCTTAACACATAATAATAGAACAAATTATCCTATTTATAACATTCAACATGAACACATTTAGAATAAGTTGTAACTTTCTTAACACATAATACAGAACAAATTATCCTGTTTATAACATTCAACATGAATACATCTAGAATAAGTTGTAACTTTCTTAACACATAATAATAGAACAAATTATCCTGTTTATAACATTCAGCATGAACACATCCAGAATAAGTTGTAACTTTCTTAATAAATACTAATAGAACAAATTATTCTGTTTATAACATTCAACATAAACACAGCTAGAATAAGTTGTAACTTTCGTAACACATAATAATAGAACAAATTATCCTGTTTATAACATTCAACATGAACACAGCTAGAATAAGTTGTAACTTTCTTAACACATAATAATAGAACAAATTATCCTGTTTATAACATTCAACATGAACACTTATAGAATAAGTTGTAACTTTCTTAACACATAATAATAGAACAAATTATCCTGTTTATAACATTCAACATGAACACAGCTAGAATAAGTTGTAACTTTCTTAATACATAATAATAGAACAAATTATCCTGTTTATAACATTCAACATAAACACTTATAGAATAAGTTGTAACTTTCTTAATAAATACTAATAGAACACATTATCCTGCTTATAACATTCAACATGAACACATCTAGAATAAGTTGTAACTTTCTTAACACATAATACATAACAAATTATCCTGTTTGTAGCATTCAACATGAACACAGCTAGAATAAGTTGTAACTTTCTTAACACATAATAATAGAACAAATTATTCTGTTTATAACATTCAACATAAACACAGCTAGAATAAGTTGTAACTTTCTTAACACATAATAATAGAACAAATTATCCTGTTTATAACATTCAACATGAACACAGCTAGAATAAGTTGTAACTTTCTTAACACATAATAATAGAACACATTATCCTGTTTATAACATTCAACATGAACACAGCTAGAATAAGTTGTAACTTTCTTAACACATAATAATAGAACAAATTATCCTGTTTATAACATTCAACATGAACACAGCTAGAATAAGTTGTAACTTTCTTAACACATAATAATAGAACCAATTATCCTATTTATAACATTCAACATGAACACAGCTAGAATAAGTTGTAACTTTCTTAACACATAATAATAGAACAAATTATCCTGTTTATAACATTCAACATAAACACAGCTAGAATAAGTTGTAACTTTCTTAATAAATACTAATAGAACACATTATCCTGCTTATAACATTCAACATGAACACATCTAGAATAAGTTGTAACTTTCTTAACACATAATACATAACAAATTATCCTGTTTATAACATTCAACATAAACACAGCTAGAATAAGTTGTAACTTTCTTAATAAATACTAATAGAACCAATTATCCTGCTTATAACATTCAACATGAACACAGCTAGAATAAGTTGTAACTTTCTTAACACATAATAATAGAACCAATTATCTTATTTATAACATTCAACATGAACACAGCTAGAATAAGTTGCAACTTTCTTAACACATAATAATAGAACAAATTATCCTGTTTATAACATTCAACATGAACACAGCTAGAATAAGTTGTAACTTTCTTAACACATAATAATAGAACAAATTATCCTGTTTATAACATTCAACATGAACACAGCTAGAATAAGTTGTAACTTTCTTAACACATAATAATAGAACAAATTATTCTGTTTATAACATTCAACATGAACATATCTAGAATAAGTTGTAACTTTCTTAACACATAATAATAGAACAAATTATCCTATTTATAACATTCAATATGAACACATTTAGAATAAGTTGTAACTTTCTTAACACATAATACAGAACAAATTATCCTGTTTATAACATTCAACATGAATACATCTAGAATAAGTTGTAACTTTCTTAACACATAATAATAGAACAAATTATCCTGTTTATAACATTCATCATGAACACATCCAGAATAAGTTGTAACTTTCTTAATAAATACTAATAGAACAAATTATTCTGTTTATAACATTCAACATAAACACAGCTAGAATAAGTTGTAACTTTCGTAACACATAATAATAGAACAAATTATCCTGTTTATAACATTCAACATGAACACAGCTAGAATAAGTTGTAACTTTCTTAACACATAATAATAGAACAAATTATCCTGTTTATAACATTCAACATGAACACTTATAGAATAAGTTGTAACTTTCTTAACACATAATAATAGAACAAATTATCCTGTTTATAACATTGAACATGAACACAGCTAGAATAAGTTGTAACTTTCTTAATACATAATAATAGAACAAATTATCCTGTTTATAACATTCAACATAAACACTTATAGAATAAGTTGTAACTTTCTTAATAAATACTAATAGAACACATTATCCTGCTTATAACATTCAACATGAACACATCTAGAATAAGTTGTAACTTTCTTAACACATAATACATAACAAATTATCCTGTTTGTAGCATTCAACATGAATACAACTAGAATAAGTTGTAACTTTCTTAACACATAATAATAGAACACATTATCCTGTTTATAACATTCAACATGAACATATCTAGAATAAGTTGTAACTTTCTTAACACATAATAATAGAACAAATTATCCTATTTATAACATTCAACATGAACACATTTAGAATAAGTTGTAACTTTCTTAACACATAATACAGAACAAATTATCCTGTTTATAACATTCAACATGAACATATCTAGAATAAGTTGTAACTTTCTTAACACATAAGAATAGAACAAATTATCCTATTTATAACATTCAACATGAACACATTTAGAATAAGTTGTAACTTTCTTAACACATAATACAGAACAAATTATTCTGTTTATAACATTCAACATGAACACAGCTAGAATAAGTTGTAACTTTCTTAACACATAATAATAGAACAAATTATCCTGTTTATAACATTCAACATGAACACAGCTAGAATAAGTTGTAACTTTCTTAACACATAATAATAGAACCAATTATCTTATTTATAACATTCAACATGAACACAGCTAGAATAAGTTGCAACTTTCTTAACACATAATAATAGAACAAATTATCCTGTTTATAACATTCAACATGAACACAGCTAGAATAAGTTGTAACTTTCTTAACACATAATAATAGAACAAATTATCCTGTTTATAACATTCAACATGAACACAGCTAGAATAAGTTGTAACTTTCTTAACACATAATAATAGAACAAATTATCCTGTTTATAACATTCAACATGAACATATCTAGAATAAGTTGTAACTTTCTTAACACATAATAATAGAACAAATTATCCTATTTATAACATTCAATATGAACACATTTAGAATAAGTTGTAACTTTCTTAACACATAATACAGAACAAATTATCCTGTTTATAACATTCAACATGAACACTTATAGAATAAGTTGTAACTTTCTTAACACATAATAATAGAACAAATTATCCTGTTTATAACATTGAACATGAACACAGCTAGAATAAGTTGTAACTTTCTTAATACATAATAATAGAACAAATTATCCTGTTTATAACATTCAACATAAACACTTATAGAATAAGTTGTAACTTTCTTAATAAATACTAATAGAACACATTATCCTGCTTATAACATTCAACATGAACACATTTAGAATAAGTTGTAACTTTCTTAACATATAATAATAGAACAAATTATCCTGTTTATAACATTCAACATGAACACATCTAGAATAAGTTGTAACTTTCTTAACACATAATACATAACAAATTATCCTGTTTGTAGCATTCAACATGAATACAACTAGAATAAGTTGTAACTTTCTTAACACATAATAATAGAACAAATTATCCTGTTTATAACATTCAACATGAATACATCTAGAATAAGTTGTAACTTTCTTAACACATAATAATAGAACAAATTATCCTGTTTATAACATTCAACATGAACACAGCTAGAATAAGTTGTAACTTTCTTAACACATAATAATAGAACAAATTATCCTGTTTATAACATTCAACATGAACACAGCTAGAATAAGTTGTAACTTTCTTAACACATAATAATAGAACAAATTATCCTGTTTATAACATTCAACATGAACATATCTAGAATAAGTTGTAACTTTCTTAACACATAAGAATAGAACAAATTATCCTATTTATAACATTCAACATGAACACATTTAGAATAAGTTGTAACTTTCTTAACACATAATACAGAACAAATTATCCTGTTTATAACATTCAACATGAATACATCTAGAATAAGTTGTAACTTTCTTAACACATAATAATAGAACAAATTATCCTGTTTATAACATTCAGCATGAACACATCCAGAATAAGTTGTAACTTTCTTAATAAATACTAATAGAACAAATTATCCTGTTTAAAACATTCAACACAAACACAGCTAGATTATTTGACTTGTAACTTTTTAGGAATATTTTAAAATGAAAATAGCTTTTCTGGAAATGTGTGACACATACTTGAAGTACTTAATTTGTGAATCTTAAAAAAATGTCCTTAATCCATCAAAATCTTTATTACAAATGTTTTTCTCACCCGTAAACGTCTAGGCTTATAACGCTAAAACTTGGAGTTCGGTTCCTGCGGTAAACACAGCAAAGATAGTATGTTGTAGATATTGTGCTTAGAAAAGGAACACACAACTTCTTTCCAAACAATGGTTCTAATGTTTGGATAGCTAAACAAGGTAACATAAACATAAAATTAATATTTACTTATATGTTCAGTAGTATGTAAAAATGCATTAATGTCTGAGTTCTGATATACAGAATATGTTTAATAATTCAGGAAGGAACAAACTTATATATATAGTGTGTTCGTGTTTATATTACTAAGTTACAACCAAGAACAATGGCGGTGACAGTTGAAGCTATGATGTTTAACCCAACATTTAAAGCTATGAACCTTATCTTTAAAAATTACTGATTTATTTATATAACTCTCGTCACCTATTGTGTCCATAAAATGAGAATTTATATAACCTTTAACTCTAACAGTTGAAGCTATGAACCTTATTCTTAAAAAACACTGATTTATTTATTTAACTCTCGTCACCTATTGTGTCCATAATTTTAAGTCGTATCTATTCCACTTCTTGGCATAAAGAAATGGCCGAAAGAGAATCGAGTACAACAATTATTTTTCTATGTAATTATATGTAGAGAAATTAAACCAATGAAACTGATTAAAATGTTGTTTTTTAATCTTCCCGACTCGGGCGTTACAATGGATCTTGTAATCAACAAAGTTCTGGACATATAAACCAGGATAAACTCAAGTGACAACGAGTAACTACACTATACAGTTGTGCCCTGTGTAACGAAACACTGCATTAAGAACAGGCAGTGTTGAAGTAGCGACTTTAATGTTGACTTACTTCAGTCTGTTGGCTCACATTACCTAGTGACTTAGGAGGTTTAGCTACTCAAGTATATATATACATGTACACTCGCTTTGTAACTCCGATTACCCACGCATATCTCTCTATATGTATATACACCCGCTTTGTAACTGCAACTGCCAAAGTATATATATCTGTCTGGTAACTCCAAGTGCCGAAGTATATCTATCTCTATGTATATACACCCGTTTTGTAACTACAACTGCTCAAGTGTATATATATATATATATATGTGTTTGTGTGTGCGTATAAACCTGCTTTGTAACTCCAATTGCCCAAGTATGTTGTTTATATCTATCTATATGTATATACACCCACTTTGTAACTCGAAGCCCACATAGACAGAGTAACGCACCAGTACGCATAACCCCGACCCACTCTAGAAACAGGGAAGCACCCCATCAAGGTCTGAACTCTACATAAGCTACACTGCGTAACATACCCCTGGAATAGCCAGTGTATGTGTATGAATGTGCTTACATTTTCCTAGAATATGTTAAACACAAAGACAGATCAGTTTGTAGATAACTGAACAAGCGCTATAAACCAAGAAAAGAATCTCTCTTGAGTGCGTGTCTCTTTGAAGGCACCGAAATGAACACAGTTCCTTTTGATGTTTTCCGACTAATGAGAACCGATAAATAATAAACTGTTTTATTTCTCGCAGATGTTACTTAATACCGACTACGCGTTCTTAACAATGACTTACAATATTAATAATAATAAAAAAAACGCACAGAAATGGTAAACTCCAATGAATAAAGCTTTTGAAACTTTTCTAAATTGTCCTATTATAAATTAGCAGGTATTCAGAAGTGAGAGCAAATCGATGGATCACATTGATTCTGAAGCTATCACATTTTAACAATAATTATCTCACTTTATATTTCATATATTGGTAAATCAAAATTTAATATATCTGTTGTTTATACAAATATCATTGGATTAATTTTGCACAAATAATATCTTGTTTATATAGATAGTAGCGAATTAATGATCCATTGTTTATACAAGTATTACTGCATTAACTGTTCTTAAATCTATCCATTGTTTATATAGGTATTGGTGGATTAATTAATTTTATAATTATTAAATGTTTTATATAAATATATAAAATAAATTATTTATTCTTTAGATAAATATTATTGTACTGATTAACCTTATAATTATAATGTTTAAATTTATTTTTGGTTTAATTAATTTAAAATAATTGATTTTAAATAAGTTTTATTTAAATAAATGTTTTAAAATCATTGATTGTTTAAAATGAATTATTGAAAGCTTTGAATCAGTTATTTAAAATTCTTTTATGTGTCTTCAATAGCACTTCGTTGTTCGATTCATTGTTTGTTTGTTTTAGAATTTTTATGTCAAGCTCGACAAAGAGTTATGTGCAAATGACCGTCTTTAGTTATGACTCGACAGACAAGAGGAAAGACTGGAAAACACTTTTGAACCTAGTGGAAGAGAAAAAACTGTGAAGTTAATGGAAGAGATAGAGAAAAAATAACCTATGAAGTTAATGGAAGAGGAAAGAAAACCTTTGAAGCTGCTTGGATTGTTTGGTTTGTTTTGAATTTCGCGCAAAGCTACACGAGGGCTATCTGCGCTAGTCATCCCTAATTTAGTAGTATAAGACTAGAGGGAAGGCAGCTAGTCATCACCACCCACTACCAACTCTTAGGCTACTCTTTTAGCAACGAATAGTGGGATTGACCGCACATATATAATGCCCACACGGCTGAAAGGACGAGCATGTTTTGAGTTATGGGGAATCGAACCCACGACCCTCAGATTAAGAGTCGAATGCTTTAACCACCTGACCAAAGCTAGTGGAATAGGAAAAAACATTTGAAGCTAAACCGCTGATCATTTTTTACGTAAATGAACTGCGAACCATGGATCTTCGAATTTATTGTCCGAGCACGTTAACAAATTTACCAAGCCCGACCCTTCATTAACACTCCTACGAAAAGTGGCCTAATAGGCCCCAGAGCAACTTCAAAGGTTATTAATATTAGGCTAATAATTTTGTATTTAAATGAAATTGCCATTTCATTTAATGAAATGAAATCAAATTTGTTTTGATTAGATTGAGTGCGAATTATTAGAATTCATTAATTTTAATGAAATGAAATCAAATGAAATGGCAATTGCATTTAAATACAAATTTATTAGCCTAATATTATAACCTTTCAAGTTGCTCTGGGGCCTATTAGGCCCCACTTTTCGTAGGAGTGTTAAAAAATAAGTGTGTATTAATTCGTTTGAACTCAATAGGAACTAAATCGTTTATTAAAGTGATTGATTTTATTTCCTGAATTGGTAACACAGAGAATAGTAAACTTCGGGGTTCGATTTCCAAAGTTATCAGATCACGTACACCTATTGTATAGCATTGCACTATAACAACAAGAACAATAAGTAATACAGGTAGTAAAATTATCTCCTATCAGGAAACACTGAAACCTGTTTTGGTTGTTTTCATCAGTTTAGAGATTTTCAAATCTTTGTGCATTTATTTAATAAAAACTTAACAAAAAGTGATAATATAGTAATACTAAAGACCTGGTTCAAAACGTTGTGTTCAATGATAATAAAAATATACATAATTTGTAAGTCTCCTTATATATATGTTTCAATACCTGTGGTGGGCAGGGCACAGATAGCTCTTGGTTTACTTTTGTGCTTAAAAACAAACAGTAATAGTGTTTAAGTTTGGTTGTCGTAAAGCTACATGAGAGCTATCTATGCTATTCGTTCCTCACCGCCAACTCGTGATGTACTTTTATCGACTAGTGGCTTTTAATTGTTATTCTTATAACGCACCCTCTGCTCTAAAGTGCCGAATGAAAATTTCCGGCAACAGCATGCGAAACACAGATCCTCAGACTCACAGTCCGGCACGCCAATCATCAAGCCATACCCGGCTCTTCAATCAGGAAGCGTCAAAATAACAACGGTTTGAGAGAATTACCAACAGTCTACAAGTAGTTTAACAACCAAACTAGAGAATTATCAACAGCCTACAAGTAGTTTAACAACCAAACTAGAGAATTATCAACAGCCTACAAGTAGTTTAACAACCAAACTAGAAAATTATCAACAGCCTATGAGTAGTTTAACAACCAAACTAGAGAATTATCAACAGCCTACAAGTAGTTTAACAACCAAACTAGAGAATTATCAACAGCCTACAAGTAGTTTAACAACCAAACTAGAAAATTATCAACAGCCTATGAGTAGTTTAACAACCAAACTAGAGAATTATCAACAGCCTACAAGTAGTTTAACAACCAAACTAGAGAATTATCAACAGCCTACAAGTAGTTTAACAACCAAACTAGAGAATTATCAACAGCTTATAAGTAGTTTAACAACCAAACTAGAGAATTATCAACAGCCTACAAGTAGTTTAACAACCAAACTAGAGAATTATCAACAGCCTACAAGTAGTTTAACAATCAAACTAGAAAATTATCAACAGCCTACAAGTAGTTTAACAACCAAACTAGAGAATTATCAACAGCCTACAAGTAGTTTAACAACCAAACTAGAGAATTATCAACAGCCTACAAGTAGTTTAACAACCAAACTAGAGAATTATCAACAGCCTACAAGTAGTTTAACAACCAAACTAGAAAATTATCAACAGCCTATAAGTAGTTTAATAACCAAACTAGAGAATTATCAACAGCCTACAAGTAGTTTAACAACCAAACTAGAGAATTATCAACAGCCTACAAGTAGTTTAACAACCAAACTAGAGAATTATCAACAGCTTATAAGTAGTTTAACAACCAAACTAGAGAATTATCAACAGCCTACAAGTAGTTTAACAACCAAACTAGAGAATTATCAACAGCCTACAAGTAGTTTAACAACCAAACTAGAGAATTATCAACAGCCTACAAGTAGTTTAACAACCAAACTAGAGAATTATCAACAGCCTACAAGTAGTTTAACAACCAAACTAGAGAATTATCAACAGCTTATAAGTAGCTTAACAACCAAACTAGAGAATTATCAACAGCCTACAAGTAGTTTAACAACCAAACTAGAGAATTATCAACAGCCTACAAGTAGTTTAACAACCAAACTAGAAAATTATCAACAGCCTACAAGTAGTTTAACAACCAAACTAGAGAATTATCAACAGCCTACAAGTAGTTTAACAACCAAACTAGAGAATTATCAACAGCCTACAAGTAGTTTAACAACCAAACTAGAGAATTATCAACAGCCTACAAGTAGTCTAACAACCAAACTAGAGAATTATCAACAGCCTATAAGTAGTTTAACAACCAAACTAGAGAATTATCAACAGCCTATAAGTAGTTTAACAACCAAACTATAGAATTGCCAACAGTCTACAAACAATTTAACAACCAAACTAGAGAACTGCCAACAGTCTACAAACAATTTAACAACCAAACTTGTCTTATAAATTATGCAACGCTGTGTAGAAACTTCAACAACTTTTACCTCAAATGAGTGATTCATTGCTGTTTGTGCGGACTTCTTTTTCCCTATCTATTCTCTGACATATTTTACAACCAAAACAAACAAACAAAAACCAAGCTTGTTATGAAATGGGGAAGTATGTTCCGTCAGTAGATCAGCACAACCCTTATACGGATACAACAAGTATTGGCTCCGTTTATTACGTAAGAAGAACCAGAAAAACTCGAAGGTCTTCACGAAAGATTTCTGATACATTGGCACGCCTGATAGGTTTACCTCGGCAACATCTGATTCTTTCACTGTCTTGCCTTTCTTCAGTTTATATCTTAATGAAAATAAGTAGTGTGTATATATATATATATATAAACGGCTTCCAGTTTAATTATCGTTGATTATAGGTTGGTTCAATTTATGTAACAAGAATTTGTTGTTGTTTTCAGTTAAGCACAAAGCTATACAATGGGCTAACTGCTCTGTCCACCACGGGTATCGAAACCCGGTTTTTAGCGTTGTAAGGCCGCAGACATACCGCTGAGCCACTGGGGAGCATGTGGAAGAAAGCTGGATGAATCTGAACACGTCAGACGTAAACAGCGAAATCTAATGACTGTTGTTTGTTATGAAGCACAAAGCCACAAGAAAGGGTAGTTGAGCTCTGTCTACCACGGGTATCGAAACCCGGTTTCTAGTGACATAAGGCAGCAGACATACCGCTCTGTTAATTGAGACCTCGAAAGAGTAGCTGAAAGAAGAGTGGGTAAGTGGATGTAGTTTGTGGTAATTCAGTGAGAGAAAGATAATGGTACTCAATTCGTAATGCGAGGGTCGCGGGTTCGAATCCTCGTCGCACCAAACATGCTCGCCCTTTCAGCCGTGGGAGCGATATAATGTTACGATCAATCCCACTATTCGTTGGTAAAAGAGTAGCCTAAGAATTGGCGGCGGGTGGTGATAACTAGGTCCTATCCTTCTAGTCGTACACTACTCAATTAGGGACGGCTAGCGCAGATAGCCCTTGAGTAGCTTTGCGCGAAATTCAAAAATAAACAAACAAAACATTGAGAACCATTAAAAACATGATACACTGCTATTGTGGTTCTGCAGAACCGTCGAAAACATTGGGGTTGTAATTGTGTTTGAAGTCATCATATATCAGTAAATAATTAAATTACTTGGTCGTATAAACCAAGAGAGAACGTAAAAGCATTTCATCAAGATATGTCTGTTCTTATTAAAAGTGATGGAACTTTGCCATCGGACCTAAAATGTTATTTCAAGAGTACCAGACATCGCTATTTGGAATGCTAGATGTCTTCAATGGATACTACACAAAGACAATGTTATAAGTAAATTATGTGTGATAACAAAGATATCGTTGTTTGATACCATCTCAAGACACACACACACATACAGAAAGACTTTGATCGGCTATTTGGTTTAAGGTATTTTTATGAAGCCTCATATTAAAAATAGTTAACATAATGTCCCATAGGGATCGTCATTATCGTCGCTTTTTGTTAGCGGAAAGGTATACAATGGGCTTATTTACACTTTGTGCACTACGGGGAATTGAACCCAGCATCTAAGCATTAAATGTCAATAAACCTGTCTTTGGGACATGCCTCCGAAGGGAGGACACCTCTAGGACTCGCATGGGTAAACGTAATTTACATATTTTTTGTAACTGTCAGTTGAAGATTTAAAGATTTCTTGCTGTAATAACAAGTAAATATTAACGTACGTGTTGTAAATAACAAGGAAATATTAACGTACATGTTGTAATAACAAGGAAATATTAACGTAAAACTAAATGATTCTGAAAACTAAATCAAAAGATCTGTATGCTTAAAGTTCGTACCCAAACAGGATTCATTTAAATATGTTCGACTGTTTTGGGGGGTTTCTACGTATCGACTACTGGGAGCTTATAACATCGTCGTTTTGTTCAGGCCAAGCATCTTTGTACTTTGTTTGTTTCAGATCCAAGCTGGATTGTGCTATCTGACATGTCCACTGTCGGGAATCTAACCGTGGGTGTTAGCATTGTAAATCTGTGACTCACCGCTGTTCCACCTAGAGAGGCAGAATTATATAAATGGACATACCTGTTTTCCGTCAGAACTCGAACCGCGGATGTTAGCACTATAGATCCGTGATTAACCGCTGTTCCACGTACAGACGCAGCGTTACATGAAAAGGACATACCCGTTTTCCTCCGTTGTCTGAGAATATGTTACTATGAGCTAGGTCTGGTCCTAGTTACGCAGAATCATAAATACGGGTTTACTGGATCATTGGAAGTTACCCAGTGAGTCAGCGGTAAGTAAGTTTACGGAATTACAGCGCTAAAACCCGAGGTTTAATTATCTGTGGTGAATAGCATGCAGATGAATAGATAAATTATCAAAGAAATCACCATGTTATGAAAAACTTAGAATGTATTTATTGTTTGATACGTGTTTAATCACGGATATTATGCTTTGTATATCCGTCAATAAACAAGTTTAAGGGGGCAAATAGTCCTCCTGCATTTTCGCGCCAAAACGAACACGGTTTGATGTTGTCACGAGTTTCGCGTAAAACTATAAGAGAGCTATCTGTGCTAGACGCCCCTAATTTAGCAGTGTAAGACTAGAGGGATACAACGGCAAGTGTACGAATTTACAACGCAAAAATTAGGGTTTCGATTTCTCTCGGTGGACTCAGCAGATAGCCCGATGTGGCTTTGGTATAAGAAAACACACACTAGAGAGTAAGCAGCTAGTCATTACCACCGATTGCCAACTCTTGGGCTACTCTCCTACCAACGAGCGTCCGTAGAAAATTTTCCAGATTTGGGGGGAGGGGGGAGCAAAGTAGTGTGAAATTGTGAAGTGAATAAAAAGAATTATGTTTCTCATATCCTTGGCGGCAAGTGCCCCTTGCACTCCTTGAGGATGGCCATAAATATTGGGATTCACCATTACGTAATAACGCCCCTACGGTTGAAAGGGCGACCACGATCAGGAGATTCGATTCCACAACTCTCATACTGTATATCAAGCGTCACCTGATCACCAGGCCAGGCCAGGAGCCAAACAGAGGGTTTATTACAAACAAGAAGAACTAAATAATAATTAGTTAAAAAATAATAGTGTTAGGTAACCCTTACCCTGATACATATAAAATTACATTTTACCAAATTAATACCGTAATCGTTGTTGTCAAGTGATTTGCTATTATTAAAGATTGGTTTGGATTGTTTTGAATTTCGAGCAAAGCTATACGAGGGCTATCTGCGTTAGCCATCCCTAGTTTAGCAGTGTAAAACTAGAGGGAAAGCAGCTAGTCATCACCACCCACCGCCAATTCTTGGGCTACTCCTTTTACCAAAGAATAGTGGGATTGACCGTCACGTTATAACGCCCCCATGGCTGAAATGGCGAGCATATTCGGTGTGATGGGGATTCGAACCCGCGACCCTCAGATTACGAGTCGAGTGCCTTAACCACCTGGCCACGACGGGCCTTTTCCATGAGGAAAAATGTGTTAACCACGTGCCGCCACGATTATTAAAGATAAAATAAAATAACGTCTCTATGACTGTTACATTTGTTTTTAAACCAGCTTGAAGAGTCCTGGTAGCTGGCGAAAGGTCTCATCGGTATTGGATATATCATTATATGAACTTCTTTATTTTCATTCAGAGTTATAATTAATAGTACCGTAATACTCCAACCGTCGTATTGCAATTAATAATTAATTTTGCTAAATAGGAAAGATGGCGTATCTTTTTCTTTTTTATTTTAAGGCAGTACAGTTGTTCCACAAAATACTGATAACCAGATAATTACTTACATGGGCACTTTTAACGAGACCCAGTGTTCGTAAAATAAGGTAACCAAGTCTATTATACCTTCTAGTTGACCATGGAAATAGTAAAAATGAGACTTTACTTTTTTGTTGTTGTTGAGAAATAAGTAACAAAAGTTGTAGAACCTGTGTCAATGCTTGTGGTCTAGTCACGTTTCAGTCGCAAATTTTAAACGTTGAGGTTGAATATACCTGTACACAGAGCTTCTAAATAGTTTGTTATTTGTTTTATAAATCATCTTAGTAGGGTAAACTTGTTTACTCATGTACAGTACTTATAAACAGAGCTTATTGTTTACTTATCAGTCTATTGAGAAAATAAGATTGAGTCCTTGTTCCATGTACATAAATATACTGTTTACTTTACTAGCCAGTTTTAAAGATAAGATTGAGTCTTTGTTTTATGTATATAACATACACCGTTTACTTTACTAGCCAGTTTTAAAGATAAGATTGAGTCTTTGTTTTATGTATATAACATACACCGTTTACTTTACTAGCCAGTTTTAAAGATACGATTGAGTCTTTGTTTTATGTATATAACATACACCGTTTACTTTACTAGCCAGTTTTAAAGATACGATTGAGTCTTTGTTTTATGTATATAACATACACCGTTTACTTTACTAGCCAGTTTTAAAGATACGATTGAGTCTTTGTTTTATGTATATAACATACACCGTTTACTTTACTAGCCAGTTTTAAAGATACGATTGAGTCTTTGTTTTATGTATATAACATACACCGTTTACTTTACTAGCCAGTTTTAAAGATACGATTGAGTCTTTGTTTTATGTATATAACATACACCGTTTACTTTACTAGCCAGTTTTAAAGATACGATTGAGTCTTTGTTTTATGTATATAACATACACCGTTTACTTTACTAGCCAGTTTTAAAGATACGATTGAGTCTTTGTTTTATGTATATAACATACACCGTTTACTTTACTAGCCAGTTTTAAAGATACGATTGAGTCTTTGTTTTATGTATATAACATACACCGTTTACTTTACTAGCCAGTTTTGAAAGTAAGGCTGAGTCTTTTTTTCAGTTATTTGTTGTTTAACTCAGTCTTTGAAATGAAATAGAAACGGTGTAATGTAATGTACTGTTAGATTGGAGTCGTCTGAAAGAATATTGTTATTCCTTATTTATTTTAATTTATGATAATTCACCTAATAATGTTTACTTCTAACCCGTGTTATGATAACTCACCTAATAATGTTTACTTCTAACCCGTGTTATGATAACTCACCTAATAATGTTTACTTCTAACCCGTGTTATGATAATTCACCTAATAATGTTTACTTCTAACCCGTGTTATGATAACTCACCTAATAATGTTTACTTTTAATCCGGTGTTATGATAACTCACCTAATAATGTTTACTTCTAACCCGTGTTATGATAAATGACCTAATAATGTTTAAATGTAATTCATGATATTATACTTGGATTATTGTTTTTTTATTCACGTCTAACGTACGTGTTTTTCTAACACCATAAATGAAACATGTATTATAAGAATTATCTTAATAATAACTCACATTAAAGCCTACTCGAAATGAGTCTCTCGTACAAGAGCTGTGTTTGATAGTTTTTAGTCAGTAGTATATCTTTTAACGTGTAAAATTCTGAGATTTAAATTAATAGTTAGGATAGGTATTCTGCCACAGGGCCGTCTCTTCAGTGATTTGTTCTTTAAGTTCTGTTTTTTTTCTAAACATTAAATAATATTTTCAAAGGAAGTGTAGGTCGTCTCATTTTCTCACTACCCCGTCTCCACATCCAAAGTAGGAAGAAAAAAAAACTTAACGAAAATTACTCCTCATGTCATTAAAATAACAGGCATAGATTAAATTTCACGTTCCAGTAATGGATAACAGGCAGGCCTTTAGACAGAGTAAATATATCGAGCAATTGAAGTTAAATAATAATTTTAGTTCAGCCGAAATATTCTTTGATTTTAAAATCAAAGACGCCGTCAAATATAGCTTGATGTACTTTGACTTTTTATAAATTTTTTTTAAAAATTGTCAAGGGTGGATACTGAGTCTATTTGTACGTTAAGAACCCAAGCAACTGTGGCGAGTAAAAGACGGGTAGAAAGAATGGATAGCGAGTGATAGCATACACAGGTCATTACAAATATTATCAAAATTTGTGTTCTGTCTACAGAATAGTAATAATAATAAAACCCTAATAAATTATCAGTTTCAGTAAATGTATAGAATATTATGTTTACAGAGTTAAACTACAACTAGCTGTTTAAGCTACAACTATCTAACTTTTACCTGTCAATACTTTAAGTTTAGTAAGTGATATAAGTTGTTGTTTTGAAAAATATATGTATATATATATGTATATGTGTGTGTGTGTGTGTGTGTGTACGTTTGTAATAACTGGCGTATGTTTTAATGTTAAATAATTAGTTTGCCCCATGTGGTTTAACATATATATTTGTAGGTATTATGTATCATATATTAGTGATGTATACCTTACTGCAATATAGTCCTAACGAAATGTTGAAAACTCCAGGTAACTATTCGTATGATTACCATTTTACCATGGGTACTCCTGTCCTACTTATACAAAGTCACATGATATGTATGTAACGTTTAGAACCGAATTTGACGCTTTGTATTTAATAATTCAAAGAAACTGTTTCGACAGTTTTATTTCGCTGTATATATGAATAACACAGGTCAGTATAGGATTTTATATATAACGTATTACATAGAAAACGTAATGTTCACTAGTCGTCGGTATATTGTTTGTGATATATATATATACCCCAGTAAACAAACAAACAAACCTATATAACATTCATGACGTATTGTTTAATGTGCTACGTATGTTTAATGGCTACAATGTTCACACACCGTTAACGTCTCGAAGTGTATCTTGATAAATATGTAACTTTATTTTGTGAAACTCTACATAAAGATAACTGAATCTTATTCACTAATATGTATGTGTGTTTTAAAATATATTACGGAAACATTTGATTCGTTAAAAGATTCCAGAGTATTTAAAGAAACTCAAGTAAAGAAGAAATGAAAGATTCCATGTCAAAGAAGTTAACTCTAAAGAAGGTATGATTACTTTACTTGTTATTACAGGAAACTTTCTCATGTAATACGAAAAATTTTGGTTGGAACAAAAGAGTTTGAGATGAGTTGAAATTACGAGTATGTTGGAAAACATGACAGCATGATCTTAAAGAAGGAGTTTTGTCGGATTCTAATAGGACTAGCTGTCGAACTCCAACCACGTTGGCGGAGAAACCGACTGTCAGCCAAGATCTGTACACATCGAAGATTCTGGTTTCTGTCTCCCTTATCCATTGTAGGTGGACGTCAGCACTAAAAGGTCTCTTGGCTTTTTTATCAGTAAAACAGTCACTGATAAGTCTGCAAGTACCTTCACCAGGAAGAACCTTAGAAACAACAGGAACAGTTACATACAACTTGTATTCAATCTGAAAACCACCATGTCAGACTGAGAAACGGCAAGTAACGAAACTCACAGTAAGTCGGTTCGTATCTCAGATATAAAAACGTACACATTTACCCTCCCTTAGAACAATTTAAAATCAGTGTGGGTAAGTAAACATTTATTACTTACTTTCTATAATAAAAACACCACCTGTAAAGTTAGACACTTGTTTGGTTTACAACAGTTACTCCTTACTCTTACTGTGTGTTTCGTTTACTGTTAAGAACAAAGTCACACAATCGGCTGTCTGTGTCGCGCCCTTCACGAGTATTCAAACCCGATTTTTTGCGTTAAAAGACCCCAGACTTCACTGAGATTCTGGTGGTGGGGCATTATAAGCAGAAAACCGTTAAAGTTTAACACAGTTGCCTTAACACTGTTAATTTCTTAACAAAAGCTACGTACGAATCTTTGTCACTAATAAAACAAAACACAGGTAAAGTTGGTTAAAAGTTCTCATAAACTATTATAATTAATAAAGAAATAATATTATGAATTAATTAAATTATTTAATTAATTAAATTTAATTATTATGAATAATTAAATGTTATTTTGTTATTTTTTGTTATTTTGAATTAAGCACAAAGCTACACAATGGGCTATCTGTGCTCTGCCCACCACGGGTATCGAAACCCGGTTTTTAGCGCTGTAAGTCCACAGACATACCGCTGAGCCACTGGAGGGCGAATAATTAAATATAGAACCGTGAGCCCAGCACAGATGTCTACATATTCGACACAACACTTACGGAAGGTTTCTCGTTACCTGATACGGGATTTTGTTAATAATTCGACAATAATGTGATAAATAAGTAATAAATATACTTTTAATTTTTAACTATTATTATTGATAACAAGGCATATATAATTTCAGTTTTAACTAATTAATAAAAAACACTTATTGGTTATCCTAGTGACTACACAAATTGAGTAATAACACTTCATATACTTGTCTACAACTTTTAATCTGACGTAATCACCCGATCTGGAAACGAAATTCGAACAGAATATTTTTTCAAACATTCTAGTTGGATTTAACTTAAAAAAATTACCGAGCATTCATATTTGGTCTAAAAAACAAATACAATTATTATTTGCGACGTACCAGATAAGCATGTCACATCTGTTCTTTGTGAGTGACATACAAGAGGCTATCTTGAAGATTACCAACCACTGATGATGTCTCTCAAACATAGTTGTCAGTACTCTACGAACTGTTGATGCTATTTATTAAATCAGTGTTTTCGTTTTACTAGACGAAATTAGTCATGGGTGTGTTCTTCACTCATCATGGATCTTCACCTACTCATGGGTGTGTTCTTCATTAATCATGGATCTTCACCTATTCATGGGTGTGTTCTTTAACCATTCTGTATTTTTACCTATTCATGTATGTGCTTTTCACTCATTCCGTATTTCCGTCCACTCATGGGTGTGTTCTTTACTCATTCTGTATTTCCACCTGCGTACGGGTGTGTTCTTCACTCACCCTGAATTTCCACCTGCTTACTCCCCTTATACGTTTTCCAAAGAAGACACGGGATCGAACCCACCACAAAGTCAGTCCTTGTTGGGATGGCAGCAAACATCTGAATCATAGGATAAAACAATTTGTAATTAACGGAACAACAGCTAATTAATAATTAGTAAGTGACCACGATAAGCGATAGACGTTCGATTACCACAACATTACCGTAGGTACTTAACAGATGACTTTGATAGTTAATATCAAACACAGAATTATTGTTACAAAACCTTGAGTATGTCTAAAACAAATGAAGCTAAGAAAAATCTTTATGATTGTTTGAAGATATTCTGAAAGAAGCTCAAAATTAACACATGTTTCCTCATGGAAAAGGCCTGTCATGGCCAGGTGGTTAAGGCACTCGACTCGTAATCTGAGGATTGCGGGTTCGAATCCCCGTCACACTAAACATGCTCGCCCTTACAGTCGTAGGGGCGTTATAATGTGATGATCAATCCCACTATTCGTTGGTAAAAGAGTAGTCCAAAAGCTGGCGGTGGGTGGTTATGACTAGCTGCCTTCTCTCTAGTCTTACACTACAAAATTATTGACGGCTAGCGCAGATAGCTCTCGTGTAGCTTTGCGCGAAATTTAAAACAAACAAACAAACCTCATGGAAAATATGAAAGTATATATGTAATAAACGTGACATTAAACTGTGATTTTTTTTTAGTCCTGTACTTAGAAATAGTGCATTTATTTTCGTCTGCTTGTAGATGCTTACTTTTAGAGCGTCACCGTAATTTGTTGTAAAACAACTATATATATAAATAAGCCCTCCATCAGTAAAATTGGTGTGCCCACACCGTTCATTCGATGGTTCGCGTTTCGCGACCTGTTACCAGAAAAACTCACTCCAACCTTTGGGGATGTGAGCGCCCTATGAGAGTGATAGTCATTTCGGAATAGAGATCTAAATATTATTTAACCCATAAACACCAGTATCAGTAGAAACGTGATGAGATAAGCAATCGACACATACAAATACCCTGTCGCATTACCTCACTATATATTTTACCATGCACAAGTTGATAATGGTAATATAAGAATATTTACGTTGACGTTCTAACGCCATTCGAGACCTGCTTTTTCCGATCGCCGTTTCTAGTAATTCTTCATTACGGACATCAGACTGTTATTGGCCGCCATTGTTAACCCAAGTTTCATGGTGATTCATCACGTTCTCAGCGGTTGTCAATTCAGGCATTTCCACCAATAGAAACGACCATTTTTTGCCTTTGCGCCAATCGAATCCCTTTCTGGAGAACAATAACATCTAGTCGCCTCGTCTAGTTCTATCACTTTATCATCTCACAACATTGTACTGGCTTACTTAAAAGTTCTCACTCATATTAGCTTTGTTTATCGATACACGTCGCTTGTTCTGAAAATCAGGTCATATGGTTTTTTATGCTGACTGTTAAAATGTCTACAAGGGCGTTTTCAATAAAAAATAAGTTTAGACATTATAGTTGAATAATATTATTAACGTTGGAAAGACGCACTTCGTTTTACAGCAAATCCACATTAGGCTGATTTGTCTACCATGGGGGATCCAACCCTGAGTTGTAGTGTCGTAAGTCCGTAAACTTACCGCTGCCCCATCAGGAATTAAAACACCAATTTTATGGTACCACTACTATTATTTCTATAATATCCACCTTTGAACCTCTTTAAAAAGAACAAAAACATCCAAACATGCGTTGATGTGTCAGCCACCTGGTGGTAACAATTACTGGAGGCAATTAAAAATGATTCATATATTTTAGAAATACATTTCCATTCTCACTGAGGTATTTAGGTATAGACAAGCGTACAGCCTGCAGAAAGAAACGAGCAAGTACCACAATCCCCTTCCTATAATATACCCTAACCCCACGTTTCATAGCTAACTGAAATAAATATATTTTGTGAAATCAAGGTTGAACAACAAAGAGGCAGAAAAGTGCAGTCGAGCCAGTTAAAGGTCAGTACATTCCTTTGTGAGCCAATCAGAATTAAGATCATTCATGACCTGAATGCGTGTCGTATTCGAGGAATAATTATTGGTAAAAATCAATTATATTAACAACTTTACATATAAGAAAGCTAGTGTCCGTCCCTTGGTCGCACCACATTCCAACAATGGTCTTTGTCATGTAACTTATCAACAAAAGTGTAACATAATATTGTTGTTAGTATGAAATAAAATGTATAAACAACAAAACTGGTAAAATATTTGTTGACTTCTTAATTTAGTCTCAGTTGTTTAAGTAGATTTGTTTTCTGTTTAAAATAGTGATACAACAGAAATAAATTAATTCAAAAACGATTTAAGTTTTCAGTTGAATGGCTATTTTTACTTTCATGATACATTTTACACACTTGACACTAGGCTAGTTGGTACCATACTACGTCTTTACTTCAAGCTTATTATACAAATATTCACTACTCTTATAAGGTTTCACGGCTGCTTCACTGGCCCTCTTGCACGCCTATCACTAAAATCGTAATAGGCAGACAGTAATTGAATTATCTCTATCTGAATAACTGTATTTTGATTTTTATAACTCTTCCTATTTCGAGGAATCAATTATATTACTGTCCTGGATGTATTTTTAATTTATTTTGAGTTTCCCGCTATACCGCATAACCTGATCCCAATTTCGTGAGGCCTTGCGGATCGGAAATGATTTCTTAGCAGAGCTATCTTCCAACCGCGAGCAGGAAACGAGCCATTACTGCTGCTGGAAACTTTTCCCGCCAGTGTTGTGGAAGTACGTTTCCATCGTGCAACAGATCATTGACACGCTTGAGCTTGCGCGTTGCTCGCTGGTGTAATGCGGTGTGATGGATTATTTGTCCCACCAATGGAGACAGACGATGCACAGTAAGTCGGTGGTGATTGGCTGATGGTCTTACGAATGACATATTGGAAAACACAACCTTCAGGCGGTGATGTTTGATCACCTGCCAGGTGCTTTTATGTGGGCAGTTAGCTGTGGCAGTAGATGCTTCTTTTTACCTTTTTTTCTCATCATTTTACTGTTAGGAAATCCAAATAAGTACAATATACGTTGTAACAATATTATTAATAACTAGTGCCAGTTTAAACTATAACAATACAGTTAATAGAGTTTCCAGAATTCATTTTAACACATTGATCCAAGTTTTACATTTAGAATACTTTGTACATTTAAAGTAAAAATGACTTATACATCATAATCAGTGAGAACAAATTTTGTGGCTCTGAAATTCCTTTAGAAGATATAAGAAATAACATATGTTTAGAAGTGCACCAAAATGCGTATTCAAATATACCAGATAAACCAGAGTAAACAAAACAAAACGAATGGATTGAACCAGATAAAAAGAGACAGTATATGAGATGAAACAAACAATATTCGAGATCAAACAGGGTACACTGTATGAAGTAGGGTATACAATCTGTTAATTTGGTTTTGAATTTCGCGAAAAGTTACACGAGGGCTATCGGCGTTAGCCGTCCCTAATTTAGCAGTGTAAGACTAGAGGGAAGGCAACTAGTCATCACCACCCACCGCCAATTCTTGGACTGCTCAATTACCAACAAATAGTGGGATTGACCGTCACATATATAACGCCCTTACGGCTGAAAGGGCGAGCATGTTCGGTGTGACGGGGATTCAAACCTGCAACCCTCAGATTACGAGTGGAGTGCCTTAACCACCTGGCCACGCCGGGCCAAGTACAGATGTAGCTCATGGCTATCGTTTCGTTAAATAGATGTTTTATGGTAGAGAATAAATAGTCATTAATAGACCAATTAAAAACCATTTACTTCTGAATACGAATATATACGTATTAGAGATATACTATTCATACGTTAATAAAGCTTTGTTATAAAAACAATCTTATATCAAAAGCTAGTGGAAAAAGGTAAAAATTCAAAAAATATTGCACCTAGTGTGTTTTATCGTTATTGTATTTTTATCGAAATTGAATGTATATGTCGTATATAATAGTAGCTTCAGTTTAAAATATTTGTATTATGGAATAAAATAATGTTCCCGTGACACGATTTAACAAATCAAAATAAGAAAAGAAGATATTTAAAGAACTGGGACAGGGTGGGGATGGAGGGAAAAAAGCTGGAAAATTACCTCATAATTAATTTCTGAAATTGTATCCTCGCCATTTACAAACTCTCTAGTTCATTACTATAAGGTAATTTTCCGATCTAATGATTTTGAGCCGAATCAGTAAGCAGAATTTTCAAGCATATTCGAATGTGATTAGGGTTAAGTAGTCCTAGCATCCTGTTGTACAGGTCCAGTTGAGCTTTTACCCATGCAGTTTATTAGCCGAATGACCTCTGTCGTTGTACTGCATGACCCTCTCTAGTGGTAAGAAATTATACCTGCTGATAAACAAGTCTGAAGAGATAAGAGTGCAATTATCTATGAATGATATATTGTTTAGGGCAAAATGTTGTATTAGATTATAGCTATATTTATATGGAATTGTTACTTCATTTTTATTTTTTACAAGAAACCATTGCAGTTGAGCCACAGAAGACCACGAACGACATCTAGCCTATATAGTATCATATAATATATATATATATAAAAGTTGGTTTTAGCATCATTTAGCTTTCCACAAGACCAGTAGCTGGAAACACTGTAGTTAAATAACTTCCACGAGACCAGTACATTGGTACGATATCCCTTAAGAACAGTAGCTTGAAACAATATTTTTCCAATTATTTATCGTTAAGGATATATATACTATTTACATAAAACTCTAAGTGAAAGTTTTAAAATACGTAAGGACACATATGTTGTTTATATACAAAGGTATATTACTTTCCCTTTTCTATCTAACTTGTATCATAAGAAGGCTAAAATAGGTAAAGCTGGTCTCAGAATAACAACTGTTTAGCCCAGTAATTAATCTGAGACTGGAAATGCACGAGTGAGATAAAAATTATATAGCAGCAAAGTGTAATTACTGGTAGAATTAAAACAGTGTATGTACATATTTCATAGAAACTTCGTTAAATTCTGAAAGTTGTTTGTTCTTTGTGTAGAATGTAAAAAAAATATCTGATTTGATGTTAATTTGCTAATTAAAATATAGAGGTTATGTTTATTATAGTTCAACGATTTTAAAGCCCCTCCACTTTGTTTCAAAACCATGTTTCCATGTCCAGTCTTGCTTTATCTGCCGATCGTGCATCTCGACAATAGCTCTGCAGCAGAGTTTCCATTGCAAAAGGCTCTGTAGTAAGGCTGCCAAGTTCAAAGCACACCCTCCTCCTTGGCTGCTTTCTGTAATTCAACTATAACATGAGGACGAAGATTTCTAAGCGCCCGTTTCAACAGTCCATTCATATCATAAACGACTTTCAACGCTTTGTCTCTGTAGTGAATAGCATCAATATCCATTTAATTTTTCTTGCTACTTGAGATATGTGACGATCGAAAAGATATTTCTTGAGAATAATTTGTATACACGTAAACTGAGTGTTTTTTTTTAGACGTAAATCCTTCTTCATTACGTTGCTTGAATCACGTGGATAACTTTTTACCGCTGACTCTTGTATTGACTCCTAAAGGCATATCACTGGATATATTCTGGAAAGACGTACCGTTAATTTATATAAAACAAACGGCTTCAAACAGTGCGTGTGACAAAGATATTACCACAGAAAATACAATAAAATAAAGGTATAATTCGACTACTGTAAGATTTTATACGTATAGAAGAAACATTATCCATTCTCTCTCTGTTTGAACGGAAAATGTTATTATTATTGGATATCAAAGCTTCAAACTGACACAATGTAGGATAAAATATTCTCTTACATTTAATTTCCCAGTTCTAAAAAATTTATAATATATAATGTGTGTGTATCTATACATAGCTAGATTTTAAGACAGTATTTAAGTGAAGGTAATATATATATATATATATGTAAGAGTTTTATTATTGGTTTAGTTTGTTTTGAATACGTTATTTTAAAACAAGTGGATTGTGTGCCTGTCGTTTATCGTTCGAATTTATCGCCAACAAAGCACATCTGCCTACTGTAGAATAATCCTATCTCCCAACTTATATACTTAAAACCCTGATAATTATATAAAATGGCATATTACGTGTGTTTGATTATACGTTATAAAAACAATAAAATGATTAGACAACACAGTTAATTGAGCGTTATATCCGAAAAAAATAAATTTAGGAAACTCTGGAAGTTATGATGTCAAAATCTTACTAGGACCCAACAACAAATCTCGTGAGAACATAATGACAAAACCTAAGAGGACGTAATAACAAGGCCCGGTGGTTAAGGCACTCGACTCGTAATCTGAGAGTTTAGTGTTCGAATTCCCGTTACACCAAATATGCTTACCCTTTCAGCCGTGGGGGTGTTATAATGTGACGGTCAATCCCGCTACTCATTGGTAAAAGAGCAGCCCGTGAGTTGGCATTTCCTCTAGTCTTACACTGCAAAATTAGGTACGGCTGGCGCAAATAGTCCTCGTTTAGCTTTGCGCGAAATTCAAAACAAACCAAACGTAATGACAAAATTCTTCAGGACGTTGCATCAAATCTCTTGGGAATATGAAGTCAGAACTCGGAACATGACGTTACAGAAAGAAATTCTTCCATTTTCAAAGTACATTTAAAATGTCATAAATTAACGTGTGTTTACTGACAGGGTACCTGTTTCTTACATTGTATGATCCCATAATAAATGCAAATACATAGATAACTGATAAGGCCTAACTTGTTTGAACAACTGGTTACTTTCATGAATTATGCATATCAAGGAAATTACTCATAACAACGACATTTCCTCACAACTCGAACTTGCATTATTGTCAGCCATGTTTCTTCGGATATGCAAAACTTAGGATCGGTAACTTTCAGAAGTAGACGAAAATTGACTAATTAAGTAATTACCAGTTACAGACAGACTTTCAAACCATTCATCATGCGTGTAGAAAGCAGTTCTTCAACCGTGAAAATTCACGAAACAGATTCTTTCTCTATTTTAATACAAATGTATTCAAAGTTTTTCTCTTACTTAGAACCATTAGCGACCCCTAGTAACTCGCTAAGTTCCTGATAACAGGGTGATTATTTTTTTGCTGTTGTAAAATATTAGTTATAATAAGATTTAATATTGGATACTTCTGCGAGTCTTTTTTATACAAACATGTCTTCTAGACCTATGTTACGCAAACAATTTTCAAAGTACTGAGATTAAATACGAAACTTTCTTCTCGCATCTTCACTTCTATGAATTGTAAGGGACTGTTAATGTCCTGATGAAGGAACTTCAACAATATATCCTTATGGATTAGGAAGGACTGTAGGGATCAGGTGAGGGATATTTAACATTATCCCCTCTATAGATTAAGTACAATAGTTGGAAGCCTGATGGGAAGATATTCAAAAGATAAGAGAACTATCTTTTTCTAGGTTCAGTCTTCTTTTAGTTATATAAAGGCTCACCGCTCCCCAGTGACTCAGGGGTAACTGGGTTTCAATACCCGTAGTGTGCAGAGCACAGATAGCCCACTGTGTAGCTTTGTGCTTAATTACAAACAAACAAGTTACGTAAAGTATTACATATTTCTAGACACTTGGATGAGTGACAGTTGAGAGAATCATTGATATCACACATTTCCAATGAGTTTGTTTCATTCTTTATATGTTCTGAATATTTTCCTTTATTGTACTTACTGTCAGCGCCACAAATTTACTACTTAATTCGTTCCTTCACTGGCCTATAAATTAGTTGGATTATAAAATACTAACTTATTACTGATTTGTTTTGGAATTTCGCACAAAGCTACTCGAGGGCTATCTGTGCTAACCGTCCCTAATTTTGCAGTGTAAGACTAGAGGGAAGGCAGCTAGTCATCACCACCCACCGCCAACTCTTGGGCTACTCTTTTACCAACGAAAAGTGGGATTTATCGTCACATTATAACGCCTCCACGGCTGGGAGGGCGAGCATGTTTGGCGCGATTCGGGCGCGAACCCGCGACCCTCAGATTACGAAGCGCACGCCTTAACGCGCTAGGCCATGCCAGGCCTATTACTGATTTATAATCAAGTGTATTTTAACAGTTTGTTTTGACCTAAGCACAAAGCTTCACAGAGGGCTGTCTCTGCTCTGCTCACCACGGGTATAAAAACCCGGTTTTTAGCAGTGTGATTCCTCAGACATACCGCTGCTGTGCTACTGGAAGAGAGCTCCTTTTAAACAAACTGTGGCGAGAAAAATGTTGTTCTGTGTGTTTAAAAACCCCCACCCAGCCCCTAATGGTACAGTCTGCGGATTTACTATGCTATAAATCGGGGGATTTCGACAGCAGTGTAACTTTGCGCTTGAGAACAAACAAACAATAACTTTAAAAATTACAAAGTTCAGTGAAATGTTGCGGCAGGTACTGATGGCAGAAACTCTTTTTCGTTGCTCACATACGATTACATTTCATGCTCAGTCCGCTAGGGGAAGCATTCAGCCGGTACTCAGTGTATTGAACTCAAAATGGAGTGCGGTTTCATCATCACCACCTTCTATTTTAGATTCGACACCCGTTTCTGTATTCCTTGGTAGTTCAGTTTGAACACTGGTTTGGTTTGAATTTCGCACAAAACCACACGAGGGCTATCTGCGCTAGCCGTCCCTAATTTAGCAGTGTAAGAGTAGAGGGAAGGCAGCTAGTCATCACCACCTACCGCCAACTCTTGGGCTACTCTTTTACCAACGAATAGTGGGATTGACCGTAACATTATATTGCCCCCACGGCTGAAAGGGCGAGCATGTTTGGTGTGGCGGTCTTATTGTTGTAACAAGAAAGGTGTATCGTACCTTATTACTGAAAGTTAGTGTGTTTTCTGTGAATAAGATTCTAAAGTTCAGAATATTTTAATGAATCTAACAATACAATAAACGTCAGGGTCTGAATTTTGTGGATTCGCTTTTTTATAATTTACTGACTTATATGATTTCTCCTTTGAAAGCTACGCCATGACATACAGATGGAAAGTAGAAAGACTATAACTAGAGGTTATCTTTCAAACATAAAGTTTCTCTGGTGTAATTTTGTTAAGGTCAGGCAACTCGCTCCCAGGGTGAGTGATTAACGTGAAATATCGCGTATATCTGTGAACATATAGATAATAAATTTTGTAACAAAAAATCGTCTCATCGTCTTTGTCATGTAGTTTCATATACAAGACTATGGACGTATAGCACTCTTCACTAGGTGGCGCTGTTCTAAACTTCGCCATAATTGTTT
This sequence comes from Tachypleus tridentatus, assembly GCF_004210375.1. Lineage (NCBI taxonomy): Eukaryota > Metazoa > Arthropoda > Merostomata > Xiphosura > Limulidae > Tachypleus > Tachypleus tridentatus. The sequence continues at coordinate 71,065,130 of NC_134826.1, forward strand.
TTTCTTTAATTTCGTTGATGCTTTTAATGCATTAAACTAAAACGTTTTTGAAACACGGCTTTCTCGTACAGAACAGTCTACTAAATGATGGTGTAACGAAAAATATGCTTAGCTTCCTCGAACAATCAAATAATTTGTTCTTTCTTTCTCTAGTTAGCTAATCATCTATTGGTTCAGAGAACGAACGTACGATGGAAAGCTTGTTAACGTTCTCGTGTACATACACATTGATCTATAAATTTCCAGAAGCCCTTTTACTCTACGAATCTAATTCTTCGTTACTGTTTTTAAGCATGTGATTGGATGTCGCCGTCGCTAGGTAAGGACCCACCTCATGAAGTACAACTGTGTCACGCGTTTACCAACAGGAAAGTATGTAGAATCACTATGGTAACAGTTGCTAGGTTACAAATCGATCTGCTATCTTATTTAATAGTACCTGCTACTTGTCCAGAATGGTTCTTGCTTTTTAAGACGTTGATCACACGGGTTTCACTTCCATTAAATATTACACATATTTTATAACCCTGTTTCTAAGAAAGTTTTCTCTCGAAGATAATACAGAGAAGACTGTAAGCTTGCTACTAAACTAGGTGTAGCTACACACAACTTTATATTCAGAGGACTATCTTAGTTAATTTACATGGAGAGGAAAATATAAAATTAACCATTATCCCAAATACAATGATACAAATATAACAACACATTTCAAATAATTACATGAGTTACAGATATGCAACAACTTAGTTTTAATCAGTACATTAGTCACAGTTATATAACTACAACAATTTAATTTTAATCAGTACATTTGTCACAGTTATATAACTACAACAACGTAGTTTTAAGCATTACATTAGTTACAGTTATATAACTACAACAACGTAGTTTTAAGCATTACATTAGTTACAGTTATATAACTACAACAACGTAGTTTTAAGCATTACATTAGTTACAGTTATATAACTACAACAACGTAGTTTTAAGCATTACATTAGTTACAGTTATATAATTACTACGATGTTATATGACGACAACAACTTAATTTTAATCAGTACATTAGTCACAGTTATATAACTACAACGACTTAGTTTTAAGCATTACATTAGTCACAGTTGTGTAACTACAACGACTTAATTTCATTAGTCACAATTATAAAACTACGACAATCTAGATTTAATCAGTACATTAGTCACAGTTATACAATTACAACAACCTAAAATTAATTATTAGTTCAGATACTTTTATACAAACACAACAGCCTAGAGTGGATCAAACCATAAATTTATAGTGGTATTACAAAGTAGACAAATGTTATCTTTGATCCAGTTATATGACAACCTGGACTTCACTGTTCAATCGAACGAATATAACAATCTGTTTATTTTAATTTTATAGCTAATTTAATTTTAGAAAGTTGTTATGTCTTCAGTGCCCAGTCTTTGTTGATTCAATTTTCCTTAAACCAAATCGATATTTCCACACTTCACAATTCCAAGAAAATCAACTACAGAAACCATCAACATATCCAATATTATCTAACATGTATTATTCTACACACTTTTTCCCCAGGACTGTAATATGTAAAATATAGAATGTTTAGACACACTCCACTAGGAGTATGCAAACAAAATTTAGAAACAGCAAATATATCTTGGACAGAAAACAAAAATACAAGAAACATTTGACACTTCAGAATCGTGTATTTTAATGTCAACATAATAATATCATTACCCATCTATACGAAGATTAACGTTATCCTGTTGTACCATAACAATATTGTTACCTATCTATAACAGTACTAAAGTTATCCTGTTGTAACATAACAATATCGTTACCTATCTATAACAGTACTAAAGTTATCCTATTGTAACATAACAATATCGTTACCTATCTATAACAGTACTAAAGTTATCCTGTTGTAACATAACAGTATCATCACCTATCTATAACAGTACTAAAGTTATCCTATTGTGACATAACAGTATCATTACCTATCTATAACAGTACTAAAGTTATCCTATTGTAACATAACAGTACTAGAGTTACCTATCTATAACAGGATTAAAGTTATTCTATTGTAACATAACAATATCGTTCCCTATCTATAACAGTACTAAAGTTATCCTATTGTAACATAACAGTATCGTCACCTATCTATAACAGTACTAAAGTTATCCTATTGTAATACAACGATATCGTTACCTATCTATAACAGGATTATAGCTGTCCTATTGTAACATAACAATATCGTTACCCATCTATAACAGTACTAGAGATATTCTGTTGAAACATAACAATATCGTTACCCATCTATAACAGTACTAGAGTTATTCTGTTGAAACATAACAATATCGTTACCTATCTATAACAGTACTAAAGTTATCCTATTGTAACATGACAATATCGTCACCTATCTATAACAGTACTAAAGTTATCCTATTGTAATACAACGATATCGTCACCTATCTATAATAGTAGTACACATTAAGACAATCCTTCAGGTTCAATGTTATTTATAATAAGAAGCATATGTAAATATTTAGTGAACTCATATTTTAACCCTATTTTTCAACAGTCATTCAAATAAACTCTCTCTGACAGTGTGACAAATGAGCCCAACGAACTGGCACTTTTTATTTCTTTATGGCACACTGTGGTGTAAATAAACATAAAGAGTGCCAGTTTAGTTATGTCTTTATTTGGTCAGCATGTGTCATATTTCAAGGGTTCTCTAAATTATCTGTTTACCCGTTCACCTTTTCCCCATCTATGTTCTCTCATTTTTCCATCCATCCATCCTCCAATTTTCAATGCGTTTTTACACAAGAAAATATGCATACGATTTTAAAGAATGCAATATTGGCGCTGTAACTATATGGCCGACCCGCTAATTCACAGTTAATTCACCTGGGGGCTAGATGTGACAAGCCAGTTGGAAGGAGTAAGGAAGTCCCTGTCCCGTCACCTACCCTTTGTAGAGTCGATTTGCCCTTCACCATATGTCGGCGGAGTGTATTGGGATCTTTGCGTCAATTGCACTAACCGACCTGTTCGCCAGTATGCACAAGCCCATATTACGTCGTCAGAGGTGTAATTTTATGTGTCGCAGACACCTGTAAACAGTGTATACGCGATGCAAAGTTCTTAAGTAAGGAACATGCGTGTTTATATATATGTTAACGCTTCTATTAGTTTTAACCCTAGTTTCACTGCATATTACAAAGAACGATAACTAAATACGTGATAGCCAATGCTGATAGAAAAATATCTTACAAGTATACAAGAAAAAATAGTTAAAAAGAAACAGGACATTACAATGTTTTATGTATTACTAATTATTCGGACTATTATTAGTAATATTAGCCCATGTTCTTTTGAACGCTCGTGTACAATAAATAAAAGAGCCCTGGCGGTTTAAAATATAACTGTTGTATACGATATTTTTCTACATCTCTCTCCACGAAATTATTTCAAGTGTTACCCGGATGAAGACCATATGCATAATGTAACTTCTTATCTGTTACGGGCCCGGCATGGCCAAGCGTGTTAAGGCGTGCGACTCGTAATCTGCGGGTTCGCATCCCCGTCGCGCCAAACATGCTCGCCCTTTCAGCCGTGGGGGCGTTATAATGTTACGGTCAATCCCACTATTCGTTGGTAAAAGAGTAGCCCGAAAGTTGGCGGTGGGTGGTGATGACTAGCTGCCTTCCCTCTAGTCTTACACTGCTAAATTAGGGACGGCTAGCGCAGATAGCCCTCGTGTAGCTTTGTGCGAAATTCCAAAAACAAACAAACAATTATCTGTTACTGTATGTAAAGAGCTACTTGGAACTGAATATATAATATTCCAGGTTAACCTAACATAATCTGATACATAGTATCAGAGTGTTATATAGTATAAGACTGGTTAACAGTTGTTCGTTTTTAAATTGTTTATTCTGTTTTAAACAAATAAAATAAACGTTTTTTAATCTGAAGAGTTTTCACATGATCCAAATTTCTCGTCATCTGTAGTCTCCCTGATGCGTGTTTGCACGATTTTCAAAAGTAAAACCTGCCTATCCATCTATCTATATATAGGTTGAAATCGAAGTATCAACTCTCCTTGTTTTATAGCTAAACTGTCTTTTCCTTTCAACACTAGTGACGTAGAAAGACACGTGAAAATGAGCACAATCTCTGTATAAGAAAGGTATTTTTTTTTCGAGCTACATAACTCTCTCCGAAGCGTGACGGTCATGTTGAGCAAGGACGTTTTCAAATGCACGCACGTCAAAGGTGACACAGCCCTTAGTTTTATGGCCTTTCTGCGTGTGTTCGACAGTGTCACGCGGCGCCTACAGCTAGCGATACGTTTTCCTTGTGCGACAGGTAAATTCCACGCGTGTGTCGTATACCCATACGCGACACAATTAATCAGACGTCAATGTCTTTCTAACGCGACAGTTAACGTGTGTTACTTTATTCCAACACAAAGTTAGCGTTCCCGGAAGGTGTCTCCATAGCAACCGCTTGTTTAAAACAACAAACAAAAGGAACTTGAAAACAAAAGAAATATAATTTCATTGAAAGTCGTTCGACTTAAAGAAAAAAAACGTAACAGAAAAACTTACAGCCAACTCAAAATATTATCATTGAGTCTGTCGTATCTTTCCAACTAATAACCCAGTTTAAAGATATTGGACGTTCCGTGTAATTACTCTTGTAATATTCATAGATATACCGAGAAAGTTCATAATCCCTAATACGACAGAAACGAATCTAATAAAAGTCGCTCAAATTCTTATCATGAAATAATCTACTTTCCATATGGATTTTATTATCCTAAACTTTAAAACCAACAACTAGAAACAACGTTAGAATAGTGTGATAATTTTAGTCTTAGCTCCGGCGATTTAGACTATTTGGTTATAATAGTCTTATGTGTATGTGTTTATCTCATACCAAAACCCCATCGGGCTATCTGCTGTGTCCACCGAGGGGAATCAAACACCTGATTTTAGTGTTGTAAATTCGTAGACTCGTCGCTGTCCCAGCGGGGGACAGTCTTGTACGTATTATAGGCATAATTTTTTTACCTTAGGCCTAGTACAATTACAGCAAAACAGAAATAGATTAGTGTAATAAAAAACGTTTGAATATTTTGTTCTTCTGTCCTTATCTTATTATTTATTGTATCATAACTCCAAAAAACCAAAACAATCTTACGAGCCAGTTCCACTGAGGTGACATAGTTTCAAACGGAGTTTCCGATTTTATAAGTATTATTAATATAATTAGCAGTAATAAAAACATACATAATTAGAGTGTAAACGATGCTATCATTATCCCATGAAGTCGGTCCGGCATGGCCAGGTGGTTAAGGCACCCGACTCGTAACCCGAGGGTCGCGGCTTCGAATCCCCGTAACACCAAACATGTTCGCCCTTTCAGTCGTGGGGGCGTTATAATATGACGGTCAATCCCACTATTCGTTGGTAAAAGGGTAGAATTGGCGGTGGGTGGTGATGACTAGCTGACTTCCCTTTAGTCTTACACTACAAAACTCGGGATGACTAGCGTAAATAGCCCTCGTGTACCTTCGCGCGAAATTCAAAACAAACCAAACCCTTGAAGTTAGCTTCCTTACAGAAATTTAGTATCCCTAAATTAAAAACAAAACACAAAACAAAACAATGTGTAGAAGGTAGAACGGGAATAACCATCCAATAATAGAAAAACAATAAATATTATAGTTGGAATCTCACTGTGGTATTTAGAACTTGGTTATAAATATAACCTTCCTATTACTATTGAAACATTGAAATTTATATGCAAAAACGGCTCGTTTGGGTTGAGAACATATTTTATATAGAAGAGCTCTTCTATGTAAAATATTTTCTCAACCCAAACGAGCCGTTTTTGCATATAAATTTCTCAACAAGTGGGTTTCTCGACATCACTGATTATTGAAACATTGCATTGAAAAACAAGTAAAGAAAAAAATTTATAGCAAAATATTAACATGTAGCGATATATACATATCAAACTGTTTACAACTGAGTTTAATCTGTCTTGTTGCTGTCTGTTAACATTCCACTACACTGTGTTATTATGTAAGGCTGATACAAATGTCAGCCTCACTTTCTTGTTTCCATTGTTTTGATATCAGCCATTCCTACATTTACTTCCTTTTATATATACACTGTGTGTCTGTGTTATTATGTAAGGCTGATACAAATGTCAGCCTCACTTTCTTGTTTCCATTGTTTTGATATCAGCCATTCCTACATTTACTTCCTTTTATATATACACTGTGTGTCTGTGTTATTATGTAAGGCTGATACAAATGTCAGCCTCACTTTCTTGTTTCCATTGTTTTGATATCAGCCATTCCTACATTTACTTCATTTTATATATACACTGTGTGTCTGTGTTATTATGTAAGGCTGATACAAATGTCAGCCTCACTTTCTTGTTTCCATTGTTTTGATATCAGCCATTCCTACATTTACTTCCTTCTTTGAAACGTTTTTATTTACTTGTATGATAATACATTCACAATTTTACTTTGATACACCGTGACATATCTCACTTGAAAATGTAACATTGAGTTAATATAAAATCTCTAATTATGTGTTCACAAACAGATCACAAACAGTTTCATTTCAATACACCTAGACAAACCTAATTTTATACACCAATATACTTCATTAGTCTTATCTCAGTACACTTTCACGAGTCTTACCTCAACACAGAATGGCATATCTTACCATAAACTGTACTACTAATGTCATACAGCCCCTCTAACTTACGAAATAAACATAAATAGATAATGATATATTCGACCTCAAATCATATCATTTTTGATTTTATCTTATAACACCAAGATTTATTCTTAGCCTCTTAACCAACATAAACATAATGATGTAACCTCACCAGTAAACACCAAAGCAATGTGTTAACGTATTAAACTTTAAATATCATGTTCTCTTCATCACCAAACACCAGATTTACATCATAACCTTACCAAAAACAATAAAATAACACGTTAACTTCATCAACAAACACCAGAGTTACATCATAACCATACCAAAAACAATAAAATAACACATTAACTTCATCAACAAACACCAGAATTACATCATAACCTTACCATAAAACAATAAAACAACACATTAACTTCATCAACAAACACCAGAGCTACATCATAACCTTGCCATAAAACAATGAAATAACATATTAACTTCATCAACAAACACCAGAGTTACATCATAACCTTGTCATAAAACAATAAAATAACACATTAACTTCATCAACAAACAGAGTTACATAATAACCGTACCATAAAACAATAAAATAACTCGTTAACTTCACCAACAAACACCAGAGTTACATCATAACCGTACCATAAAACAATAAAATAACACATTAACTTCATCAACAAACACCAGAGTTACATCATAACCTTGCCATAAAATAACACATAAACTTCATCAACAAACACCAGAGTTACATCTAACCTCATCAATAAAATAACAAACACAACAGAACCAGAATTACATCATAACCTTACCATAAAACAATAAAATAACACATTAACTTCATCAACAAACACCAGAGCTACATCATAACCTTGCCATAAAAAACAAACACCAGAGTATTACATAATAACAATAAAATAACATATTAACTTCATCAACAAACACCAGAGTTACATCATAACCTTGTCATAAAACAATAAAATAACACATTAACTTCATCAACAAACACCAGAGTTACATCATAACCGTACCATAAAACAATAAAATAACACATTAACTTCATGAACAAACAGAGTTACATCATAACCTTGCTATAAAGCAATAAAATAACAATTTAACTTCACTAACAAACACCAGAGTTACATCATAACCGTACCATAAAACAATAAAATAACATATTAACTTCATCAACAAACAGAGTTACATAATAACCGTACCATAAAACAATAAAATAACTCGTTACCTTCATCAACAAACACCAGAATTACATCATAACCTTGTTATAAAACAAGAAAATAACACATTAACTTCATCAAAAAACACCAGAATTACATCATAACCTTACCATAAAACAATAAAACAACACATTAACTTCATCAACAAACACCAGAGTTACATCATAACCTTGTGATAAAACAATAAAACAACACATTAACTTCATCAACAAACACCAGAGTTACATCATAACCTTGTGATAAAACAATAAAATAACACATTAACTTCATCAAAAAACACCAGAGTTACATCATAACCATACCATAAAACAATAAAATAACACATTAACTTCATCAACAAACACCAAGATTACATCATAACCTTACCAAAAACAAGAAAATAACACATTAACTTCATCAACAAACACCAGAATTACATCATAACCTTACCATAAAACAATAAAACAACACATTAACTTCATCAACAAACACCAGAGTTACATCATAACCTTACCATAAAACAATAAAATAACACATTAACTTCATCAACAAACACCAGAGTTACATCATAACCTTGCCATAAAACAATAAAATAAAATATTAACTTCATCAACAAACACCAGAATTACATAATAACCGTACCATAAAACAATGAAATAACATATTAACTTCATCAACAAACACCAGAGTTACATCATAACCTTGCCATAAAACAATAAAATAACACATTAAGTTCATCAACAAACACAAGAATTACATAATAACCGTACCATACAACAATAAAATAACACATTAACTTCACTAACAAACACCAGAGTTACATCATAACTGTACCATAAAACAATAAAATAACACATTAACTTCATCAACAAACAGAGTTACATAATAACCGTACCATAAAACAATAAAATAACACATTAACTTCATCAACAAACAGAGTTACATAATAACCGTACCATAAAACAATAAAATAACTCGTTAACTTCACCAACAAACACCAGAGTTACATCATAACCGTACCATAAAACAATAAAATAACACATTAACTTCATCAACAAACACCAGGATTACATCATAACCATACCAAAAACAATAAAATAACACATTAACTTCATCAACAAACACCAGAGTTACATCATAACCTTGCCATAAAACAATAAAATAACACATTAACTTCATCAACAAACACCAGAGTTACATCATAACCTTGCCATAAAACAATAAAATAACACATTAACTTCATCAACAAACACCAGAATTACATCATAACCTTACCATAAAACAATAAAACAACACATTAACTTCATCAACAAACACCAGAGCTACATCATAACCTTGCCATAAAACAATGAAATAACATATTAACTTCATCAACAAACACCAGAGTTACATCATAACCTTGTCATAAAACAATAAAATAACACATTAACTTCATCAACAAACAGAGTTACATAATAACCGTACCATAAAACAATAAAATAACTCGTTAACTTCATCAACAAACACCAGAGTTACATCATAACCGAACCATAAAACAATAAAATAACATATTAACTTTATCAACAAACACCAGAATTACATCATAACCTTGTCATAAAACAAGAAAATAACACATTAACTTCATCAACAAACACCAGAATTACATAATAACCGTACCATAAAACAATGAAATAACATATTAACTTCATCAACAAACACCAGAGTTACATCATAACCTTGTGATAAAACAATAAAATAACACATTAACTTCATCAACAAACACCAGAGTTACATCATAACCTTGTGATAAAACAATAAAATAACACATTAACTTCATCAAAAAATACCAGAGTTACATCATAACCATACCATAAAACAATAAAATAACACATTAGCTTCATCAACAAACACCAGAATTACATAATAACCGTACCATAAAACAATGAAATAACATATTAACTTCATCAACAAACACCAGAGTTACATCATAACCATACCATAAAACAATAAAATAAAACATTAACTTCATCAACAAACACCAGAATTACATCATAACCTTACCATAAAACAATAAAATAACACGTTAACTTAATCAACAAACACCAGAATTACATCATAAACGTACCATAAAACAATAAAATAACACATTAACTTCATCAACAAACACCAGAATTACATAATAACCGTACCATACAACAATAAAATAACACATTAACTTCATCAACGAACACCAGAATTACATCATAACCTTGTTATAAAACAAGAAAATAACACATTAACTTCATCAAAAAACACCAGAATTACATCATAACCTTACCATAAAACAATAAAACAACACATTAACTTCATCAACAAACACCAGAGTTACATCATAACCTTACCATAAAACAATAAAACAACACATTAACTTCATCAACAAACACCAGAGTTACATCATAACCTTGCCATAAAACAATGAAATAAAATATTAACTTCATCAACAAACACCAGAATTACATAATAACCGTACCATAAAACAATGAAATAACATATTATCTTCATCAACAAACACCAGAGTTACATCATAACCTTGCCATAAAACAATAAAATAACACATTAAGTTCATCAACAAACACAAGAATTACATAATAACCGTACCATACAACAATAAAATAACACATTAACTTCACTAACAAACACCAGAGTTACACCATAACCGTACCATAAAACACTAAAATAACACATTAACTTCATCAACAAGCAGAGTTACATAATAACCGTACCATAAAACAATAAAATAACTCGTTAACTTCATCAACAAACACCAGAATTACATCATAACCTTGTCATAAAACAAGAAAATAACACATTAACTTCATCAACAAACACCAGAATTACATAATAACCGTACCATACAACAATAAAATAACACATTAACTTCATCAACAAACACCAGAATTACATAATAACCGTACCATAAAACAATGAAATAACATATTAACTTCATCAACAAACACCAGAGTTACATCATAACCTTGTCATAAAACAATAAAATAACACATTAACTTCATCAACAAACACCAGAATTACATAATAACCGTTCCATAAAACAATGAAATAACATATTACCTTCATCAACAAACACCAGAATTACATCATAATCTTGTCATAAAACAAGAAAATAACACATTAACTTCATCAACAAACACCAGAATTACATAATAACCGTACCATAAAACAATGAAATAACACATTAACTTCATCAAAAAACACCAGAATAACATCATAACCGTACCATAAAACAATGAAATAACATATTAACTTCATCAACAAACACCAGAGTTACATCATAACCTTGTCATAAAACAATAAAATAACACATTAACTTCATCAACAAACACCAGAATTATAATAACCGTTCCATAAAACAATGAAATAACATATTACCTTCATCAACAAACACCAGAATTAGATCATAATCTTGTCATAAAACAAGAAAATAACACATTAACTTCATCAACAAACACCAGAATTACATAATAACCGTACCATAAAACAATGAAATAACACATTAACTTCATCAACAAACACTAGAATTACATAATAACCGTACCATAAAACAATGAAATAACACATTAACTTCATCAAAAAACACCAGAATAACATCATAACCGTACCATAAAACAAGAAAATAACACATTAACTTCATCAACAAACACCAGAATTACATAATAACCGTTCCATAAAACAATGAAATAACACATTAACTTCATCAAAAAACACCAGAATAACATCATAACCGTACCATAAAACAATGAAATAACATATTTATATCATCAACAAACACCAGAGTTACATCATAACCTTGCCATAAAACAATAAAATAACTCGTTAACTTCACCAACAAACATTAAACTAACTAAAATGAAATTTATATTTTCAACACCAATGTACAAGACGCATGAAACATATCTGACATAAAGCCGTCGTACACCAAAGTAACGTTTGAAATGTTTAATATTTACAACTTACTAAGCACGGTTGTTCTTTCAATGTGGTACAGTAACTTGAAACTATATTCAACATTTACCTTGTATTTAATTATAAGACCAACCGCTAATATCATTTGCAGCATTGACAGTTACCACATAAAACTATCCCAGCTTTTAATTCCAGAATAACAGATTATTTCTAATCACCAAATCTATCACTACGGATTATTTCTAACTCTCGGATTTAGCACTACGGATTACTTCTAATCCTGTGTACCTGATATCTCAGAATATTTTGTTCATAACAGAATCTAGTACAACCGGTTCTCTCAAATCATAGGGTTCAAAGAACCAGCACAGCTGCTCTTTCTTAACCCTACAAATTGTTTTTATCATTAGTGTACAAGCCATACGTTGTTGTAACAACGTAGAGAAATTATCATAATAGAATTCATCATCTCAATACCGTAACATTCACAGTTTGAAAAACAGTTCATATTCTACTGTTCATTCGGCTGTTTTCTTTTTTATTATATCACATTGTAGGCTTTGAAACTATCACATTCAAAGTATGATGCTCTCGCCACAAGATTTTGAATGAAAAGTACAAATAAACGGTCCCTCGGTGGGTCAGCGGGTAGACTTACGAGCTTACAACACTTAGGCCCGATGTTTGATCGCCGGGGTTGAAAGTGTACAAATAATCTATTATGTAGTTTTGTACTAATAAAACAACAGCAATATGGGCATAGCATATATTACAAACACGAATACAATTATGTAACGCTCTATAAGTGTAACTCAGTACATTAAAAGCGTATAACAACGTAGAGAAATTATCATAATAGAATTCATCATCTCAATACCGTAACATTCACAGTTTGAAAAACAGTTCATATATATGTATTCTTAGCTTCAACAAACTATGAAAAACCGGGTTGACATATTTTATTTAATACATAGTTTATCCTTGGAAACTTAATATTATTTTATCAACCCTACACGTGACTAGATAAGTCACATCAAGCGTACAAAAAAAGCAAACTTTTTATCTTTCGACCCAGCCAAGAGGGAACACGCAGCTTCTAGCGGCCATCTTGGACAAGGGCGTTTCCTCTTTTCACCTACTATTATGTTTATTAAATGAACGCTAATGTCAAATTGCCAGTTTCTTTAACTCCCTTTAACAGATACTTCTCATTATCTGTTAAATAAATTACACTTTAAAAACGAACGTTTTTTTTTAATTCCTAAACGAAATACAAAAAACAAGAAACTGCAAGTTGACAAAAAAAAATCACACTTCTTTCAACAGGCTAATTAACGACACTTCCGGTTCCAATATAGATAACTTGTTAGGCTAATAACGTCATTTCCGGCTCCAGTATAGATAACTCGGTAATTTTTTTTTCCTTTATTGTTTGACTTCTATGTTTGCAGATTAGGTATATAGGAAATGTACTGATATATGTGTTATTCTAGAATTATATGCATAATTTAACACTGAAAATGTAAGTAAAGGAAATAAATAATCGTATAAATAAACAGAAAAACACGAAACAGTCGTGGTGGATAACGGGCTATAGAAGTTATGCTGGTGTTATAAGGTTTCTTTATCTTAGTGCAAGGCTTAACAGTATGCTGTATGCGCTCTGTCCGTCACGGGAAATCGAACGCAGGATTTTAGCGTTGTAAAAGTGCGAAAACTTACAGCAGATACCCCACTGGGGGACACTTGTGTTCGAAGACATGGAGGTATATCAATTTACCTCTAAGTGTGGTAAGACAGATAACATCGTCCTAATGATGGATTTAAAAAGAACAAAAACATCCATGACAAGAAATTAGAAACAAACCCACGGACACCAAGGAACACTGTATTCATGTGCCGGATAAAATCAAGAACGGATTCTCATACACTTCTGTAAGGGTAAACTGAGATTGGGATGCTTTCTTGTATTACAAGTGTGTTCTGTGGTGGAAAAAACAGCGACACCTACCGCTTCTGACGAAATAAACCTGACACCAATCTTGGAATCAGATGTCGCTGGTAAGAAAAAAAGTAAACAAAACACTTCGAACATTAACTCAACACACAACACTGGCCTGGTGGGTCCCCGTCACCAAACATCCTCGCTCTTTCAGCCGTGGGGACTTTATAGTGGACTGGTCAATCTCACTATTCGTTGGTAAAAAGAGTAGCCCAAGAGGTGGTGACGACTGGTGTTGAGTAGCTGTCTTCACTGCCTTCAATCACTGCTAAGTTAGGAAAGGCTGGCGCAGATAGCTTTCGAGTTGTTTTGCGCGAAATTGAAAAACGAACAAACCCACAACGTCTTCAAGAATTCTACACATTTTAACAAAGTGTAAAAAATATCGTTTAAACATTAAGTTCTGAATAAACAGTTTCTTACCTTTTTCTGATAACAATTTCGGTTATTAAAAAAAAACGTAAAAGTTTGATGGAGGTAAACATTGTTTTACTAAAATATATGAGATCGGTTATGTACCAGTTTGACAAACAAATAGATGATGGATATTTTGCAGATATATTGTTGTTGTAATGTCGCTACAATCATCTTTAGTTTCATATTTTATATAATTCTAGATAAGGATTTATTTTCCTAATGAAACAATCTATTCATTTAATTAAGGATATAAATAATAATAATAAAGAATATTAATCACTTTAAATTCATAAAATATTTTACAGAGTACCATCTATTAGTGTCAGATGTATTTGTTGATTTGTTGTTAAACACAAAGCTACAATGTGAATAACAGACTTGAGATGGTTTTATCGTCTTGAAACTATTAAAAGTTCTGCAATAATTCCATTTATCTCCATCACGTACAGACTTTCCACAAAACGTATTTTTACATAAGCGAAACATTTTCATTAAAATCGGGTGATATTTTGTTATACTTAAAATGTTGACAACCACTAGCTACAAATTTCTCTAGACCAATCGCGACGTCAGAATTTTATCGATGATTTTTGACAAAAAAAACAACATAAAGTTCTTTGTGACACATGAACTAATAATTAAATAATCATTTGATATAAGGAAGAAATATTCTCCCTTAGTTCTAAAAATATGCTTAGGTAATAGAAAAACAAACGAATATCAGTTTAGAAATATGTGTAGCTGAATGACGAGAAAATTCGTTATTAAAACCAAATCAGCTTTTATAAAGTGTAAGTTCTCAGGCCTGTGTTATTTGTGTTCTGCTCGCCGCGTATATTAAACCTTCGGATTTAATTGTCACAAATGTCATATACGTGTGCATAATTAAATAAGATAACACATAAGTTACAATCCAGAGAGACGTTACATCAGATCTCATTACTAGAGTGGCGATACGTGTACATAATTAAATAAGATAACACATAAGTTAGAATCCAGAAAGACGTTACATCAGATTTCATGACTAGAGTGGCTATACGTGTACATAATTAAATAATATAATACATAAATTACAATCCCAAAAGATGTTATATAAGATCTCATGACTAGAGTGGCGATACGTGTACATAATTAAATAATATAATACATAAATTACAATCCCGAAAGATGTTATATAAGATCTCATGACTAGAGTGGCGATACGTGTACATAATTAAATAATATAATACATAAATTACAATCCCGAAAGATGTTATATAAGATCTCATGACAAGAGTGGCGATACGTGTACATAATTAAATAATATAATACATACATTACAATCCAGAAAAACGTTACATCAGATCTCATGACTAGAGTGGCTATACGTGTACATAATTAAATAATATAATACATACATTACAGTCCAGAAAAACGTTTCATCAGATTTCATGACTAGAGTGGCTATACGTGTACATAATTAAATAATATAATACATAAATTACAATCCCAAAAGATGTTATACAAGATCTCATGACTAGAGTGGCTATACGTGTACATAATTAAATAATATAATACATAAGTTAGAATCCAGAAAGACGTTATATCAGATCTCATGACTAGAGTGGTTATGGCTGAGTGAAAATTGTTTATGAATCATCCTTTTCATTTCACAAGCTGACGATCACGAGTTCGAATCCCAGTCCCACCGAACATTCTCACCCTTTCTATCAATTCCACTAATTGGTAAAGAGTGGATCGAAAACTGTGTGTGGGGGGTGTTAACCAGCTGCCTTCCCTCTAGTGTTTCACTGCTAAATTACGAAAGGCAAGCACAGATGTGAAATTCAACAAGAGACAGTTTTTATTTTCCAAACACTAAATGATAAAAGCTACACGAGACAGAAACAGGGTTTTGGTTTTAAAAAAAATCATAAGTTGAATGGAAGGAAGAGTATTATGAAATGTTTTAAATAGCTGAATGGCTCTTTATTATATTTTCAATATTTGGTTGGTGGTGATCTAACCTCAAAACTAATTGGCTTTGTTACTAAACCTAAGATTTCATTCACTTTGATACGAAAAATAATGATATTACCCATAGTTAATTTAGCCTTTTCTGATTATAACGAACAAACAGTTTTTGTAATGTGGAGTAACTAGCATTGTAAGTAATTAAGGAATAATATTATATAGCCTCCAGTCATTACAAAATGTTTACAAAGTCTAATGTGCTTCCATCTAGTGGTTTCAACTGTTAACTAATTTAGATAAAATTATGTTATTTGCTGCTGTCGTTAAATAAACCAACAAGATGACAAGTGAGCAAAAAACACAACAGTTTAACTTCTATAAGTAATACAGTCTATAAATTAAAAAACAACAACACCGTAAATGACAGGAAGTTATGAAAAACTGTCATGTTTCAGCCAATTTGAAAAAAAAAAGTTTTAGTAATTTTGACAAAGTCATGTTTTAACCAATCTGAAAATTGTTCTACTGAGTTGTAGTTTTGTTAGTTCAGAATTGTTATTATATATTTTAATAGTATTGTGGTACATGCAGTCTCAACAATGTTATAATATATTTTAACAATGTTATGTTTAAGCCAGTTTGGACATAGTTATATTTTAATAGTGTCGTGTTAGAACCAGTCGGAACAATGTTATTTATTCATCCAGTTACCCTTAAACCAAGGAACATGAGAACAACAAAATCAAACCTCAAATTTGAAGGTTATGTTTCCAAATTGTGACGTATTGAACAACGTCACAAGAATGACGAAACAGTTTTCTCGCAGCTAAACTTTAAAGACATTTCTATGATATGAAGTGACGTAAACTATGGATATTGATTACCGAATATGGACACAAAATGACAGTTAACAAACATCATATTAAGAGCCTCCTAGCATGACTTCTACCCTTCAATTCATTTGAGCAAGTGGTGAAAATTGTTTTGCTGAGCACTTTTACACCATTATTTGTCTGTACCCACAGTGACAGTCGAAGCTCGCGTGGCTTGCGACACTTACCGCCTTACTGAAACGGAGTTCACGCAAACGACAGAGAAGAAAGAACGCTTTATGCGAGCAAAAACTGTGGAATACAAGTAACTAAGGGAAACAGGACAATGAGACGACAAGGTAATTGGCAGCCTGTATTAGGTTACAGGTGCCTATTTGACAACAGCCGGCCATCAGAAGGTTTGAAACAATGGGGGACCATCTTAAATTTCCTAAGGCCGATAACCCACTATACTGGTTTCCTTGCTCTCTGCATGCACCACTGATCACCTGGATCATATGATAAGATGGTTTTAGTACGAAGTAAATTCATCACCAAAAACTAAATGGTGAGGGGCAGGTGCAGTTTCAGTCACTGAAAAACAACAAAAAAACCACAGCCGTATTTGCTCACAAAACCTTGAATATCAAGATACAATATTTTCGCGACTAGTAGAACAGAGATTCGTTATTTCTGATCAACGCCATTACTGGTTTGAAACTTTGTTTAATCACACCCATTTTCAAGATTTCGCAATTTCGCTAACTATAGTTAGTATAACCTAACTCGCGACGAATTATTTGAAACCATTCGTAAAATATACCATTCACTGAAGATAAGTACTTCTTGTCGTTTCGAACGAGTACTCTTGTAAAGCCCTCTCTCTACAAGGGAAATATTTAACATAGCATCTGATAGATGGTCGACTAGAAACTGTACCTTAACTGTTTTAATAAATTATGTGTTCCTTGGGCTTCTCTTGTCAGATCGATCGATTGTTTGATTTGTCTTTTTAACTTTCGCGCAAAGCTACATGAAGGCTATCTGCGCTAGCTTCCCTAATTTAGCAGCGTAAGACTAGAGGGAAGACAGTTAGTCATCACCATCCATTGCCAACTCTTGGTCTATTCTTTTACCAACTATAAATGGGATTTATCGTGACACTGTAACGTTCCCACGGTTGAAAGGGCATGTTTGGTGTGACGGGGAATTGAACCCGCGACCCTCAGATTACGAGTCGAGAGCCCTAACCACCTAGCCATGTCGAGCCTTGTCTGATTGAATACAGAAATTTGACGGTCACTTTTATAACTCTTCCTAAACTGTGGAGCTGACCATTAGGTCACGCCCGACCTTTGAGGTAAGAATACTTTGAAAAAGGCGAAAGTTCCAGATGTGTGCTGTATCTTTAAAAAGACAGTCACGGAAAACAACAACAAGACAAACATAACTTTCTTCCAGTGTACCTTCGCCACAGGAATGTACATTTAGTTAAATTATGAAGCGCCCCCTTGTGGTGTTTTACGTCCGCAGGCTTATAACGTTAAAAATCGGGTTTCGACCCATGCGATGGGAAGAGTTAGCCAGTCCAGAACAAACAGACAATTTCAACAGCGACGTTAATTATCTTATGATATCAATGTTAAAAACTTGTAACTGGATAGTCATTTTTCGGTTGAATCTCAAGAAAAGTGTGATGTATCTGTACTTCAGCAACAATTACTCTCTTTTTCTGTGGGCTGAGCAGATAGCCCTATGTGGCTTTGCTATAAGACAAACACACACACTCTCTTTTTCTTGTTCATTTCGTTCTACAGTGAAAGGCCTGGCATGGCCAGATGGTTAAGGCATTTGATTCGTAATCTAAGGGTCGCGGGTTCAAATCTAGGTCGCACCAAACATGCTCGCCCTTTCAGCCATGGGGGCGTTATAATGTTAGGCCAATCCCACTATTCGTTGGTAAAAGAGTAGCCCAAAAGTTGACGGTGGGTAGTGATGACTAGCTGCTTTTCTTACACTGTTAGCCTTACACTGCTAAATTAGGGACGGTTAGCGCAGATAGCCCTCGTCTAGGTTTGCGCGAAACTCAATAGAAACTAGAAAAAAAAATTACAGTGAAAAATAAAACGTCTAAGAAAACAACAACAACAGTTGCAGTGTATAAATATCACTTACAGTATACATTGTCTATTTAAGAAGAATGAGGAATATTTTATATTTCTGATAAGAATCTTTGGGAAGACGAAAGAAAAGCCGGCTTTTCCTCTACAATAGGGGACCGAACCGACTATTATAATGGACTCATTTTTTGTCGTAGTTCATCCTTCATATCTCTTCCACGTCCTTTCTTCTAACTAAGTGGATAGTTTTCACAAGCGTATAATTCTCCTCTTCAGACAAGGGTTCTGTGTAGGTCTTCACTGTGTAGAATTTTTGGTTTGTTCTAGCCAGTCCTTCTGTCCGTCATCGTCTGGCAGACAAAGAAGTTTCCCAAGCAGAAAGCTACAGGTAAGACAGAAGTGACAACAACAACAGACATTTTCAAAACTATTTATTATCTTGTCGAAGATGCACTCGATTTTCAAAAGATTCGAAAATTAGACTTACGTGCTTTTCTTTAGAATCCTATTGACAGAACAGAGAAAATTGCCTCACCACACACATACAAATGCGTGCAAGAAAATAGTGCATAAGGTCCAATATTCATGTAGCCCTGTAGATATCTATTCATCTTCCTAATCGCCTATAAACCTTCTTCAGTACCTTCTGTTCCCGAGTAAAAATATCTTATAATTACAAGCAGATGGTAAAAACATAAACAATATACTGACCTTCGAACTCGACAGTCGGAAAACGATATAAAAAAATAAAAATAGGAAAGATACAGAGAACAAACCAAGTAGAAGAAATGTGAGCTGACGTCTCTTTATGTGAATAAATCTTTATATAGACTGATATAATTATAATAGTAGTTTAGTATTTCACTGTATTTCCTCATATCGTGTTTCCGGCCTTTTATTTATTTTTAAAGTTTATACTTTTAGAAATTTGTTTCAAACTTTTTTTCCTCGAATGTTCTACCAACAATAGAGGTTATTCATTATAAAGACACGCTATAACTAAGCCTAAAATGTAAAAAAATAAACATCAAACAACGATAAGACGTCACGTCATAAAGACCGTATTATCAGAAAACGTAACAAGTTTGTAAGAAACAAAGTTCAGGCTCAACTATCTCGCAGCTTTTGCACAGTTAAAATGAGAATGCAGCTCATACAAATTAATTGCGTTAAGTTTGGCTACATGAATATACATCAATGTAGACGTCTTAAAGACATAGTGTGAATGTTTAGATTATACTTGGGCTATTGTAAACATTGTGTTACTTGTTTGTAATTGAAGCACAAAGCTGCACTATGGGCAAACAGTGCTCTGCCCACCACTGTTTCTAGCGTTGCAAGTCCGCAGATATACAGCGATAACCCTGGGGAGGCTGTAAACATTACATTTTGGTTACTGTAAACATCAACGCCAACAGTTCTGTTGAAAGAAACTGAAAGATAAAATGGAAGCTGAATTATAACATTTCACTGCTATAATGTTCCACCCCGCGTTTTTCAAAAAGTGAATTCGTTTCACTTTTATTTTCCTAAAGATAAAAAAACATGTATCCATGATACTCTTTCGTATATACTTTTTAACTGAAGGATAAAAGAAGGCAGCTTGTTAACAACACTCTCCGCCAACTCTTGGACTACTCTAACCAAATAGTAACATATAACCGTCGATGCGCGATTATTTTGTGGTAACGAGACGCAAACCTAGGATTCACAGTCCAACTTCGTTTTTGGTAAGAATCTATAAAAAACTGCTTACTTTCTGTAATATATTTTAGAGAGTATTAATTTAAGATCGCTACATTAGCCGTGGACCTCATTGACTTTTATCAACATTTTTGTAAAATATCGATGCAAAAAACTGCTTGTGGGAACATGAGTTTGTTACTAAAATGTTTCTATTATAATATTAGTCAAGGGGAAAAAATAACAAACTAGTCCCACTAATTACAACTAGAATGTTCTTTGTGTTTTATATCATCAATATTACAACTGATCCCAATAACTACAGCTAGAATGTTCAATGTGTTTTACATACTAGTTCACAGCTGTCATCCATTTTTGTTTGTCAATTCTTTACACAAGTTTTGCCAGGAAAAACAACAGTGACGGCCCGGCATGGCCAAGCGTATTAAAGCGCGCGATTCGTAATCTGAGGGTCGCGGGTTCGCAATCCCGTCGCGCCAAACATGCTCGCCCTCCCAGGCGTGGGGGCGTTATAATGTGACGGTCAATCCCACTTTTCGTTGGTAAAAGAGTGATCCAAGAGTTGGCGGTGGGTGGTGATGACTAGCTGCCTTCCCTCTAGTCTTACACTGCTAAATTAGGGACGGCTAGCACAGATAGCCCTCGAGTAGCTTTGTGCGAAATTCAAAAAACAAACAAACAAACAAACAAAACAACAGTGACTCAATATGATACATTTATTACAAGTACCATATAATATGCCTCAACAGACGACTGTTATAGAAACATTTATAAACTAACTTAATCCTTATGTCCCACGACAGGTTTCTGGTACATACTTGTAGTAATCTAGAGAATACAGGGGCTTTTAGGAATTTTGACAGAATTTCAAGTGTGTCGCTATGAAATCCAAAGTTCATGACGATTCATGGGTTTCTTTTCGAAAGATATCACCTGTGTAACGACGGTTTCTATCAAAGATATCACCTGTGTAACGACGGTTTCTATCAAAGATATCACCTGCGTAACGACGGTTTCTATTAAAGATATCACCTGCGTAACGACGGTTTCTATTAAAGATATCACCAGTGTAACGACGGTTTCTATTAAAGATATCACCTGCGTAACGACGGTTTCTATTAAAGATATCACCTGCGTAACGACGGTTTCTATTAAAGATAT
Organism: Tachypleus tridentatus; assembly: GCF_004210375.1. Classification (NCBI taxonomy): domain Eukaryota; kingdom Metazoa; phylum Arthropoda; class Merostomata; order Xiphosura; family Limulidae; genus Tachypleus; species Tachypleus tridentatus. The sequence goes on from NC_134826.1 coordinate 71,087,195, forward strand.
CACCTGTGTTTCTATTAAAGATATCACCTGTATTTCTATTAAAGATATCACCTGTATTTCTATTAAAGATATCACCTGCGTAACGACGGTTTCTATTAAAGATATCACCTGTGTTTCTATTAAAGATATCACCTGTATTTCTATTAAAGATATCACCTGTATTTCTATTAAAGATATCACCTGCGTAACGACGGTTTCTATTAAAGATATCACCTGTGTTTCTATTAAAGTAAAAGTTCTATGAAGTATAAATAATTCATAACATGCTTCAACATTATTTTTACATTTTCTCTATACAAGTCATACAGGTGTGTTAAAGTATTGTTTAAAAATATCTTCTATTAGAAAATTATTCAAAAATTAATAACCATTGTTTGTTTTAGAATTTCGTGCAAAGCTACACGAGGGCTATCCGTCCCTAATTTAGCAGTGTAAGATTAGAGGGAAGGTACCCTTTTACCAACGAATGGTGAACTTAACAGTAACAATATAACACCCCTACGGCTGAAAGGGCAACCATGTTTGATGTGACGAGGATTCGAACCTGCGACCCTCAGGTTTTCAGTCGAGCGCTAGGAAACACGTATGATCAAAGTCCAATGAACTTACAGATGCTTTCTTGTAAACCTATGGAGCGACTTTAACAAGATGTATAATCACGGGCTACCAAGATCTTACGTTTTCTTCTTACGACATGCAATAAAATCAGTACTTACCAACATAAGATGCATTCTTTATAAAAACGTTGTTCAGATTTCTCTTCGTTGACAGATAAATCTCTTTGACTGATGACGTAAATCAACCAATAACGATTAACCTTGATAACCGCTCGCACCGGTAAAACATTGCGAAACGATGCATGATAGGTTAGGCCTAATGGACTAAGTTTACGCTCATGGCCTGTATTTGTACCCAAAACAGCACATATTTGCTTGACATTTTAAAGCTTAACGTTAGCTTATTTTACACCACAAATCGTTAGGTTAGGTTTAAGTTACTAACTACCGGAAATAAGGGAATCATAAGCCTCACTCCCAACCTTGTCTCAGCAGGAGGTCCGAGGGATTATAACGCTGAAATTCGGGTTTCAATATTAATTATGGGCCGAGCACGAATAGCCAAGCCTACTTACATAGTTTGTGCAAAATATTTTAGTTGAACACAAAGCTACACAATGAGAAAGTGTAACTTATTTATTAATAAACCAACTGGAAATGAATTATATCGATAAAAAAAAATTAATATACTTTGTTGATTGTTTTAACTTGGAAGAAGACAAAAAATATTCAGTTACTGAAGCCAGAAATTATCAGAAAAAATAAATTACTTAACTAATATAAAACATTTCATGTCTCATAACATGGATTTCGTTCTATGATGATTTCATCACGTGTTAGACATGTCCATAACTCAATTGTCTTCGTACTACCAGGTGTTGTAGGCCCTGGCATGGCCAGGTTAATAAGGCGTTCGATTCGTAATCTGAGGGTCGCGGGTTTGAATCCCCGTTGCACCAAACATGGTCGTCCTTTCAGCCGTAGGGGCATTATAATGTAACTGTCAATCCCACTATTCCTTGGTAAACGAGTGGCCCAAGAGTTGGCGGTGGGTGGTGATGACTAACTGCCTTCCGTCTTGTCCTAAATTAGGGAAGGCTAGCGCAGATAGTCTTCGTGTTGCTTTGCGCGAAATTCAAAAACAAACAAACAAAAACCAACTTACTGTAAATATTGCTTTGATGTTTATCTTTTAACATCGTGAAAAGTTGTTCGATGACCATCTGTGCTCGTTCTCCATAAGTTTAGTGTCACAGCCTAAAGGGAAGGCAGCAATTCATGATCACCTGCCGCCAACTGTTGGAATCTTTTTTACTAACAAAAAGTGGGATTGACCATGGCGTTACAAGTTTACTAACATGAGTCGTGTATGCTAACCACCCACGTTATGCTAAATCTTATTTTGACCTCAAAGAAAAAACGAGAAGTGAGTGGGTAATGTAGCATTGTACCCTTCCTAGAAATAATGCTCTAGAATGGATAATAAACTATCTCAACTCATCACTGTTTGTGTGGGGGTCGCGACTACATATTGTGATGATACTTTAACTACTGATTTTCACAATGACTCTCATTTTGGATGTAGTAGAGTAGTTCGCTTGTTCTGCTGCGGCGTGTCCAAGGTTTGAGACCACAGTATTCTGCTGAACACGATTTGTGCCTTACAAAAGTAACAGTCAATGCCGCGACAATGTTGCCAAGTGATTGCGTTCTCACTGGCCAGCAGTTCCAGATTAGAAACGTACGTGCCAGTGCGTTGTATCAATGTGTTGCACTATGCGTTATTCTGGTGTAAATACCAAAAATTATTATTTATTTCAGAAAACTTTTTACACATACATATTAACCTACTAACACAAAACGCAAACAAATTTCGTTGCAGTGCTGCCATCTATTATGAAGTACATCAAACACTAAATTGTAGAAAAGCAACTGCACATGATTCAAAATATTTTCAATATACAAATCAAAACAGAGAAACAAGAACAATAAAACAAAAAGTTCACTCTTAAAGAACGTTAACATCTTGTAATTAATATTAGTTTGGTTTGAATTTCGCGCAAATCTACACGAGGGCTATCTGTGTTAGCCTTCCCTAATTTAGCAGTGTAAGACTAGATGGAAGGCAGATGGTTATCACCACCCACTCTTGGGCTACTCTTTTACCAAAGAAGAGTTGGATTGATCGCCACATTATATCGCACCCATGGCTGAAAGGGCGAGCATGTTTGGTGTGACGGGGATTCGAACCCACGACCCTCAGATTATAATTGGAGTGCCTTAACCACCTGACCATGTTGGGCCACTAATACTAGTAATGTTCAAATGACACTTTTCCAGATGTTAACTTTCTACAATCAAAATGGTAGATTTAATGGAAACAGCTTTCAAAATACTCTGCAGTATCATTACACACATAACAGATAAAATTGAAAGAAAACAGAAGTTGTTGTCAGTAGCTCAAAGTAAGAACAGATAGACACGTGTGAAGGAAAAAAAAACATTTATATGGACACAGTAGCTAATCAAGTGACAGGTTGGGAAACACACATCTAACAACAGTAAAAAAATGCTTTCAAGATATATTTACGTTTTATGTGGAATTATTTGTTTGTTGTTCAGTGTAAAGCTATACAATGTGATACTTGTTCTCTGCCAAATGCAAGTATTCAATACCATTAGCCCCCGAGGGCTTTTAAGTAGGAAGTACTTCTGTTATTTTAAGACCGGTTACACGGACGGGTTGCAAGTTAGAATGTCAGCAGTTCGAGCTGCGATACTATTTAAGATGTCTTACACTTTCAGTTGTTATAAGACATAGTCAATGTCCTTTATTCAGTACAGTTCAGAGCCCTTTTGGCAGTGGATACTGCTGACCAGTTGTTCTTTCTCTGACCAGCAGTTGAAGATCATACAATATTACAAAGGTAACTATTTTGCAGTCACTATAGTCAATAACCGATCTTTTAGAGCATTGTCCTTGATATTCCAAGGTGTCTCCTGGGATGTCAGCAGTAGGTTTATGGATTTACAATTTTTAACAGCCAAGAATGTTAAATGTTAAATTAGACCAACTACGAGTAACACTATCTTTAGCTTCTGAATTGTAACCTATGACCGGTACTGGAACCTTTTGAGAAATGACACAACTATTCATCCTGGAGAAATGGTACAACTGTTGGTTCTTGAGAAATATTACAAGCTACTGGTTCTGGAGAAATGGTAAATAAATCAGTAGCATCAACATCACACTGAGCGTTGAGAAAATAGACAACCGAAAATAGTGTAGATATGAAAAAAAAGGCAGTAGTTTGAATAATTTGGTTTATTATTCCAATCAGCAAATATCACCCTTATTTAACTTTCAAAGTAATCAAAACTGTACCTGAAGGACATTCAGTTTGATCCCTTTGATGACGTACCTTCAAATTTCATATATTTCTTTCTTTCTTCTTTAAAGATGTGCAATGATATTTCCATGTTTTCTAGTAAACACTGACTAATTCAAAGTATTTCAAAAAAGAGAAACACCAAACATAAATTCTGAACGTTCTAGCATTTTGCCTCTGCTTGAAACAGAGCAAAAATATGTTTCTTAAATGAACTAACAGAATTTCCTTACAAAATCTTACAGAGTAACATCATTAAAAACAGTTTAAAGAGGAAGTTATTTTAAAAAATACACAAATATGATGACATACAAATTAACTTGGACGACTGGTTACCATCTCTTTTCTCATGCATGTATGCACTGTATCCTAGTTTTATCATTACATGTTTTAACCACTTGCACCATTAAACATTAGTGTGCTGTCTGTCAGTCAATCAGTAGACACTAAAATGACATCACATAAAGGACATTTAACACCAATTTGTACAGTTGTGACATCATTAAAATGTCCATATACCACAAAACACTAGAATTATGTATTCTGTACACTACAACACAGCATGACATCTGAAGTTGAAAAGCAATACGTGTTTGTTAATCTTGATTTTATTTACTCTTGAAACAGAGCCTTTCAGGGACCCTGTGGAAGCAACATCTTGTACATAAGGATGCTTTCAACATCTTAGTGAACTGACTTATTTAGAAACACCTTTCTGATTAAAAAACTGGGTATGTATGTGGCCTGACCTATCACATAAGAACAAAAGAAGTGTTATAACATGAAAGATATGAAAGATCAAAGCTTAATACATAAAAAAAATGTTCTTAGTCAATCCAGAGTTAATTTATTTAGGCACAGTTTGTTTCCCACACACATCAGTTTATCACAAGCAAAAATTAAAAGAAACACAACAAAACACAATACTAGGACAGAGTTTATTTACACATTTACTAATAGTTGGTACGACATTTTAGATACAAGAGATATAAATATACAAATATACATACGTGTAAATGAAACAATGTAAGCCCTCCCCAATATCAGACATCTATAAAACAGAAATAAAAATTCTTTCAGTGATTTTCTTAATGACAATTGTGATTAGATAAATTACAATTTACAATTACAAAAAAAAACAAATCATACAAACACTAGGCATTAGAATACCTTCAATCTAAATCTGATGTTCACTTCTTATCAAATTAAAGACTTTAAATTAAGTCAGATCTGTTAGAACATTATAACAAATAGAAAAATAACATTTTGGGAAAAAAAAAAACATTTTACAAACTATATATTTAAAACTTGTGAACATCAGCCAATACTAATAGATACATTACAATTAAACAAGAACCAGCCCAAAAGAGCATAACAGACACATTCAAGACAGGTTCCACTTCACTAGGGTATGGTTTTGTAATTTAAACCTCTTATAAATAAACTAGTAATCAGAAACTTATTAAAACATACAACTCAGTACAAGTTTGTGGACTATTAAAAGCATTACATCAACTTTAAATCTGTCAGAAATCTTATATACACAAAACAGATTTAACTTTTAAAAGCTTTGTCTATTTAAAACCTTTTCTTTGTTAACAACTGAAAACAACTTTAATGTTTTCTTTCTTTAGCCTACTTTCTCGATGCAATTTCAGGTTGTAGTTTTTCAGATATTATTTCTCTATGTAAAGAAACACTCAATGCACAGTATTTGAAACTCAACTTGTTCATCTGAAGAAAGCTTCAGTTATTAGGCTTACACACACTCAAAACACACAAAAAAAAACTGTTACAAGTAAGGAACACTAACAACCTTCCTTGAAGATGAGAAAACTTTGGACTTACCAAGTCTACACAGAAACACTACACAGACAAACAGAGGATGTGTTGGCAAAGTTTCAACTTACAAAGCCTACACAGAATCACCACACTGACTAGCAGAGGACATGTGTTTGCAAACTTTGGACTTACCAAATCTACACAGAATCACCACACAGACTAGCAGAGGACATGTCTTGGCAAAGTTTGGACTTACCAAATCTACACAGAATCACCACACAGACTAGCAGAGGACATGTCTTGGCAAAGTTTGGACTTACCAAATCTACACAGAATCACCACACAGACTAGCAGAGGACATGTCTTGGCAAAGTTTGGATTCACTCATATCATCTGCAAGGGCTTCTAAGATATCAATAAGAAGTTCTCGACTTAAGCTACGAATTCGAGGAAGTCGAGCCACCTATAATATAAAGAAGTGTCTCTCTTATTGCTTTAATAGTTATAACAACAAGAATAAAACACCACTACAAGACCAAAACATTCAATGTGTTGTTCTATCTAATGTTTAAGACAAAATGCCAAAATAATTATTAGTTTATAAACAAAAGTAACCCTAAACTAGTCTGCTCCTTAAAGAATGGAATACAATATTAATAACAGTTTCATGTTTGAATGGAGTTTCTTAACACCATAACCTATGTCTTAACTCAGTTCTCTTCTCATCACTAAAACATTTCTATATGGAATCATTACATGACTGTGTTATAGAAATTTTGGAAGATTTGATAAGAATATGGACGGTTACTTTCCAGTCAATATATTTAAGACACAGTACCTTTACATTTGTTAGACAATATGAAAAACTATGTAATATGTCATATTATGATTAGTTTTACTCACATTTGGGGGATTAGTTGGTGATGATGCCTGACCAATTTTGATTAGTTTTGTCCACCATTTCTCCAAGGTGACCAACCTAGTTTAACTAATTTTGAATAGTTTTACACACCTTCAGGAAGTGGTGGACAACCAAGGCTAATTGAACAACCACAATTAATTGATTTCATATAGTTTCAGTCATATTTACTTGAGTTTCAATAATTATACTCACCTCAGAGAAGTGGTGGACAACCAAGGCTAATTGAACAACCACAATGAGTTGATCTTGTACAGTTTCAGTCATATTTACTTGAGTTTGAATAACTATACTCACTTTAGAGAAGTGGTGGACAACTAAGTTTAGTGCATGCTTCTTCATGTCGAAAGCTTGTATTCTGTCTGCTGCTTCCAAAATCTGGGAAAAGATTTCAGATAACCTTTAAACTTACTAATCATAATTAAAATAAAAATATTCAGATGTGCTTTGCAAATGCAAATGCCACAAGTTTCATCAACTAATAAAATTAAATCTGTTAATAAATAGTATGAAAACCTGTCGGATAATATTAACAAACACTAGTAAATGTGGGTTTACACGATGATTAGAATTCAAGGTATTATGGTAAAATTATGCACCATGTTTTATTATTATTGAATGATATTTGACACCACTGAAGGTATTAAGACAAAACTAAATAACAGCAATTGTTGTTACTGAAACATAACCAACAGTTATGAATAAACCTGAAAGATTTACTAAAAACTGAAATCTTAAAAAGTTCAGGACTGTGGTAACTCCATCAACAATTCTTACCTGGATGACATTTTCAAATGTGACATTCATCTCCAAGTTTTGCTTGCAAAAAGCCTAGATACAAGAAAGAAAAATGTGCAAAATATATGGTTTAAAGCTTGCATAACTATAGCACCCTGTATTTATGAAAGAAACACAACTAGACGTAAGATACAAAAACACTTGACATACATCGTAAATGGTTAGTGTTACTAACATAAACATGTTTATGAGTAAATACATTAAATAAAATTACAAGATTATTAGCTTGTGTTATTTTGTATAAGACACAAATGAAATACAAGTTAAATCATAACCTTGACTTTTCCAGATAGCCTATAACAGCATTTGTATCACAATGAAACAATAAGTGCTTTGGTTTTTTTATTTCCAGTTAGTTTTCATTTATGAATTCAGTGAAGTCTCAATTACACTAATTATATTTTTTTATAACCATAATAAAGTTACGTTGATGGTGAAATGATTCACAATAACAACAACTAGGTTGTCTCTAGAACCCATGAGAACACATTCAGCTGTCACCTTTAACAACGAACTTCTCTATGACAAAGGTTTACTTGAAGTTTTTTTAAAATAACTGTGACACCAAAAAATTTAATAGTTTGTTTCAGAACAAAGCCACATCAGGCTATCTGCTGTGTCCACTGAGTGGAATCAAACTTCTTGTTGTCCCAGCAAGGGACATTTAGTGTTATACTTACTACTGTTTCTCACGTAAACTAAGACAGAAGCATGATTACAAGTATTAAACTGTATGTTAAAGCAGTACAACACAGGTTTGTTTTGAAGGGATTTTTTCTTTTATTCTTATGATAAACTTGTTAAAACAAAAGAGACTGTGTATAACAGAAACAAAAACCACAAACAGTATAACAACTTTTGTTATACAGGTAAATATTGCTGAAACAAAAAACTAAGATCAAAGTTTCTGTTCTCTAAAATTCCCCATAACAAAGAAGTTACATAGGTAACTACTACATGTCCTCTTCAACTGGAAACAAGACTTATAAGACATCTCAATGTAAATGAGCTGTCAACTTCTCAAGAGATTTATCTTTTACTCTGAGAAAGGGTCTGCAAGATGTACAGAGAAGAATGGGAATGAATGAATGGTGATCTTACAACTTTCGGACATTTCCTTATCAGTAGCTTGTACGAAAGACAAACAATCATTTGTAATGTTTCTTTTTCTCTCTATTTAAATGACTCTTCCTATAACTTAAATATTGTCCAACTGAGGTCTAGGTCTACAGTGGCTAGTATTTAATACACATCTTTATTTCAATGTATAATCCTGCAAGTTTACTAACTAGCTACTGCCTTTTAATGTAGCTCGTAATATCTTCATGGTTGTGCTTAAACCATAGATGGGTCTTCAATGTCATACAAGTGACATCACTTAGCCATTCAACTTTAACAGATGTTAAGTTTTAACATCCACCTGCATATATCATGAATTTATACGTCCAACTAATTAAAGAGTTTTTAACAGTCTGTATCAACCAATCAACAGTTTTAACATCCAGGTGTATGCAATACAAATTTTTTATACATCCACCTGAACACAAGCTTGTTTGTATTGACTGATAAACAGTTTTAACATCCAGGTGTATGCAATACAAATTTTTTATACATCCACCTGAACACAAGCTTGTTTGTATTGACTGATAAACAGTTTTAACATCCAGGTGTATGCAATACAAATTTTTTATACATCCACCTGAACACAAGTTTGTTTGTATTGACTGATAAACAGTTTTAACATCCAGGTGTATGCAATACAAATTTTTATACATCCACCTGAACACAAGCTTGTTTGTATTGACTGATAAACAGTTTTAACATCCAGGTGTATGCAATACAAATTTTTTATACATCCACCTGAACACAAGTTTGTTTGTATCGACATAAACTGGCATTTCTTGTACAATTGTCACAGATCATTTGTATGCTATACTACTACAAACACTATTACTATTACACAAAACTTATTTATTAACACAATATTAAATACATTAACTCACCTGAAGTCTATTGTTGGTAAAACCATAGAAGTAAGGAGCTGAGAAGAGGTACCTGAGAGATAAATAGTTAAGAGAAAATAGCTTCCAAGTTAACTGACTAACTAACATCATTCACCAAGTTCCACATCACTGTATAAAACAAACATTACCAATGTCAAACCTATCCAAGTAACACAACTGTTATATCACCAAACACTCTGGAGGTTCAGTGTAACAAAACATCATATAACTTTAATGCTGATGTTAAAAAAGCGGCACAGCTCCCTAGATTCATGAACAAATTATCACACACTAACAACTCAGCCTAACAAAGTAACATAATGCACCTAGAATCACTATTTTGTTTTGTATCATGTTAAAGAGTAAAACACAGCGACAGTACTACACAGTACTGCACTTCACGGTGACACACAGTACTGCACTTCACAGTTATGCATAACATGGGTTTTCTTGCACAGAGAAAGACACTTAATTCGACAATTGTTTTTACTACCAGTTTTAAATATACTAAAATTTACCTGTGAGAAAAACAGGTTGAAAACCCTCACTGACACACCCTCCCATGTCAACAACAGTTATAAAAGATGATACTCTCATGCTCTAAGTGAAACAACATTTGTGTACATATCAAAATATGTTGATTTTGACAAACTGTGAGTTGAACGTTAAAATAAGGTAAGGATACAGAGAATCCTCTGGAGGCATGGTAACATCTCCATAGTAGATGTATCGTAATAACGTATGGAAAGACTGCATTGAAGGAATCATTTCACCGATAGCAATCTGAAAAACACAACACCTACACTAACAATCAGTTGACAACATGAGCACAGCAAACTGTATCTAGTTTGGTTAATGGTCTAGTTTAGCCCTGAATTAAACTACTTTTCAAACATTGTCTTCATTAACCATTAGTTTGAATCATGTACACAAAATAATCTAGGTAAGTTATAGTTGGTTTATTCTTGAATTTAAAGATAAAATTATTTTAAAGCCAGAACTAAGTATAAAACTAAATGTTTCCAAGTAATATACTGTGACAGTGTTGTTTTCAGGCATGAAGGAGCGAAACATGGCTTCGAAATAGCTGCATCTTGCAGCAAGAACTGCCTTGTGAGCTGGGATTGGTTGGTCATCTAGCATCAAAGTGATGTCACAGAATTCTGTGCCAGTACCCTTCAGGAATGCTTCCATATCTTGCTCTAAAGTTGTACCTGCAAGAAATAAAGACACGTTTTAGATCCAATATGGCAATGTCAAATAGCTGTTAAAAAGCTACACTGTATTTTTACATTTGTCTACCAATTTCAGACCACTGTCAAAACACTACAATACATTTTTACATCTTCCATAACAATATAAAAGTACTGTTAACAATGTGTTGTACTTTATTCTCATAACAATATCAAACTATGGTTAAACAACCCTGTAGCTTTTATAGTTCCCATAGTAAGTTCAATCTACCATTTACTTTATAACACTATACATTTCTTTGTTTACTCTTAGAAACAGAATATTTTATTCATCAGTACTCAAAAGAAAGAAAAAAAAACTCAACAAGAACTCTTTGTTATAACTATATCTTAAAACTCAACAAGAACTCTTTGTTACATCTTCATTACTTATTAACAGGAGCTGCATATATAAAGTTTTTGAGCTGAGAAGTTTAAAATGGAAGTAACTTTATCTTCTAATCTCCAGCAAATAACAACCTGAATGAGTACACCAATACATTTTAGCTTGACTTTCTAGTTCTAAGATATCGTAAGTATTATTTGTGTATTAAATAACTTGTTGTTTGTAGAGTTCTCTCACTTCTCTATTATTAAACAAGAAATTAGTTTAATGATTAAAAATATTAGTTACAAATTTCTTTTCAGTTCCAACAAAAGGTAAAATTTAAAGGAGAATCTGTGTCACAGAGAACTAATGTTTTCTTTGATTGGCTGAAACCTTTGGTGTGACTTAAGTTTCATCTATTGAGAACTCACAAACACAACTTGGGCTAGCAAAACAAAGAAATGCAGTTAAGCCTCTTATAATGGTGATTTCTATACAGCATTAATGGGGTTTTTAAGTCCTTTGCAATACCAATAAAGCAACCTAACATAATTTCTGTATTTTAATTATGTTATTTAAATACCAAAATTATTTTTGGTTGCTTTATTAGTGACTGCAGAGAACTTACAAACTCCATTAAAAAAATAGTTTACATTTTTTAAATACTGCTTCAGCAATTTGTTTAATATTAATGTTATGTAAAAAGATAAATTTATCACTCTACTCATGAAAACCTTACTTATTCTTACTATATTTAATAATTAAAAAAAAATCTAAGTGGCTCAAACATAAAACCACCATTAAAATGCATTATTTTCATTTCAATACTGTGGCTGTTTTATTTCTTCAATCTCAAAATTTTTTACTACAGTCTTAAAACAATTCACTTCTTATCACATGGTAACCATGTTTATGCAAAAATCAGCCCATTTTTCTTTTAAGCCAAATGTTTGGTTCTCAATTAAAACTAAATGCCAAATAAAAGTGATGTAGGAAACAAATACATCATGATCTAATCCAAACTCATGTTACAAAGAGAAAGGTGGATACACTTTAAGACTGGAAACACGTACAATTTAGAAACAAAATGCTGCAAAATGTGCTATAAGCATTATGTCCTCTGTGGGGATACAACCCAGAGTTACAGCTTTATAAAATGTAATTTAATTACATGTTTGACTTGAAAATACCTGCCAAGTCGCACTGTGGTTCAGTCAAAGGTCGAACAGCAGGCACCTGTCGACGACGGATGATTTCCACCATTAGAGGCTGTGCTATAGTCTCAAACTCTTTACTCATCACAATCTGGTTGTAGTTGCTCTCCTTGACAATAAACTTGAGGCAAAATTCCTGGAAACCAAATTTGTTTCAGTAGTAACATAAAAAAATGCTAAAACTGAAAAAGTCAAACATAGGTTATGTCTGTACATTTAACTCTGTAAGTACTTACAGTTCACTCGAATGTTTTGTTTAGCTGTAAATTTCTTTATATTATATAACAAGATAATTTGTTGCCATTAAATGTCAGCATAATATTATATCCATCTTTAAAATGTTTAATGTATTTTTTATAATTCACAAGCCTCATTATTCATCTTTCACAAAACTATTCTCTGGACTCATTTTACTGAAAAAAAACATGAAAATCCATATTCTTGTGTTTTAACAATTACAACATACTGCAACACTAAACACACACAAAATAATAAAACGTGAAAACATCAACTATAACTCCAGAAGAAAACAATATTCTGGAAAATAATGTTTTTCAAAACATAAGGACAGAATCATTTTCATTAGGTCTTTAATAAGCATGACAACAAGGATGGTCAGTTTGGGATTTAATTTCACAATTTTGGAAAATAATTAAACAATAAATGGAAAAGGTTAAACAGAGAGATACACCATTTAAAAAATTGAGTCCTTTTTAAAAGATACATAACTTCGTAGGTGGCAACTGTAATCTTTCCAGCATAACATGCATGATCAGATGCTGAATAGACTTATTATAATATTAAATAACACTCAGTTTCGAAACTTCAAGAGCACAGTAGTTTATTTATCAAATAATTTGTGGTTAATATGATTGTTTCAACTATTTTTTACAATAATAAAACATATACAATGTACTTCATAAATCAATATGAACAAACAATTTATACAATACTGTGCTCAGACTGCCAGGAAACAAATTTCAGTTTGTGACTGATGTTTGATTTTGATTAGTGCAGGATTTATGCACCAGATGTCTAGAGTTTACAAAGTTTCCCCAAAGGGTGCCTTCAACTATTAGGTAAGAGATGTGAGTTTGTGACAGATGTGCAACTTGCAATGCACATCTGTGGCTGGGGTTTACCATCTTCCCAGAGATTTGAAATACATATCCATGGATTTCAAATTTTGTATAAAACATGGCTGTCAACCCTGAAAATGAAGTTTCATGTGAAAAAACTCCTTCACTCCATAAAAAAGTGTATTTTCTAAATAAACTCTTAAAAGACAATATACACAATAATTTTTCTTTATAACAATACATTTTTGTCCTTCACATGATGCAAGTTCACAAAGACGTATTAGTTCATTCAGTCAGTGCAAATTTGAAGCCTCATGTGTAAAACTAGTCAAAGTGTAATCAAATTTGAAAATTGATAAATTTTTTAAAATTAAACAACCTTATATCTATCAGGTCGTCCCTTAAGTAATGTATGATATTAGGTTGAGTTGATTGATTTAGTGTTTTATGGCACAAAGCAGCGAGGCTATCTGCGCCAGACATTCGGTAAAAATGTAAAAAAAAAAATAAACAAATAAATAAATGTAGTAATAGACATAAATGGAAATGAAGGTAAAACAAAAAAGAATAAAACCAATGTTGACACCTAGTCTACAATGTTAAGATAAAAGGTAGAGTATAAGAAGTTGTAAGGTATTTACTCTAGCAAAAAGGTAATGATCATAACCCGCCAGGAAGACTAACAGGTAAGTTCAAGAACCACCGTCAGTCACCTGAAGTTGGTCTTTCCAGTCCTGGTTCCGGGTTATGTGTCATAGCAACCAGTATCAAAATGTAAAAGAATAGAAGTTTTAAAAGATACATAGCAAAATTGTAACAATGAGTAGTCAAATGTCCAGTAAAAAGATAAAAGTCAAGTAAATGGAGTAAAATTTGTAAAAGTAATTGAAGATAAACGCAAAATGGCAATTAAAACAGAAAATGGCGTAAAAACCAATGTTGACATCTAGTCAGCAAAGTTGTAAAGAACTACCTGTAGCAGAATGGTAATGATCATAACCCGCCAGGAAGACTAACAGGTAAGTATAAAAACCACCGTCAGTCACCTGAAGTTGGTCTTTCCAGTCCTGGTTCCAGGTTATGAGTCAATATGGCCAGTACTAAAAAGTTAAGTAGTAAAAGTGTGAAATGATATGCAGCAAAAGTATAATAACAACTCGCCAGGACGACTAATGAGTAGTTCAAACGGATAGTTCAAACAGTAGCGTTAGTCACCTGAAGTTGGCCTTTCCAGTCCTGGTGTCGAGTTATTTAATGTTCTGGCCATTGTCCAATGTCAAATTGTAGGAGAGAGATTAAAACTGTAAAAAAGGAACCACAATTAAAAAGGTGTAATGAATAAATATGCAACACTTAAATGAGATTAAAAAGATTAATGGCCATTAAAAAATTAAAACATTATCAAGGTGGACAGAGTCACCATCATCAATAACTCTGTCCAATGTTACAGACTGACCCTGGGAAAAAATATGTTTAAAATATTGCCGTCGTTGAGAATTGTAACGATGGCAAGAAAGTAAAACGTGGCTGATAGTGATTTGAGTGTTACACAAACTACACATTAGTGCATTAGTTCCAGATAAAAGAAAATGATGAGTTAAAAAACTGTGACCAATGCGTAGCCTAGTGAGAACAACTTCCTCCTTCCGAACTTTACGGAAGCTAGATGGCCAAAGTCCAATTTTGGGTTTGATTTGAAAAGTTTGTTGTCACGTTGCTCACTCCAAGTGGACTGCCAGCTGGCACGGAGTCGAGCCTTGAAGACAACACCATAGTCCATGTACGGAATAGGCATAGGAGTGATGGTGCTGAAACAGACATATTTAGCTGCCATGTCTGCAAGCTCGTTCCTGCGAATACCAACATGGCCTGGTATCCAGAAAACTGGATTGAAGTAGCTGCTAATGAGAAATGGGCCAGTCGGTTTCGAATATCAGCGAGAATAGGATGTGAGCTAACGTGTAGCGATTCCAAGGCAAGTATAGAACTAAGCGAATCAGTATAAATAGTGCAGTTGGAGTACTGCTCAGCTGCAATATGATCCAGGGCAAGAGATATGGCATACAGTTCAGCAGTGAACACAGAAGCTGTAGAAGGGATTCTGCATGCAACTACTGACCCATAGCAAACCATAGCAGAGCCCACTGAATTACCTGATTTGGAACCATCTGTATAAATGGGAACTGAATGATTGTTTGAAAGATATTCATTGAATAAAAGACAGTACTTCCAATCTGGAGTATCTGCCTTTTTTAGGTGACTGAAAGAAAGGTCACATTTGGGGGCTGTAGTAAGCCATGGTGGGATGGGCCAACCTGTGGAATCTGCAATGTTATCCAAGGACAGACCCAATTCATCCAATTGCGTCCGGATGCGAAGGCCAAATGGAGCAATGACAGATCGTCTGTTCTGAAAAAGTACTGCCCACCGAGGAAGGAAAACACATTTCCAGGTGGGATGCTTTGGTAAGGAATGAAGTTTCAAGTATATTGTAAAGATAGTTGCAAATGGCGAAGGTGTAGAGAAGGTTCATGAGATTCAATGTATATACTTTGAACTGGAGAGGCACGGAAAGCCCCAGTGCAGAGTCGAAGTCCTTGGTGATGAATGGGGTCCAGCATCTTTAAGGCCGAGGGTCTGACAGAGCCATAGACCATTGATCCATAATCGAGTTTTGATCTAATAAGAGCACGATATACCTTTAACATTGAACAGCAATCTGCCCCCCTACTGGTAGAAGAGAGAACACGGAGGATGTTCAGTGCTCTTGTGCATTTGACCCGAAGCTGCTTTAAGTGTGGTATAAAGGTCAGTTTACGATCAAAGATAAGCCTCAAGAACTTGGTCTCCGGGACCAATGGCAGCAAAACTTCACCGATATGAAGTTCAGGATCAGGGTGAATACCCCGTCGACGGCAAAAGTGCATGCATACAGTTTTGGAGAGAGAGAAATTAAAGCCGTTCGCCAGAGTCCACTTCCGTACACAATTGAGGGCGGTTTGTAGTTGCCGCTCAATATATCTCATGTTTGACGACTGACATGAGATGTGAAAGTCGTCAACATACAGCCCATTAGCAACAGTGAGAGGGAGTTGTTCAGTGATGGCATTTATCTTTATACTGAAGAGTGTAACACTTAATACACAGCCTTGAGGGACTCCAAGTTCCTGTACAAAAGAACGGGAAAGTGTCGAACCCACATGAACTTGGAATCTCCTGTCCATTAAAATTTTTTTAATAAACATGGGTAGATGGCCACGTAACCCATATGTATGGAGGTCTCGCAAGACGCCATACCTCCATGTTGTGTCATAAGCCTTCTCTATGTCAAAGAATATTGATACAAGATGTTGGCGGTTGAGAAAGGCTTCTCTGATAGATGTTTCAAGACGAATTAGGTGGTCTGTGGTGGAGTGCTGTCGACGGAACCCACACTGGGTGGGCGAGAGGAGGTTGTTTGATTCAAGGAACCAAACAAGACGAGCATTAACCATCCTTTCTAATGTCTTACAGAGACAGCTCGTCAAAGCAATTGGACAGTAGTTTGAAGGAATCTTGGGATCTTTCCCCTGGCTTAGAGAAAGGTAAAATAATAGCCTGGCGCCAGGCATCAGGAAAAACTTTCTCCTGCCAGATCCGGTTGAAAACAATCAGAAGGACATTAAGAAAAGCAGGAGATAGATGGTGCAGCATGTCATAATGAATATCATCAGGTCCAACAGACGTACTGGCAGACCGATGAAGGGCCATTTTTAGTTCCACCAGGGTAAAGGGACAATTATAGTCAAAGAAACAGTCAGTTCGAAAGGAAAGAGGTGATCGCTCTGCCCGAGTCTTGATGGCCAGGAAGGTGGAGGAACAAGCAGAAGTGCTAGATACCCGGGCAAAAGCTTTCATCTAGAGTGTTAGCGATGTTCTGAACATCAGAGAGTAAGATCGAGAGGGGGACAAAATTGTAGTGCCCATTAACCTTTCGAATCTTGTCCCATATGATCTTGGAACTGGTGGTAGAAGATATGCTGGTTGTGAACTTAATCCAAGATTCCTTCTGGCTTTGACGTCTTACCCACTTAGCATGTGCACGGGCTCGTTGGAAAGCAACCCGGTTTGAAAGTGTGGGATATCTACAAAAAGTATCCCAGGCCCGCTTTTGAGCCTTCCGTGCTAAGTGGCAAGCAGGATTCCACCACGGACAAGGATATCGTGGAAAACGTGTCGAGGTTTTAGGAATACACTGAGCAGCTGCATGTGTAATACAGTCAGTTACCGCTGCTACACAGTCGTCTATTGATGGCTGATTTACGATGGCAGGATCAAGTTCTACGAGAGCAGTGAAAGTGGACCAGTCTGCCTGATCCAGCTTCCACCGGGGGCACGCGGGTAGGGTGGCATTGACCACGGCCAGTCTCTCTCAAAAGGATCGGAAAATGATCACTGCCTAGTGGATTACTGTCAACCCTCCATGAAAAATGGGAGAATAATGAAGGGGAGCAAACTGAGAGATCAATAGTGGTAAAGGACTGACTAGGTGCATGAAAGTAAGTGGAAGAACCAGTATTGAAAAGAGAAAGATTGTGATCAGAGAGCATCCGCTCTACAGATCAGCCCCTCCCATCAATAATAGCACTTCCCCAGAGGGGATGATGTCCATTAAAATCCCCTAGGATTAGAAATGGAGATGGCAATTCTTCAACGAGAGCATCAAGATCTGATTGATCATATGTCTCTCCAGGGGACAGGTACAGAGAACAAACAGTGATGGTATGACCCAAGGAAACACGGATGGCTACAGCCTCCAAGGGTGTGTTGAGTGACAAAGACAGGGTGGGCACGTGTTGATCAACCAACAGTACCACCCCTCCATGTACTCGACCATCACACAACCTGTCATTTCTGTACAGAGAAAACTGCCGAATGGAGACAGTATCAGCAGTTTTGAGAAATGTTTCTTGTAAAGAAAGACAAACAGGATGGTAGGAAGCAATCAGCGTTTTGATATCATCCAGATTAGAACGTAAACCTCGACAGTTCCATTGTATCAAGGTGGCCATTTTTAAGAATGGGTAGGTTAAGTGGCTGGAGAACCCTTCGGTTTACGACCACGTCTTTTTTCTTTACTGTCTTTAGTTGGAGGAGGTCTATCAACCTCCATGGATCCTGCTCTGGGTCGGGTGGGCAGGTTTTTGTTATTGGAAGGGGGAATCCAGTGACTGAGGACGCGAACGAATAATTGTTTTGTCTCTTGTGGTGGGAGAAAAAGATGTATCAGAAGAAATGCCTGTATTTGAAACTGAAGGACGTGGATCTTGAGATTTGTTGGAAGGTATGGGAGGAACAGAGATGGGTGTGGAAGTCGATTCATCAACCTTTTTAACCACGGAGGTCAAAAGGCTTTCCATTTGTTTTGAAAACGATTCTCTTGGAGGCACAGAGAGATCTGTCTGCACTCCCACTATAGTTGTGGAATGAAGTGCAGCAGCATATGTCCGAGATGGAGTTGTGGACAGCAATTTCCGAGCCTCAGGATAACTAATGTTATGTGTCGTTTTCAAACGCTGCACCTCTTTTTCCTCCAACCATTTTGGGCAAGAATGAAAGTAAGAGGGGTGAGAACATTGCAGTTTACGCAATGTGGGTTCATGTCACAGTCACAGGCATCGTGGTCCTTGCCTCCACAACGAGCACGTGTCAGGGAACCACGACAAGATGTCTTTGAGTGGCCGAATCCTGCAAATGAGATAACCTGCCTTGATGGTGTCAGGTGCACGTGGTGAAGTAAATGTTAAAACGAGGGTATTTGTTGGCAGTGTAACTCCATCTTTGCGAGTGGAGATGCGCCTCACTGCAGAAACTCCTTGAGTGGAGAGACCAGCGACAATCTCTGACTCGAAAACGTTCTTCAAATCCCTTTCAACAATAACTCCTCGTGAAGAATTCAAGGTAGCGTGGGGTGTAACCTCAATAGGTATATCCCCAATTGCCTTTGAATTCAAGAGGAGTTCACTGTGTTGGGATGTGGATGTTTCAACCAATATGTCACCAGATCGAAGTTTCTTTACTGACTTTGGAGAGCCAGCAAGTCCCTCTATTCCCTTTTGAATAAAAAAGGGGACATTTGCCCTAAAGGTTTTCGAAGAGAATGTAATATAAGAGAATGAGGTAATGCGTGTGTTACTGATGTTGAAGATTGCTGTTCTGAGTATTCAAGACGTGGTCGCTACCCATTGACTGTTTTTTTACAATTTTATTTAAATTTTTTAGAGGATCCATAGGAAAAAGAAAAAATTTCGGTACCCACTGATCCCACCCACCATGGAGCCCTACAAGGGGACGCACTACAAAGTCACGCAAGGACAATGCAGCAACGCCAGGGTTTCGTGAGCACTATACCCAAACACCAGCATCAGGCACAATGTCCACAACACCCGTTGAGAACTTCCAACACTGGTACTTGGTTGACTCTAGCCCAAGTAGACCAGCCGATTGACCCAAGGGGGGCCACCCAAAGGCCGCCCGTCTACAGGAATTCGAGGCCAAAGTGGTGTGTTAGGGTTGGACCCCTCAACCACCAGGATCCTCTCCTCCCCTTCATGGGTCACCACTCATGGCAAACACGTGGGTGGATGTTTAGATCCCAGAGAAGGTAACCAGATAGAACAGAACCTTCCCTGGGAGGTCCCCTCACCACGTACAGGAATCCACACCGAGGGGATTAGGTTGAGAAAAAAAAGAAAGGATTTCAAACACTTTTAATGTTATTTAATCAATAATGTGTGTTCCATTATTATTAATTACTTCCTGCCAATGATTCACAAAAGCTTCTGAATGCCACTTCTATAAAATTCTTGGAATTTGGAGGAAAAGAATGTAGAGAGGGTAGTTTCGACATCTTCATGTGTTCCAAGCTCTTTTCCATCAAGATAGTTCTACAACTTCGGAATATATGATAATCAGATGGGACAAGGTCTGGAGAATAAGGAGGATGTGGAAATTTTTCCCAGTCTAGCTCTTCAGTCTTTGCAGATGTGATCCTTGCTCTATGGGGCCATGCATTATCCTGGTGTAACAAAACACCTTTATGATTGATCAAAGCATGCCTCTTTTCTTTCAGTGTAACATTCAAGTGCTCTAACTGTTGACAACAGAAGTCTGATGTAAATGTTACACTGAGTGGCAGCAATTCAAAGTGGATCACACCAACAATATCCCATTAAACACTTAATGAGACTTTCCTAAGGCTGAGGTTCACTTTGTACTGTGCTTTAGCCAGTTTACCTGCACTGAGCCATTGTCTGAAGTACTTAATAAGTTTATAAAATATCCATTTTTCATCTCCAGTCATTAACCTGTCCGGAAAAAGTGAGATACGTTCACAAAAGTGCAGAGAAGTGTAAATGTTTACTTTCGCTCTAAGGTTGGCTTCTGTCAAATCATGGGGGACCCATATTCCAAGTTTTGATACCTTACCAAGCTGTTGCAGATGATGGTGAACTGTTGAATAGGTTGAATTAAGCTTCTGTGCTAGTTCTTCAACTGTTACAGCACAATCTTCAAAGCCCAGCCAGCAGCAAGTTATCTTTAAACTCAACAGGACAACCTGAACATGGCGCATCACTTAAGCTGTAGTCACTTGATCTGAACTTCTGAAACCACCTTCAACATTTTCTTTCATTGAGAGACTCCACATCATAAACACCTTGAATGTTTCTTGTAGTTTTTGCTGCACTATTGCCTTTTTTAAACTCAAAGCATTATATGCCTAATGTGATTTTCAGACACATCCATCTTCATAAGGGTTTATTTGATAAATTATCTGAAAAAGTGGAGTTGGATTAATTTCTTTTATTTGTCTGAACATTTTTATACATGTACTACTATATATTTTAGTCATTAAAGCCTTTTACAAAGACAGAAATGATGATACACCTTGTATTAAATTTTCAGACATTGCTTGTGGGATGACCTGATACATTTCTTTTTTTCATTAAATTATTAATTTAAAAATAAATTACTTATTAAACATACCAATTAGTCTAATTATGTATGCAAGGAACCACGCACAGCTTGTATAATGTGCTTGCCATTTTCTGACAGTGCAAGACTAGCTGCACTGTACAAGAATGTTAAAACAAATATTTAGTTAATGTATTTATAAAAGAGGTTAAACAATACAGGAGACTACAGTTGGACAAATTACGACACCATAACCAGAAAATGAAAGGTAACTTTTGTGACAGAGCCAAAAAGTCACCTTCCATGTTCTTCTAAAAAATATAATCAAAACATCTGAATTTGTACAGCAAGTATTCACATCAATACATGAGACAAAACAATAGACTTCAAAGTAAGTGCCAAAAAGTGTGATAATACAACGAGTGTACATATCACTGATGTGTTTGATAAAGTCAAGAAACAATTCCCCCTTTCAAAAAAACTAGTCCTGACGTCAAGCAAAGAGCACAAACCTTGATGAAGTCCAGTTTAAGATCTGAGGCATTTTGCAGGGCCACAAGAACATTTCTGTGATTGACAGCTGATTCTAGGTACTGTACACAAAGCTGCTCTAGTCGCATCATGTGGAACTAATATTGGAGAACAATATGATACTGATTTTTAATCAAATAATATTATCCACTAAACACTCATCTCTGATTCACTCTAAATGAGTTCTGTATACAAAAAACCCCATTAGAACGATAAATTAAACTTTCCTGGTTGAATATACATCAACCTGAATATAAAGAAACAACAAAAGAATAACTGGAAAACATTCAAGATCAGTTAAAAATCTAATTAAGAATAGAATAAATATCTTTTAATCAACAAAAGACAATGAATATCAACATTACACAAAATAAACTGAGACTGCAACACTTCCTTGAAATAAGACCATAAAAACTACAAGAAATGAGAACTATTAAAATTTATATTACTAGATCTTACCTGTACAGTAAGTTGATAAACACCATTAAAAGTACAAATATAAGTAAAGAAAAAATTACTAAATGTTTTACATTACCTGTACAGTTAGTTGGTAGGTAGGTATTTTTTATGTTTATTGGCACAAAGCTACTAGGCTATCTGTACCAAACAAGATGTAGTACATTATAATGGTACATGGAAATGAAGATAAAAATACATAAAATATGTAAAATTAAAACCAGCCAGGAAGACTGAAGCATTAAGTTCAAACTTGCTGTCAGTCACCTGAAGTTGGTCTTTCCAGTTCAGGTCAAAATAAAATTAAAATGTGTAAAATAAATCATGCTAAAACAGTGTATAATCCAATAAAAACCGTGAATTAAGATTAAAAGACCAATGACTCCTAAAAATGTAAAAACATGAGCGAGGTGGCCAGTATCATCTATAACATTGGCTAATGTCAAGGACAAACCTACCTGAAAAATATGTTTGAAATGGCATCGTCGTTCTTGGTTGTAACGACGACATGATAATAAAATATGTATGATTGTGACCTGAGTGCCACACAGACCACACATTGGTGCATCAGTACCAGATAAAAGGAAGTGGTGAGTTAAAAAACTATGGCCAATGCATAGCCTTACCAAAACAATTTCCTCCCTTCTATCTTTACAGAAACAAGATGCCCAAAGAGCTAAAGAAGGCTTGATTTGGAAAAGCTTATTATTTCATTGCTCACTCCAGGTCGACTGCCAACTGGTGTATAGTCAGGTTTTGATAACTGGACCAAAGTCCATGTATGGAAAAGGGATGGTGGTGATAGAGCCAGAGCAGTTGGTCTTTGCTGCTCTGTCAGCTAGCCCATTCCCACGAATACCAACACTACCTGGTATCCAAAAAAACTGGATATAGATAGATGATATAGAGAGATGGGCCAGTTTGTTTTGGATATTGATAAGAATAGGATGGTAACAAACATGGAATGATGTCAGGGCCAATAGACAGCTGAGTGAATCAGTATAGATCATATAATTCATATATTGCATAATTTCAATATGATTCAGGGCAAGAGAAATGGCATACAATTTGGCAGTGAACACAAAAACTATAGAGGGGATTCTGTGTGCAATAAACTGAACAGTATCAAACCATGGCAGAACCTACAGTCACCTGATTTTGAACCATCCATATATATGGGAATGGATGGATTGTTTGAAAGATGTTCAGCAAATGAAGAGTGATATTTCCAATTGGGAGTACCAGCCTTCCTCAAATGACTCAAAGATAGGTCACAGTTGGGGATAGTAATTAGCCATGGTGGAAGAGGCCAAACTGTTGATACTGTGATGTTATTCAAAGATATATCCAATTTTTTTTTATTGTGCCCAAATATGAAGGCTAAAAGAAACAATGGCAGATTTTCTATTATAGAAAAATGTGGCCCACTGAGGATGGAAAACACAACCCCAAGTAGGATGCTGTGGTAAAGAGCAAAGTTTGGAAGCATACATAAGAGACAGTTGCAAATGGCAAATATACAGAGGGGTTCATGGGACTCCACATATAAACTTTGGACTGGAGAAGCATGAAAGGCCCTAGTGTAAAGCTGAAGCCCCTCATGGTGGATAGGATCCAGCATTTTCAGTGCTGAGGTTTTGGTAGAACCATAAACCATAGACCCATAGTCAAGTTTGGATCGGATAAGGGCACAATAAATTTTAAGCATGGAGTATTGATCTGCTCCCCAAGAGGCGGAAGACAGGATACAGAGGATGTTTAGTGCTCTTATACATTTGATACGAAGTTGCTTAATGCGGGAAATAAAGTTTAATTTACAGTCAAATATAAGATTTAAGAACTTTGCCTCAGGGACAACAGGAAGTACAGCATCATCAATATGAAGTTCTGGATCTGGATGAATACCCTGTTGGCAGCGGAAATGTACACAAACAGTTTTAGAGAGAGAAAGCTGAAAACCATTTGCTGTAGTTCACATAAGCATATGATTGACTGCAGTCTGTAGCTGCTACTCAATAAACCTCATTTTTGATGACTGACATGAGATGTGAAAGTCATCAACAAAAAGACCATTTACAATTGTAGGGGGTAGCTGTTCACAGATGGCATTAATCTTTATAATGAAAAATGTGACACTCAGAACAGAGCCCTGAGGGGCTCCAAGTTCCTGTGTGACAAAATGGGAAAGTGTTGAGCCCACATGGACCTGGAATTGGCAGTTCATTAAAAAATTCTTAATAGAAAGTGGCAAATTGCCACACAATCCATATGAGTGAAGATCTTGTAAGATGCCATATCTCCATGTTGTATCATAAGCTTTCTTTAAATAAATAAATAAAAAAAAACAAAATGTTGTTGCTTCAAAAAGTCTTCTCTAACTGATGTTTCAAGACGAATTAAGTGGTCTATCGTGGAGCATCGTCTTCGGAACCCACATTGAGTGGGTGAGAAGGTTGTTTGATTCAAGGAACCAAACAAGACAAGCATTAATCATCCTCTTTGAGGTCTTACCAAGACAACTTGTCAAAGCAATGGGATGGTAATTTGAAGGAATCTCTCGATCCTTCCCAGGTTTAAGAATAGGGAGTACAATAGCTTGGCACCAAGCATCAGAAAAGACATTCCCCTGCCTTATCCAGTTAGAGACAGCCAGAAGAATAGTGAGAGAGGCAGGAGAAAGGTGGCATAGCATCTCATAATGTATATCATCAGGTACAACTGATGTATTGCCAGACCAATGAAGTGCAAGTTTGAGTTCCACCAGTGGGCAATTGTAGTCATAGGAACAATCAGTCAAAAAGGAAAGAGGCAGATGTTCAACACGTTTTAATAGCAAAGAAGGAAGGGAATGAGTTTGAAGAGCTAGATACATGAAAGAAACATTAATCAAGAGTACCAGCAATGCTCTGAACATCAGCAACTTCATGGTCATTGGATATTAAGAAAGAGAGGGTGGCTGAAGTATACCAACTGCTCACCTTCTGGATCTTGTCCCATATGACTTTTGAACTGGTGGTTGAAGAAATGCTGGAGGTGTATTTAATCCAAGATTCCTTCTGGCTTTGATGACTAACTCGCCAAGCATGAGCATGGGCTTGCTGAAATGCAATGCAGTTTGAAAACGTGGAGTATCTATAAAATTTATCCCAAGCATGTTTCTGAGTTTTTCGTGTTATATAACAAGCAGAAATTCCAAAATGGGTGGGGATGCTGTGGAAAAACGTCAAGGTTTTAGTGATGTACTGAGCAGCTGCTTGGATAATACAATTAGTTACTGCTGCTACACAATCATCTATCAATGATTTACATAAGATGACAGGATCAAGTTCCAAGAGAACAGTGAAAGAGGGCCAGTTGGCCTGGTCCAACTTCCACTGAGGCACACGGGTCAGGTGGCACTGACCACAGCCAATCTCTCTTAATATGATAGGTAAATGATCACTAACCCGTGGATTGATGTAAACCTAACTAAGAAAAGCAAGTGAAAAGCAAAGATAGAAAGATCTATTGCAGTAAATGACTGACTGGGTGCATGAAAATAAGTGTAAGGGCCAGTATTGAAGAGAGACAGGTTGAGATTCAGGAGCATATGCTCTATAGTATGACCCTTCACATCAATACTAGAACCATCCCAGAGGGGATTATGCCCATTAAGATCCCCCAAAATTAAAAAGGGGGTTGGCAGTTGCTCAATGAGGGTATCAAGGTCTGAGGGATGATAATTTTTTCCAGGGGTAAGGTACAGAGATTAAACAGTGATGATACAACCCAAGGAGATACAGATGGCTACAGCCTCCAAAGGCGTATTCAATGACAAAAACTGGGTGGACACATGTTGATCAACCAGCAGTGCTACTCCTCCATGTCCTTGTCCTACACATGACCTGTCATTTTGGTAAAAGGAGTATTGTCAAATTTTGACTGTATTTGTAGGTTTTAAAAATGTTTCCTGTAAAGAAAGACAATTGGGATGATAAAAGTCAATCAAATCCTTGGTGTCATTCACATATGATTGAAAACTTCGACAGTTCCATTGAATTAGCGTGGCCATTTGTCTTTATTTTGGATGAGAATATGGCAAGGAGACCTTCTGCTTACGACCACGCTTTTTCTCTTTACTGGATGTGGGTCGGTCACTCTCTAGTGATCCTGCTCTGGATCGAGCAGGCAGGACGGAGTTTGTAGACATACGTTCCAGTGATTCAGGATGTGAACAAATGGGTTGTTTAATTTTTGGGGTGTCAAGAGAGGAAGACCCCATGGAAACATCTGGGCTTGAGCAAGGTAAAGTTAGGAAATAACTAGAAGATGTGGTAGGGACAGAGATAGAAGTAGATACTGATTCATTAACTTTGTTGATTTTGGAGGGTACTAGATTAAGATGTGCTGCTAATGATTCTGTAGGAGCTATGGAAAGGTCTACCTGCACTCCTACTGTAGCAGTGGAATGGATTACAGCAGAATAAGTCCAAGATGGAATTGGGAACAGTAATTTCTGAGCCTCTGAATAAGTAATATTTAGAACTGTCTTAAGATGTTGTTCTTCTTTCTCTTCCACCCATTTAGGGCAAGAAGTAAAATAGGAAAGATGTGGACCATTACTGTCAACACAATGTGGTTCTAGTTGACATTTAAAAGTATCATGGTCTTTACCAGCACAACGGGCACATGTTAAGGAACCACAGCAAGATGTTTCTGAGTGAAAACATCTAAAAGGGTCAGGAATATAAGGTTGTACTTTACAATTCAGATATCCTGCTTTGATTGTGGTAGGACAACACAATGCTGTAAATGTTAATATTAAAACATATGTTGGCTCCATAATCCCATCTCTACGAGTAAAAATTCAGCGCGCGGCTGTAACGCCTTGGCTGGTAAACCTACGAGGATCTCTGACTCTGAAATGGTCTTTAAATTCCTCTCAACTGTAATTCCTCTGGAAGAATTCAAAACAGAATGATGAGTAACCTCAATGGGTATATGCACAATGGCCTTTGACTTCAAGAGGAGTTTAGAATGTTGTGATGAAGCTATTTTTACTAAAATGTCCCCAGATTGTAATTTTTTTTAACAGTTTAGGTGAGCCAGCAAGCCCTTCTGAATAAAAAATGGAGACATCTGCTCTAAGGGTTTTTCAGTTAAAGAATGTATGATTGAAAATTGCAGGACAGGTTCAAGTTGTGAGTTTGACAATACAGAATCATCAATGCATGGTTGTTTGCTGGTAGTCGAATTTTTCTCTATGCTGTCGTGCTTGTTTATTTTTTCTATTTAAGGGGTACCTATAGTAAAACAGGAATATTTTGGCACCCACTGACCCCACCCACCATGGAGCACTACAAGGGGACACACTACAGTGCCACATAAGGTCACTGCAGCAACGGCAGGGTTTCGTGAGCTATACCCAAGCACCAATATCAGACATAATGTCCACTACACCTGTTGAGGATGTCCTATGCTGGCACTCAGTTGACTCTGGCCCAAATGGACTAGCTGACTGATCTTGAGGGGGTCACCCCAAGACCGTCCATCTACAGGAATTCAAGGCTAAAGTGGTGTGTTGGAATTAGACCCTTCAACCACCAGGATCCTCTCCTCCCTTCATGGGTCACCATGAACGGTAAGCACGCAGGTGGATGTTCAGATCCCAGAAGAGACAAGCTGAAAGTACAGAACTTTCTCTAGGAGGTCCCCTCACCACATACAGGAATCCACACTGAGGGGACAGTTAGTTGATAAACATCATTAAAAGAACAAATATAAGTACAGAAAGAATTGCTAAATGTTTTACATTACCTGTACAGTTAGGTGAAAAACATCATTAAAAGATCAAATACAAGTAAAGAAAGAATTACTAAATGTTATACATTACTTGTACAGATAGTTGGTAAACATTATGAAAAGAACAAATATAAGTAAAGAAAGAATTATTAAATGTTTCATCTTACCTACACAGTTAGTTAGTAAACATCATTAAAAGAACAAATACATACAAATAAAGAAATAATTACTAAATGTTTTACATTACTTGTACAGTTAGTTGGTAAACATCATTAAAAGAAGAAATAACAGTGAAGATAGATTACTAAATGTTTTATCTTACCTGTACAGCTAGTCGGTAAACATCCATCATTAAAAGAACAATCTTGTTACTAAGTGGATCTCTACCTAATAAGGAGAAAAGAAAACTAATTCATGATTTATGTAGATATTAACAGATAAAACAAAAAGTGTTTAAGATACCAAGAATGTGTCTTGTATATTATATAATTATATATTATAAGTTACAAAAAACGTGACAAAATTTGCAGTACTGTAAAAAGAAGACCATTCACTATGCATTTGTATTTCTAATCAAACTATTCTGGAATCTTAACTTAGATTGTGATTTTTAAACTTCCAACTAATGATGTCAGATTGTACTTTCTTAATCTGTTCGTAGACAGAATTGTTAATTAAAAATCTAGAAAGTTGGAACATATATACATCTGTGCACTGTATTTTTACAGAACTGTAATAAACAGAGTGAGAGAAATATAATACTTTTTCTCCTTAAAACACTAAATAAATGATGTTTTTTGTTTTACAAATTTAAACTTTAACTAAGAGGTCCTTCCAATACCTGGAGACCAAATGAGATCTCGCCACAAATTGGACAAGGTCCAGCTAGATAGCATTTACATTTATACAAAACTTTCTAAGTTTGTGAACAACACAATACACACACTTCAAATCAAGATTCACCATGATTTTTACAACATTTCCAGTGGTTTTCACATTGCAGTAAGAAATAGAATCAACCATTTGTCAAATCATAATGAATTGTAATATGTAACAAATTTAAATTTTGTTTGTGAAGAAGGAATATGTTACGTCTACAAGTGTTGGATGAAGAGTTCCGTGAAAGGAAGTAATGAAAAACAATTTCTAAAGTACATCATGTTGTAAATGGTTACATTCTAGTGAGTCATGCACCATGCAGTAAATGGTTATATCCTAGAAAAGTCATGTAAATATATCTTAAATGTGAGTCAGGTAGTTTTTGTTTCTTGCTTCACTTCATTTTCTGCAATTAAAAATAGTATGTTTGACAACTCATATTATGGATAAACATTTGTACAACTGTCCATGCAAACACGTGGTAAGCACAATCAAAGACAGTATTATTTCAAACTATAATAACATGAAATCAGCTTACTTTTCTTAGTAGGGTCTATACGATCAGTATATATGTAAGTAAGAACAAGTTCAAAAGCTTCAGGGACAGCATCTTTCAACCTGACTTGTAGCAAAGGTGTGTTCTGCTTGCCTGACATCTGGTGGTAGTCATACACAGCAGTCTGCTCCAGCTAATTGGCAAAAAAAAATCTTATTTTGTACTCACTGAACCTTGTTTTTTAAGGTATGTATTTAGCACAGTAATAAGTGTAAAGTTTTACAAGTCTATTTTACCATTTCTTTGTATCTGTGTCTTGCTTGTCAAGCCTTGCTCCTTAAAGTATGCATTTAACCCTTAAAGAGTGGGAACATTGCAGGTAGCTGCATCAATTGATGATGGCTGCCATTTAAGGGTTAACAAAATAATAAATGTAAAGTTTTATAAGTCTATCTTACCATTTCTCTGTGTCTGTCTCTTGCTTGTCGAACCTTGTTTCTTAACCAATGGGAGCGAGCTGCAACAAACCCTACATGGGCAGGAATCTTGTGCTCTTCCTAAAGCCAAGGACATAAGTTACCCACAGTTTAACACAATTTCTAAAATTTATTTGTAGGTGTAAAGGTACAGTAATAATTGCTATCTCTTAAGTTAAAAAAGACTACACAAAAACAGATTAAGGTTTAAAAACTGTACCTGGTAAGTAAACATATCTCAGAATTAAACTACATACTGCATGACAATATTAAATATTATTATAGTTTCATATCAAGCTGCATGAACTCAGCAACTACTATCTTTAAACTCAAACAGAAGAATGAAAATAAAAAGTTTAAACTCTATGACTGAAAAACATTATTACATGGTAACTGTCTACTTTTCAGTGAAAATAAACTGAAACAATAATTTCACTCTCTTTTCAGTAAAACTACATTAGCTTTAAACATTATTTATAATGAATTAAAGATTTAAAGTTTTAATATATGCGTACAGAATCCAATTCACCTCTCCCACCAGGAATTCCACGTCACAGAACTGTCGACTCTCTAATAATTTACCAAAGTCTTCATGTAGGGTACATTTTGGATAACAGGAGAACTGGAAGCGAAACATTTCTCCACTGCGAACGTTGTTGTCAACAGTTCCTCCAAATATGTACATAGCATCCCCAATCACAGCTGCAGCATGGAAGAGTCTTCCCGAAGGCACCTGATGATTAATGTATCAATTTTTAGAAGAAAATGTCCTCAGCTTTCAAAAACCACAAAACTTAAGTTTTGTTTATTTGAGGAAGAGTTAACAAAATCTGTGTATATATACACTATCATTGTATTCCTAGTTAAGTATTCAAAACAAAACATCAGAATAATGTTGATATCTACAGTTAACCCTTTGAGTGCTTAATTAAATCTTAAGTGGATTCTCTAAAACTGTTAATTAATGAAATTTTAAAATTTACCTTTTTGAGCATTTTTAAATATTTAAATCCACTAGCTGTTCTTCTGTCCAATGATATACATAAGTGCAATACTAAGGTGGGAAATTCTAGGATGTGCATCTCCATTGTTGCACTATGAGTAAATATTTTGTGACACCATTTGGCAAATCTGCTGTTGTGCCAAATGACAATAAATGTCAAATTGGATGAATCCAATTATACTAACCAAAGAGTTAAGATTTGTTTGTTCTTTTTAAATTTTGCTCAAACCTATATGAGGGCCATCTGCACTAGCTATCCCTAATTTAGCAATGTAAAACAAAAAGGAAGGCAGCTAGTCATCACCATCTTAGATTACTCTTTTACTAACGAATAGTTAGATTGATCATCATTTTATAATGCTCCCACAGCTGAAAGGTTAAGCATATTTGGTAGGATAGGGAACTGAACCAGTGACCCTCAGATTGCAAGTCAAGCATCCTAACCATCTAGCCATGCTGGGCCCATTTAGCCATTGCAATCCTGAAAATAAACAGAATGTGTGTGACCCAACTAAATAAAATTTGTATGAAAGGTAATGAAAGAATATAGATAAATTAAAGTGACACCTTTCTGGAAAAATATTGTAAGACAAGTCTACTTAATTTAGTTCATCTGAACTTGAAAAGGAAATTAAAAAGAAGTTTTTATAATCATGTTTAAAAATAAAAGCTATCATGCAATAATCTCCTTTTGAAATAAAGTAATTTTTTCTGGATAATGGAAGCATTTTAATCTACTCTCTATATATTGTATATTGAATTTTATATATGAAAAAACAAACAAACTGCAACTGGAAATTTGACATCTCTTAGATTTACTGACCTCACTATCTGGCGATGGCTGGATTATTGACCAAAGTTGTGAATCCAGATCAAAACTAGAAAAGTAAAAATTGTTTGTCAAACCTACAACATGTCAACGTTTGTTAAATTGTTATTGGGAAATCTAAAGATAGTACTTATCCCAAAAAATTTATAAAACACTTATCTTTTCCAGCAGGACATGCATAATGTTTGATTAACATCTTATAAAACAAAAACCCAAGTATTTGTAATTCAACGTATTGTCATCCCTGCTAAGACCTAAAGCTGCAAAAGTAACTTGGACAAAAAGCAATTTGTGCTAAGTGGTAGGAGCAAAGATAAAAACACAAAGAACTCTGCCATTTATAACAGAACAGATTTGATTGATATTTAGAAGGGTTCAGTTAAATAATAATAAAAAACCTTGATATTCTCACACTAAAGTTATAATGATGAAACCTTTAATCTGACCAGACTGAATATGAAGATGTGCCAACAGAATTCTTTGTACAGTTCTGAATCTTATTAAACTGTATTTGGTTATCCAATATAATTATTTGCACAAATACATCTGCTGCAGATCAAAAACATATTCAATTAATTTTGTTCCTTTGTATACTAGACCTGATTGTATTTACTGCCAGAAATTGATGTTTATTCATACTCATCCTCTTGCATGGGGTCAGAGGTGTTGTCCTCTTGTTTATATGACACACGTTTATACGAGTAGAAAAATTTTCAGGGTTGTATTTCAGAAGTGAAGTTACACCAAGCACAAATAAAAGCCACTCGTTAAAAAAGGTGGCTGAACCTCCTGACGGGTATGCGACATTGGTCTTAACCAGTACTCTGTTGATGAGCAAAATAACGAAAGATTAATTATTCATTACATATTCCAAGCAGTTACTTACAACAGGATGATGTAGTTGTTGTAGAAAAACGATTTTTGCATGCATAAACTTTCCTTCATGAACCTGATGTTAAAACTCATTTGCCATTCTGTTTTTATGAAAGGAGCATAACCAGTGCCTTTCAATGGAATCCAGTTTGTAAATACTTGTAAAAGAAGTGCTGTAGTCAGTAGAAGTATTAAACTGCTGTTTAAAATGGTGAAAGCTATTGGCCATAGAATTTATTCATTTTCACATTCTGTAATAGCTGTAATGTTATTTGTAACTGTTATTAACTTGTTCTATTATAAAAGACAAGAAACTCATTTTAACACTGTCGCAAAACTGGTAAAACAACACATTATGCTCCAAGAGACTGTAAAAAGTCAACATGGAAATAGGTTGAAGCAAGTAAACAGACTTTAAACTTTGCAAATTTTTCCAAAGAATGCCTGTAGTCATTAACACTAGGTTAAAATAGTCAAAACAGGCAGTGTCACAATTTCTCTGAGAACAAACTTTATGATGTGTGTGTTTTAACGGTGAAACAGATGGTCTTCTCCCTGCAAAGATTCACTACTACCAAGTATCAAGGTCTATTCTCCCTGAACTCAGTGTGACCACCCACACTGACCTAGTATTGTTTGTATGGTACATATAAAAGAAGAGTTAGATGTGGCACATTCGGTGATTTAAAAAACCAGCTTTCACACCTGAAGGTTCTTACAATGCTGAAATTATAATTAAAAGCACTCCCATAAGTGC
The DNA here is from genome assembly GCF_004210375.1 of Tachypleus tridentatus. Lineage (NCBI taxonomy): Eukaryota > Metazoa > Arthropoda > Merostomata > Xiphosura > Limulidae > Tachypleus > Tachypleus tridentatus. The sequence continues at coordinate 71,120,530 of NC_134826.1, forward strand.
AAGTGGAGTGTTAATTTAGCATACGTGTCATGAGAGAATTACGGACAAGATTCTGATCATATTTATAGGTTTTAACATATGTGAGATAAAGTTAATATAATACCTATAAATATAAAAACTTGAACAGTAAACAAAATTCCCTCTTTGTTTTCTCTTGTTTTGTTACTTCACATATTCTAAAAAATAACAAAATATTAGGAAACCATGGAATCCATTAAATATAAAATTACAAGTAACAGATAATCTCCAAATAAATTATTTCTTCTGGAGTTTCTCCCATGTCAGAAGAAAGGACAATACTTTAATATAAACATCCATAAAAGTAACAAAACTTGTAAATGCACCACATAAACAAAAAACTCACTTATACTGTTATACAATGATATCAACAAGGTTTAACTTTCAAAAGCATAACACACACTTTACTAACCAGTGTAGGTCATTCGGCAAAGTACTGTCTGCTGCACCACCAAAGACATATAAGTGACGATCAAATGCCACCATTGTGTGTCCATAGCGGCGTGTTGGTGGCGGTGGAGCTCCACGCAGTATGTGGTCAGTAGATATTCTAGTCCAGCTGCAATTTAAGTTAGTTACACTAAACAATGAATACAATAAGACAGTTATTAAATAGAATTCTTCAAACATAAAAATGTATAATAATTCTTTCACACCAACTCAAGAACCAAACCAATAAAAAAATAAATACAGCAACAAACAATCAACCATGTTAGTCTGTGAACTCTCTCGACATGGACTCAGTCCCAGGAGCTAACCTGGTAATCATTTTGTGTTTGATATAGTTTTCACACTGTACACGCGATTATACACATCACTGAGCAAAGAAGATTACGTAAGCAGGTGTTTTCAAAAACTGAAAAGATAAGAGGTTCTTTTCTCATATTCTAAATTATCAATACTGGTAATTTGAGTATCTAATTTATATAGAAATAATGACTTTGTACTTGGATATCACAGACATCTAAACAGAACCATTGCTGCATTAAACATCCCATGTGACACATAAGAATAGATATTTAGGCATGTTCTTTTAACATTCCTTTTCAAATTTAGAAATTGCTTAGTATATAATACTAAAATCAGAATTACAATCTACAATTTGATACCAAATATACAGACATACATTCATAATATAGTACTTCAATAACATTTTGAAAGCAAACACAATAACATGACCTTTGACTGGTGTTGGTTGGGTTAAATAGAGCACTCAGTCAAAATATGCCCCTCGGATAACAATGGTAATAAATATTTAATATATTATATCTGGGTTTAGGGCTAACACTGCTGTCAACACTGTTGTGAGTACATAACACTCAGCACAGTTTAACATAGTTATTGCATATAGGTTTCTTGTGTGTTACCTTTTAAACTTCTTAAGAAGTTACTTTGTAGGTGCAATCTGAAAAATAAATTTACCTTTTTTATACTGAAACTTACTTACATTTGTGGTAGATATTAATAATCAATTTCTGGGTTTTTCTACATTTTTTAAAAACTATCCTAGGAAGATTTTATCTCATGAAGTGGAAAATTTTACCTTGTTTTAATTTGAGAAACATCACACACAGAGTCAGTGGTCTACCATTAAAACAATTTTTTCTATCATACCTATATCACAAGCAAGCTCACTTTTTTCTAAAAACTGTTAATCAGAAGATTTCATATCATGAATGTAATAAACTTTAAACCTGTTTTATATTTACTTCCAGTGATTTTCTTCAAACATCTAAATGGTTTCTTAGGCCAATATGATATAAGTAAAAATAAAAAGGCCTAACAAAGCAGCCTCGTTAGCAAACCAAAACTTGCTATGGTCAAATGCTAAACAATTTAAGTAAGCCCAGCTGATCTTGTTACACAAAAAATACAAAATGATAAAAAGCTTTAAAAAAACTTAAATCACTTTTGTACTTGTGATAAAAATTGTTTCAAAAGAATTTTGTTTTCTAGAAAAATATAACCATGCTTAGATTTTATCACTTTGTTCCTATTTCTAAATGAATCTCTGTTTAACTGGAAATAATACTAGTTTTACTTGTCTGTTTATATCAGTATTCTGTCTTCTCCAAACTGGGATTAGACAATTGTGTAACGTCATGACAAATGAGGTTGGGAAAATGTGATTGGCTAAAGATCGATATAACTATATTTGTACTGTATTTCAAGTTACAAGGTCAAGTTAGTTTGTTTTGAAATTTGCGCAAAGCTACTCGTGCTAGCTGTACCTAAATTAGCAGTGTAAGACTAGAGGGAAGGCAGCTTAGACATCACCACCCACTGTTGACTCTTAGGCTACTCTTTTACCGATGAATAGCTGGATTGACCATCACATTATAATGCCCCAACGGCTGAAACGGTGAACATGTTTGGTGTGATAGGAATTCGAACCCGCAACCCTCAGATTACAAGTCGAGTGCCTTAACCATCTGGCCTTGCTGTGTCAGTTCAGGTTATTAATATTTATTCAAAACTACTATGACTTTCTTCCTAGAGTTACCAGTGCTGTATTATGCTCTGAAAATTTCCAGCTTATTCACAGAAATTAATTATTTTGTTTAGAGCATGCTGAAACCAATCCAAAATTAATACTTACAGTTCATTTTAATTCTTATAAACTAACTTTTTTAACTGAATAAATTTCAACTCTGAAATATTTCTTCTCTACTTTTTACAAATCTATGTCAAAGAACAACTACCAGTTTATTTTCTATAATTTTGTTTTTATTCAATGATGCAATTTTTCCTCTTGAGGCAGAATGCATCCACGCAGACATGACAGAGGAATAACTTAGTTTTCAATTAGACTTAATCCTCAAACAAGATTACCAAATATCTAAGACACGTACTATTTCTCCTTGAAGTGAAACTGAAAGAGACTGTTGGTTATCTTGGCACCACTCTGACCAGAAAACACAAACATACTATCTCTTGCTACAGCCACTGGAAAGTTGCAACAAGTGGGAGGGCAATCTCCCCGTTGAGGAACCTGAAATTAACAAAACATCTTAGAATAATACTTACACCTGAATGTGAATGTATGCATATTTTATTATGAGAATTTCTCATTCCTGTGTTAGGCCTATAGATGTTGTAAGTGATCATGTCTCATTTTTAAATAAATATCACATTTCCACCAAACAAGGACTTTGTATATGTTCAACAATTAAAAAAGTACCTCTTAAAAATTACTGTACATTATCAACTATGAATAACAGGTTTGTTTAAAGTAAGCCTTATTCTACTGATGATGTGGTAAAGAAATAGGAATGATGCATGTACAAAAGATGCGTTGAAATATCTTGTTCATAAGACGAAATAAAACATACACACACACACACACCCACGTTTTAAAATATATACACACACATACAAGTCTTAAACACTATTCTAGACTGTCCTTCAAGAAGTTCATGTGTCCACTTACAATCGATACATCAATGGGCTATTACCACAAAACTTAGCCCATACCCCCTAGGAAACCCACATGTGTTCCTCACATATAGAACAGGCACAGCAGCTAGTTTTAGTAAATCCAAACAAATTATGTTATCCTTATAATCAGTTTCTGGAGATGTGTGTGTGTGTGTGTGTGTGTGTGTGTGTATTTTATCACACATTTTAAACCTTAATTAAAATCCTGTAATCCATTAACAGACTTTACCCAGAACACCATTGGCTCTAACTTACTTCTTCCCATGACTTTGAATCTCCTAACAAAGAGAATGTCCACATGTCATTTAATCTGGCATTACCATTGTAGCCAGCAAATATCCATAGTTTACCATCATAAACTGCAGCACCGTGGGCAGATCGTGGAACTGGCATTCTACGAACACTGTAAAAACCATCATCGATGCTAAATATATAAAAACTTTATTTTCGTGCAAGAGTCTATACACCAATTTAAATTTGGGAATAGAGCAAATGTTACCAAATTAAAAGTTTATTTCTTATAAAAACTATATATTTTTCCCTAAATCTGATGGTTAGTTTTTGTCTGACTGATGCATATTTAATAATCTGAAATGTATAATTATTTTCCATTAATTCTATATTGTGTTTCAGTTACAAACGATACTTCATGTACATACTAGATTAGAATAAGATTATCTGCAAAAAAAAATTACAACTAGATTACATGTTTTGTAAAAACATTTCCAACAGTCGTAATTCCTATTTACTTCACTTCTTACGATCTGACCTTCAAAAATCAATTTCCCACTTCACAAACTGGCACAAAGGATATTTCTCTACACTAATATCCAATAAGGAAATAAATTTTGAAATATTTTATGCACAAAATTTCTTTTAAATCAACTAACGTGTCAGAATCATGTCATGAGTGACAAGTTTCCTTCCATAGTATATTAAGTATGATATAAAAAAAATGAACTATTTCTCGTGTTTATACTTTTACAAGGTCTTCAGCTATACACATAGCACACTTACGAAACAAATTTACTGATAAAACCTAAACTAAAAATGCTTACTTTCCATCAAAAAACCTCCATTCACTCCATAAACCAGTAGTAAATTTATATTCAAAAAGGTCATTTTTGTTCGTTAAGTTGGAGTTCGAATGAATATCTCCTGTGTAACCTCCTGAAAAATTAAGTTTTTATTAAAGCACACCTCTAGGAATAAATAACAACATGATAAGAGTAGTTTTTTTTTAAACAGGTCATCATACAACACAAGTCTGTCATATACGTCTAATTACTGAGGTAAGAATATGGAAAGCCTACAAATATAGGCATCACAATGAAAACATTTTGGCCCCTAATTTCTTTAGTGTATTGAATACTATACAGAAAATGTTAAAACTCTTTTAACAATATAATTCTTGATCATAAAATGTCTCTGGACATGTAACTTAGAATTTGTAAAATGTAATATGCAGCTTCAGAAAAAGGTTTTTACAAAATACTTATTGTGATTGATACAAAAGAAAGCAAACAAACCAAACCTAAACTCACTGATAAGCTATGTCCTATTAATATATTTATTTGTAAGCAGGAATTAAGAGATACCATGGAAAATATCTAAAGGTTAAATAAGTTTGGATATTTTAAGATTTTTTTTACATTTTAAAGGGCTTTTTATTTTGCTATTTGAGAAATAAAATTATCAAAAACCAAAATAGAATAATTTTTTATTTTTTGGAATTTGGGCAACTCTCCTAAATAGTTATCTGTGCTAGCTGTCCCTAATATAGAAGTGATGGAACAGAGGGATGGCAGCTAGTCAACACCATCCACTACCAACTCTAATAAAGGTATTTTACTTGCATTATAACTCCTGTATGGCTAAATCGACATACACGTACAGTGATGAGAGTTAGACTCACAACTCTTGGATAGTAATTCGAGCACTCTAACCACCAGGCTGTGTTAAGCACTTGGAAAATGAATTAAAAAACTTACCAAAAACAAACATGCTGTTTTCATGCACAACTGAGGAATGATGATATCTTGGTGCTGGAGGGCATCCTGTCGTAAAGGCTCTGAAACCACCACCAACACAAAATAAATTATAATCTAATCAATGTAAATACAATTACATCAAAACACAATCCTTTCTCCAGTTACTGGGTTATAATGTGTCTCAGATGTGAATGAGAAAACTGGGAAGTACAAAATGAGTAAGTCTTCAAATATAAGTTCAAAATACAACTTACCAACACTTAATATCTGAGTCACTTCTACATTAAAATAATTATATAAGTGAAATGAATATAAACTTGTAACATCTGAGTAATTTCATCAGATAATTCTTTGTGCTACAACACAAGATCTGTAAATATTTCAACTTAATGTAAGCAGTACATGTTTAGCCTATTCTAGTTTTATGGTTTTAAAACATCTGAAAAAGGGCAATCTGCCAAAAAAGTAATTGTAATAATGAAAAAAAATTTTTGAAGTGGTATTAATATTACACTATGCCACTAACTGTATGACCTTCTTACATTTCAAGGTCCCTTATAATTTTATTTTATTGTGTGCTCTGTTAGTAAATGAAAGTAACTAACAGCATTCACAACCAACAGTGTTCAGTAATATATGTGTGTGATCTCAGGCACTCACCTGCCCCAAGATTTATCCTTAACATCGAACCTCAACAAGTCGTTCAACATATGTTTCCTATGTGAAAGCAGAACAGCAAACAGTAGTGAGTTTACAACAATTCTTTTACATTAACTCAGAACTGTTTAACAAAAAAACAACAAACAAATCTACAAAACATGAAAACTTTATACAATTTCCTATCACTTTTTGTGGAAACTAACTAGTGTTTTTTGCATTTATCTGAATACTTAGTAAAACATAACTGAAGTCTGAAAAATCCTTGATTAAATTAGTTTATTTTACATAATATATTTTGAGTAGGTAACATAAAAAACTACAAGGGAAACAATCGGTCAATGCTTGAAGTTTTTATACAACACATTACAATTAACAGACCTTCTTGCTTTTACACATTATTAGAGTGATTTATTTTTATTAATTAATTCAAACCTAACTTAGAACATATTAAAACATAATGTCACACACAAAATAATGAGAAAACATGCAGTTGAAACAAAGTATTAAAATACCTTATGACAAAAACAAGTTACAACATACAAACATTTTCCTTTATCCTAAAAGAAACATTACATTTAGGCCTCAAGCAAACATTTTGTTTTTTGAAAATAAAAGAAAGCATTTGTATGACATAACATACAAAAGGTAATAATGTTTGTATAAAGTACTTCATATGCATTTTCTAAAATGTAATTTATAACTCATGTCTACTTCTTAACAAGTCATTCAAACAAAGTTGTAACTAGAATGAAATTCTGTCTCCTAATTTTTACAAAAACTGAGAAAATGACTCAATAAACATGCATGACTATTTGTATGTCTAAACACTAATAACAGTTTAGAAATGTAGTTTTTAAAAAGCTGGCATTTCATCTGTTACACAACAAATCTTTTCTTCAAGATACACAATCATAAGTTGGATTTTTTGGAAAGCAAATTAGGTAACTTGTAAGATCATAAATGATTTATGAAATGTTAGAAAGGGATTTCACTTTATATATTTTAATCCAAATAATTATCAATTCTCTAAAAGATCAACTTATGCTAAAGTATCTGTGAAACAAATTATGTTTTTGAACTCATTCTTAGCAGTGAAAATCTACAAAAGGTAAACACAAAAACACTTCTTTTTGCACAGTAAGTTCAACTCACCCATTGTCTCCTCCAAATACATATATAGCATCCTTGTATGCTACAACAGTATGCTTGCTCCTTCTGTGAAGGGTGGTTTATATTCTGTTATTATACGCTCTTTCACTAAGCACTAAATTTTACCATATGTACAAGTGTAGATATATACATATTATAATTACTACCATCTTTTACTTAAAAAATTTACTAGATATAACAAATACTAATTTAAAACAATTTTGATTATTTTTGACCTCTTAATACATTTCAGAAATTTAGCATTTTTCACTTAAGTTTTCTTTGGATGTTAAATGTGCAGATAATTTTGTTCTGGAGTACATTATACTTTCCACAAATATCTTTTTCAAGAATACTGGATGAAAAAGAACTGTTGTTTGATCTTAAATCAACCACAAAGAGGGAATATCTTGTGTCTATGTAATTGTCTAGAATAATGCATTAGTCGTATTATAAAAATAAGAGGTGAGAAGGAAGGTACATTTTATAAACCATATTAGATAACTCATTAGTTGAATACATGGTAGACAACACAATACATTGTAAAACACAATGGATAACTTGTACACTGACAATAAGAAGTGAAAAAAATGATACACTGAAAAGCATAGTGGATAACTCGTTTTTTGAGTAAGAAATAAGAACTATACAACAATAGATAGCTTGTATTTTCACTAAGAATACTTGGATTATTATCTCTAGATATAGTAATGGTTGGTACATAAAACATAACAAATAAATTGTTCTTTAACAGTTTAAGAGGAAAGACAGATTTTGTTCTGAGAGTGAGAAGTAAAGAGAGGAATGAAACATTTATAACATCAATTCAAACTGTTAAATGTGTAACTCTTACATAAATAGCTACAATAAATCATAGACTGTTTACTATAATAAATATTAAGTTTCAAACCTCACCGTGCCCCAACAAACTCATCACATTCTGGCATTCTTCTCCAACGATGAACAGTTTCAAATGGGCCAAAATCAAGAGTCAAACACTCGGCACTTTCAGGCCAGTTATGATCAAACTCCATCCCAGGAGGACGAGCTATTGCCATCTTTCTTTACAGTAAAATCTAAAGGCAGGCTTTGTTCATATGGCACCTCATTTATGGCATCAATAATATTAAAAGTGAAATAGTTATTAAAATTATGTTACTTTTAGCAAATACATTATTTAATAGCAAAAACTCTCCACAAATTATTTATTACATATCCAATCCTACCTATTTAATAAATGGTGATACACCTTCATGAATGTATTGTGAAAAAAATCTAACAAATCTGACGAAAAATATAGCTAGTTAAGCCTGACACTGACACACTTCCATAAGTGTATCACAAAAAATACAGCTAGTTAAGCCTAACGTATTCCTGAGGAGATTTATATATAATTAATCTGATATAAACTTCTTAGATATGACACACCCATACACAACATCTAAGTCACATAATGCTTATTTTACTAGCTATACTGTTTAGTCTATTACCTACAATTATTTTAAAATGAGGTTAAATCTGGCTAAATTCATTATCAAATTACTACAGCTAATAAAAACTGTAGCAGCCATCCCAAACTCACACATCTTTTGAGTTTTAGTTTAATAACATATATATATAAGGCCAATTAATTCTTTTAATTTTGTAATTTTGAAAATTTAAATACAGATATCAGATATCCTTCATAAAAAAAAGACAGCTTCAGATGTGTTAGTTATTTCTTTCAATTCACAACTAACAAATGATTAAGCTGAATATTAAACTTACATACTACTTCTTGTAGTATATTTTCAAGACATTAATTTCATTCCACTCTATATATTTGTTTGCAGAAAGCTACAAAAGGGACATCTACATCACTATCTATCCCTAATTCAGCAGTGATACAGACTAGAAAGAAGGTAGTTAGTCAAAACTACACACACGCACATACAAAAACTACTGGAGTACACTTGATCAAAAAACAGTGGCCCCATAACCACCATGCAATACCAGACCTATTCTTTCCATTCTTTTTTATTTTATGACTTTAACTGTTAGTTACTTAAAAGCATCAAAATGAGTGAAACTGAAACTGCATTACAGGAGTTAAAGTAAGAGTTTACTTTAAGAATACAGTCATATATTATGGAAAACTAAAACAGTAACAGCAATGAAAATAATTATTTCAAGATATATTTTAATAAAAATCAACCTTCAAGTATCTTCCATATACTGCACAACTACCCGATTTAAATTTAAAATCACATCTTCAAAAGCATATTAAAGATACAATGTAAAATCATAATTTGTACGTTGTAATCCTTACAAATAACTGTTCTGGTTTAGTTTTATTTGTACACTGTGATATTAAAACATAAATTTTAAACTAGCCTCTCAAAATAACGTATAAGCCCTAGGATAGTAAAATCATACTTCAAAAAGACTGAAGTGTAAACTATATACAAACCGTTAAACAAAACATTCTGAAAGTAAAACTGAGAGACCCAACTGATCATTATCAAAGAGCTTTCAAGAGGTCATTCTAAGTCTATATGACATTTTAAACCAAAATAAGTTATACTTCATAGCAAACTACCAAAATCAACAAATACGTACCGACAGAGACAATACGAAAGACACACCTCTCCTCAAAATTAAAACATCAGCTTTATGCAATAGTACAAATACTCTGTCAATAGATGCCTAACTTAACTTTCATTGAATGTTTTTGTTGTTAGCGCCATCTGGTATATGTTAGAACTCTGTATGATACAATTTTGTTTATTTTTTCGGTCATATTACTGCAAGGATGGTATACATATGACGTTGTATAATATAGCTTGTTTTCATTGCAATGACTGATTCATCAGTTCTCATGCTTCAAGACTCCTTAAAAAAAAAAATGAAATTATTACTAACTCTTGGTTTACTTTTGCCAACGACATGTCAAATTGATTTTATCATAATCCTGCTTTACAAAATTAAATAATTACATCTTATAAAAAATTAAATAATAATCAAATATTATTCACACTGTATCTAGTTTAAATAAAGTTTCGAAAGCATCCATATTTAAGCATACAAAGTATTTTTGTATGATTATTTTTAAATACCAAATCTCTTGTATATTCATTCTTGATAAAGGAGGCTGGCCTAGCATGGCCAATCGTGTTAAGGCGTGCGACTCGTAATCTGAGGGTCGCAGGTTCGCATCCCCGTCGAGCCAAACATGCTCGCCCTTTCAGTCGTGGGGTGTTATAATGTGACGGTCAATCCCACTATTCGTTGGTAAAAGAGTAGCCCAAGAGTTGGCAGTGGGTGGTGATGACTAGCTGCCTTCCCTCTAGTCTTACACTGCTAAATTAGAGACGGCTAGCACAGATAGCCGTCGAGTGGCTTTGTGCGAAATTCCAAACAAACAAACAATAAAGGAGGCTAGTTTTACCGTAGTTTACTTACTTCATACATGAAAACAAAGTTCGTCATTCTAGCTAACATTAGCTTTAACGTTTATGCAGTAGATACCTCAACGATATACGCTGATACTATATAGAATGCCAGCAGATCTATTAACTTGTTAATCAGACAGGTAGCAGCACTGTCTATATAGAAATAGCTCAGACTGTCCTTAGTAAAACGGTAATTTAAATATCTACTCAAGAGGTCATCAGAACTATACAATACTATACAGTGTTTTATTTTATAATAACATCTATATAATAACTGAGTCATAAGATCTGTTTGTTTGTTTGGGAATATCGCACAAAGCTACTCGAGGGCTATCTGTGTTAGCCGTCCCTAATTTAGCAGTGTAAGACTAGAGGGAAGGCAGCTAGTCATCACCACCCACCGCCAACTCTTGGGCTACTCTTTTACCAACGAATAGTGGGATTGACCGTCACATTATACACCCCCACGGCTGGGAGGGCGAGCATGTTTAGCGCGACGCGGGCGCGAACCCGCGACCCTCGGATTACGAGTCGCACGCCTTACGCACTTGTCATAAGATCTGGAAATGTCTGTAAATATAAAAAGTTTGAATTTATTTCTCTTCTCTTTTATTACATCATAACTCGAAAAACCAAAACAATGGCATCAGCCAGTTTCACTAAAATGACAAGTTTTAGCAGAATATCCGCTTTTATAAATAATTTCAACTAGGAGTAATAAAAAACATCGTAATTTTAGTGTAAACAATTTTATCCTTATTAACTTAATTGAATATAAGTTTTTACATATTTTTATGTCTCTTAGAAAACCTTGTGCACAGAGAACAGGAATAATCAGCCAATAAGAAATACACAATAAAAATTATGGTTGAATCCTCGTCGTATTTTGAAGTTGATAATAAGAAAAAAATCATCATAAGTCTTCTGAAACACTGCATAAAAGAAAAAGGAAATAAATAAATAAAATACGTTTAAAAATGAAGTAAATGTAGGGATGGCCAATACCAGTCCTTCAAGAATAATATAAACACGATAGCAAGGGTGATATTTGTATTATCTCTACATAATAGCACAGGCAAAAATAAAACATATATCAATATACAGTAAAACCTGTCTGAGGCGGAATCGCACGGAACCGAGTAAAATTTCCGGCTTAGACAGTGAACATGCATTTACTTAATTATATATAATTTTTGAGCGGAACGTTATACTTGCTTGACTCAAAGAAAGTAAGACGTTTGTGAATAAAGTTATTATACTGTTTATGCTATATTTATTAGAATAAGAATAAAAATAGATATTCAAAATATACATAAGTACACAAAATTTTAACCACATTTATTTAAAGAAAGTGTAAAATTTCAGCTATTGCAGTTAAAAGAAAATGCTAATTCTACGGCCTTTTCATGAAGTTCATTCTCCTCTTCATTTTGCATACAATTTGATAGTGTTAATATAACTTAATACTTGCGATGAAGTAGGAATTTCCATATCCTCACTATCTTTTCCATTTTGTTCATCTTTTGAATCTCTCACACTGTTACCATCTTGCGATTCTACTATAGATTTTAAATCAGTTTGATCAGTTTCTGTTGAAACATTCTTGTCAACATTCACAAAACTTTCCACGTTCACAAAATTATCTGCATCAATCTTCTCAATCAGAGTTTGGATTTCACTAGAATCGTCATAACGAACAACTTCTCCACAATATCTGCCATTATTAAAAATAAATCCACATTTCGAAAGCACTTTATTACGCATTTGATTAAATGACTTAAAAATGCAATTGCATCTAACACGTCAGTTTTTATGGTCATTTCAGATGATCTCTTACAGACGTCCATGTTTGCAATAATGTGCTGGATCATTAATTTTCTGGTTTGGTTTGTTTTGAATTTCATGCAAAGCTACTCGAGGACTATCTGCGTTAGCCGTCCATAATTTAGGAATGTAAGACTACAGGGAAGGCAGCTAGTCATCACCACCCACCACAGAATAAAAGAAGAGATAAAAAAATTTAGATTAAAAACACTTTATTTTTAAATTTATTATAGTATGAAGAACCTATGTATATCAAGTTTATTTTCATCAACCACCAGGATGGCCGAGTGGTTAAGGCGCCAGACTTAAGATCTGGTCTTCGTAAGGAGACGTGGGTTCGAGCCCCACTCCTGGTAAACGTTTTATTATGATAGAAATATCGTGGAAGATATTTACACTCTGTTGGTGGTATTTGAAAGGACCTCTAAAATTCTGTTGTGAAACCACGCAACAAACTAAAAGTGCGAGTCCTGTCTGCAAAGTAATCCTATAAAACGATTATTAACGAAAGTATTTAGTTTAAGTAAAGTTTCGTAAGGATTTGTATATACGTATCCAAAATAAAAATATCTAGGTATAATTGTTCTTAACTACCAACAGTAAAAATAAGTTTTTAATTTCAAATAGATCTTTATGATAAAGAGATTTTATTTATAAGTGTGGTTTCGGTTTTATTTTTCATACTTCTTACAGAGAAATGACTTCAAATTTTTTCTTCTACTTGTACTTTATATAAACTGCTTAGCTTATGTTTATTTTAATAGTGTTCTAAACCACTTGTAAAACTAATGCTGTCTTTATAATTTCAAGTTTGTATCGTTACTATAGAATAAGCCTGATTTTTGTTTTGTCTCCGTTACTGAAAATTATCTGGTTGTCCAATAATCTGACCTGAACTTTGTATAATAATTGCTCTTTTTATAACATGAACCAGTTTAAGAACGTATATAAAATTAAATTGACAGAAGTAAAGAAAATCACTCAAAAATTGAATTCAAACTAAGATGTAAGCAAGAGAAAAATAACTATAGACATATTCTATTACACTGGGGAACACTCATTTTGTTGCATTTAAAAAAAGACCTTTCTATAGTCAATTTGAGTGTGTTGATTTCAAATCTGAAGTCGGTTTTTGTCTGCAAGCTACAGATTTTATGCAATTTGACATTTTTATTTATTTTTTAATGTTTCGTTATTATAGGAAATTATAGGAATAGCTTATCAATTTGTTTGTGTGTTTTATTCAGGTAGGAATTTGCGTTTGTAACTTTTGCGTTTGTACACTTCATCTGGACAATCTCGTTTAATGCTCCAGCAGCAGTCAGCCATCATACTTTTGTCCCAGCGCCCTTGGTAGCGTTCTTCTATGACCTTTAGGTCTTGGTGGAATCGTTCTCCTTGTTCGTCACTTACAGCCCCCAGGTTGTCAGGGAACTTATCAAGGTGGCTGTTCAAAAAATGGACGTGAAAATGCTTATACATGGTTTACGCAAGTTCACATTTGTACAATTTCATTAACCTCAAATTGCATACAAACTAGAGCTTGTAGAGAAAAACTAGTTTCAAATTTGAAATCAGCGCCTAAAACTCCTTCAGAATCAGTTAAAATATCCAATGCAACTCAAAGTTACTGAAAAAGTGTTCCCCAGTGTTATACATTGACAACTATAAAATTATTACGTATTCTGTGATATTGATAATGATGGCGGAATTACTCGAGACTGATATCGTCTTTGGCGTGTGGTAAATGGAATGACAGATTGCGCTTCGTTTATATTACTTAATATTTTATACAGCTGTCAAATTAAGATATATGTCATATACTGAACATCTACATATGTAATTTGTATAATGAGACAGGATGTATGACCATCATGAACGATTTTATTAGAACATCAAACATTTTTATCAAAAACCTGTAGAATGATTTGTAATTCAGCATTTCACCCATCACAACAAAACTTTGTTAAAACATATATAATGATAGAAAATAACATCAAATTATTATAAATAGCTTCTGTAACCTTATATTTTTTCATACTGGACCTGGTTGGTCCTCCTCGTACTCTAATAACCTCAGTGAAGTGATGTGGTATGCTGTCAATGAGGTTATTGATGCAAATCCACTATGATTTCATCCCAACTTATCACTCTGCGCAAAATTCATAACCAAACAATCAAAACTTCCATGTGGACGCTTTCACAACTTTATATCATGAAGCAATCTTCCAATCATGAGAAAAATATTTCTTCATCAGTAACAGAATAATACATAGTTTATTCAGCAAAGCGATGTGGTATGTTGTCAGTGAGGTTATTGATGTAATCCACTGTAATTTTATCCCAACTTGTTACTAGAAGGCGCTCCAACTAAATTACAGTCACAGATGTCGGATTGTGGTTAACAATTTTTCGGATAAGTACTTCTCAACAGTTCTCAATATGATTATAATCTGTAGGCTTTGCTGGCCATAACAATCTTATAATGTCTTCCTGGTCAAGATAATCCTGCACGGTGCGTGCACTGTAGACAGTGGCAATGCCATTCTGGAACACAAGATTATTTCCAAACTTTGTCCTAGCATATGGCCGAAATATTGTCTACGTGTGTTGTCCCTAGAATGCGCCATTGACATTTCCCTGGAAGACACAAATATTAGTTTTTCCATCTTGATCAATAGTTGCCCAAACATGTACTGTACTACCTCCTGTGGGTTCCTTGTGGAAAAAAACAAACATATTTCTCTTATCTGTTCTCTAGTCAAGCGATAAACACAAATCCTACCATCAGCTTTAACAATCCAGAAATAGGATCCATCTGAAAAGATGACATGTTATCAGTGTCCCAACTGTAAGTTGGCATGCTATTTTGCCCAAACAATATGTGTTTTCTCGGAAATTCTGGAATGTTCATTCCATTCCTGTCGTAAGGTGTTGCAAAATTTCTTTCGACTTTGATCAGTTAGCCTGATCAAAACACGGTCATCCCAGGCAACATTTACCGGCATCTACCAGTTTTTAGTTATCACAGAAGAACGCATAGGATGGAAACTGTATATACAAGTTAATCTATGTTTTTATCACGAAGTTACTCAACTTTTCCACGTATAAAAGGAGAATTGGAACTTTGTGGAATGTGTTTATTTGATATTGGGTCTTCTACATTAAACATTCCTTCATTAACTGGTATGTTTTCTCAAAGTTACAAAGAAGCTTATTATTGTAACACACAAAGACAGTGACAGTCCTTTAAAAGTGATACAAAGACCGAGAAAGATGGCTCCACGTTCTATTTGTTTCATGAAAACGTTTCAAATGTGTTTCTACCAAAGGAATAGCAACACATTTTTCCTTTCACAGTTCCAAACACACAATCTCTTTCAGAAACGTGCAAGGATAATCCCACTGTCTCTTAGCCTAATTTCACCACATAAACACTCTCAAACCATCTCTTGAAAGACCGTTTAGCCAGTGAGGTTAGATATTCTGTTTTTTAACTTGTACCCTGGACGGAAGTTATGTTTAAATGTATCTCAAGACGGCTGGTATGGGTAATAAAACTTTATTTAAAATAAATAAATACTTTATTTTAATATCCATACCAGCCATCTTGAGATACAGTTTTACTTCAAACGGGTTTTTCGACATCAGGAGGTTATGTGTATTCATGATTAATGAAAGATTATTTTAGGGCACGAAAAGTTGCTTCCCTTATGTGTAATTGTTATAAAAAATCGCCCATAAAAACTGCGGAACATAAATATATGAAAAGCAAATTTGCTACTTCCAGATATTTAACACTCCTACGAAAAGACGTTTCTAGTCCTGATTTCTCCAAGCCCGTTCCCCTGGCTGTGGTTTCGCTAGATAGTAGATAGGGACAGTGGGAATCCCGTTAATCCATTCATTAATGGATTTAAATGGCAATTTCATTTAAATACAAAATTATTAGCCTAATATTAATAACCTTTCAAGTTGCTCTGGGGCCTATTAGGCCCCACTTTTCGTAGGAGTGTTAAGTATATTTTGTTTTTAATACCACAGTATCAATAAGTGGATTATTCCAAAACGAAAGAATCCAGATGATGGTGAACACTCAGAAAATAAAGACAATTTCATTGATTCTGGCATTACTAACGTAAAGAGAATGAGGCGTGACTGGAGAAACGTGAAACGAGAATTTAACGAAAGTTCGGAGTTGAAATTTGCAGTGATTGAAGCAAATAATAAGCCAATGTGTTTTGTGTAACAAAGTTTTAGGAATAATAAAGTATACAACCTTCAGCAACACTTTAACAATTTTTTACAATGAATTTGAGGTAAAATTTCCAGTTGATACCAAAAGTCGTATAAATGAAATCAGCCCTCTGAAAGCACAGCTTCATGAACAAAAGGGAACACTAAAAAGACTTTTATCATCGATAGAATTAGTTATGTTAGCTAGCTATACAGAATGCTAGAGGTAGCGAAATACATAGAAAATCAGTTGGTTGAACAACTAAAAATGCTTGTATTTTTCATTACTATTAGATAGACAGGAGATGTTAGTGACACTGCACAGTTGATAGTTTGGGTTCGAGATGGAACTTCAGATCTTCAAGTGAGGAAAGAAATCCTTGGCCTTTATGGATTACGATCTCGAACATGTGGAAAAACATCTTTAAAAAATTTCTTAATGTCAAAAAAGTTAAACCTGGATTTAAAAAAAACTGATTTCTGTCACAACAGACGGTGTTCCAGCCATGACCGTGGCGAAATTACGGTTTGTTTCTCTTTTGAAAACAGCATTTAATTGAAAATAATGTGAAGTCCACGCTGCCATATTTTCATTGCATTTTGCATCATGAAACTGTATGTGCTCCTTCGTCTTATATTGATGAATTCAAAAATTAAATGGACATTGTTGTAAAAATTGTGAATTATATTAGAAGTGGAAGCCCTCTCGTCCATCAACAGTTTGTTGAGTTTTTGAAGAAAAGCAGCGAGTCCTTTTGATGACCTTACTGATTTTGCAAATGTAAGATGGTTAAGTTGAGGAAGAGTCTTGGAACGATTTACATAATCATTTCCTCAAATAAAAGAGTATGTTGTTGAAAAATGTTATATTGAAAACTTCCCTGAAATCGAAACTTTGTCATAGCAGTGTGATTTGCACTTTCCGTGCAACATGATGGCAACTTGAATACGGAGCTTCAGGAAAGAGGTAAAATAATACGAGAGTAATCACAGTCTATTCATGAACTTCAATTGAAGCTAAACCTCCTTCTGCAACACTTACAAAAGAATGATTTGACATATTTTGCAAAGTTTTCTAGAAAATAATAAGAACTATGATTTCTCTGATGCTAAACATTATCGCTATGTAAACTGGATTAAAATATATCAAAAATTTGAATCACGTTTTTCCGAATTTGAAAATTTAAAGTTGATATTTGAATTTTTGCATGATCCATTTAAATTTGACTTAGGAAATTACATCTTTGTCTTTGGATAAGTGTGGATTTGAAAACGAGATGCTTACCCTGCAAAACACATAAAAGGCAAACAAAAATGTTTTATTAGAGAGTTGTGACTTACTATTCTGACAAAATGAGTCTTCGAAATTTAAAGATAGGACTTTCAAAATTATTTTCCATGTTTGGAGCCACATTGGCGCGAGAGTCAACATTTTCTATGCTAGATTTTTTTCAAGTGTAGGTACAGATCTCGGCTTCCTGACATAAATTTAGAGGCAGAGCTAAGATGCTCATTGAGCATAGATATTAAGACAAAGTTCACAAAACATGTTGATAAAAAACACCCAATTTTCACATTGAAAGTTAGTTGAAATGCAATTATTTCGATTAAGCTCACATCTTTCAAATTCTTTGGAATAGTATGGCCAACGTTGTTTTCATTAGTCACAGTTGTGGCCACTATGAAAAATACGTTGCCCACCCCTAACCTAGGAGACAAAAGTCAACCTTTGTATATATTCACCATAGAATAACTTCAACAGAATAATTTTGAAAACTAAATCATTGTTTAAAGTATTGAAAGTAACAACGAGCAAATCTTACCTGAAACATTCATAATTAGAAAGTCTAAAACCAAGCAAATACAAACTACCCAATGGTAGGTTAAGCCTAGACATTATTTTTTGTTTGTTTATAAAGTCCACAGCTTCACAATGGGCTATCTGTAATGTGCCCATCACAGGTATCCAAACACCTTTAATGTACTTTCTAGTATTAAGTTATGAGACTTATCACCCACTAGCCTCCAAAAATTATTACAATATTCAATCCATTTTTATCGACAAGAAAAATGGATTACCAAGAGATTTACTGAAATCAATAGATACATAATATTATGTAACCCCCACAATGGCGCCATCAACATTTGTTTTAGCTGTACCTCTATGCTTAACCGTCGCCTCGAAAACCTCCATTCTAGATAATAAATTTACAATTTCATAAACAACTTTTTCAGTAGGCATTGAAATACTGAAGTATTAATGTGGCAACAGTTAAAGCACTGAAAGATTTTAATTTAATATCGTCGAAAGCGTACGTGTCTAGTTTTTAAATAAAACCCTATTCACGTCTAAACTACAATTTCTTGTCAACGAGTTATTCGTTTCAACGATCTTGGAAGGTACCCAAAATTTAGACCACTTGTTCAGGATGGTCTGTTTCTAAACTCACTTTCATTACTTAAAATAAAAGTTTTAGATATATCAAGAGCGAGTGAATTAGAGTTTGATTTTAACTTAAATGGAAATTCTCAAAACTAAGAAATTATTGGTAATGTTCCAGATGACTTATTTCAAGAGTGTTTTGGAAATCACTAACCACTGCAACCATAAGGATAACCTCTACAGAATAATGAACGTTAAAGCCACGCATGGTTTTTAACGTCTAGAATTTGCAGCACATATTTAATTTTTAACTACAGACATCTTATTCTTTATTTACCCAGTAATATATTAAAGATTTAAAGAGTTGTAAAAATATTTAATTAAAGTGTAAAAAAAATTAATTCATCATCACCATAGGTCTTCTTAGGTCTCCTAAATAATGAATATCACAACACACAACTTTGTCAGATTTTTATTGAAACTTGACATCAAAGTTTTCTCAGATTTGTTACATTAAAATTCCACAACCATTTGTCAATATATATTTATAAACAAGACTTGCATAATTTATGTTCTTTCAACACAAGTCCTGCTACAAAATTCACAAGACTGTATCCTTCATGTAAAGTTAGAACGTTCATATCTAAGTAAAATAATTAACCCTGGGCCATGTTCTCCTGTTGAATTAAACTAAATAGCTTCTTTTACTCAGGTTTCTGTGTTTAACAACAGTTACCATGCAAGAGACACCTACTGTATGGCTTAAATATACTTTCCTCCTACGTGGCATGGTTAATACAGAACTAGAATTAAAAATGTTACGACAGGGCTTCGAATCCATGTCACTGAACATCCTTGCCCCTTTCAATCATGGCGCATTATAGTGTTAAAGGGAATCCCACCGAATGTTGGGTGGTGTCAGGCTCGACGAGAGGGGGGGATAGTGCTCCGGGGTCCAGAAGAAGAGCAAAAAAATTCGTAAAAATAAATCACTAAACATTATGATGTTTATTCATTCGCAGCTATATACATGTACAATGCTGTCAATGCACACTAACTAGGGCCGGATTCAACTGTTCTCACTTTTCACTGTGGGAATGACATTAGGATCATAATAAATTTGTCATCTGGTTACATCAATCGACTTTGTAGAACTAGCATGTAAGGCTACCAGAAATCTTGTAGTGGGGAGATGCGCAAATTGACGTCCAAAATGTAAATAGGTCATACAGTTGCACACTCTTCTGGGTGGAGTGAAATGGCGTCGCAATTTCGTCTTTCACACTGTACAGTCTTTACAGACTTGTGTAGCACGAAACACGAAAGGCCCACCCTAAATGCACACATGTAGGCCCTGAAATTTGTGAATAAATCCAATAACAAGAAATAGCTTCTATGATTACTTATAAAGTTATTAGGTTATAAAATATAAAAAAAATATATAGTCTTACAACGTTAGCTGCAGACACCTCAGTCACACGTCTATGACTATGTTGTGGTAATTGTAAGGATACTGCTCTTAGTCCGCATGTTTTTTGTAAAGATTTCGCATATTAATTAAATGCTGTCCGCAATTAACACGAAACACATGCATAGGTCTTATAATATTGTACTGAATAGTGACGTCCATTTCATATCACCCAAGAAAGGTCCCCCAGTATGATGATTGTGAAACATTTCTGACGTTATTCAGACACTTGTGCATCTCCCCACTACAAGATCTCTAGGGCTACTACGGGTACACACGTACTAAAGCAGCCAGCAGTTGCTACAAATAACCTATAATGTTACAGTTAGTATGTCAGCTACGTTTCAACTATCTGTTTGAATAACAATATTTTTTTCATTCGTTTTTACGTCACGGTCTTGAAATAACACCAACTGATTGTAGGCTAGCGTGCAGTGAAACGGTAGTGCTTCATGAAATAATTCGTCGAGAAATCATGGCTTATCAACACAAAGTCGGGAGTGCAGAAGAGAAAAGAAAAGCGTGCAACCCAGGGACAGATTCGACTGGACAGTCTCGGATTCTTTGGTAACAGTGATATAAACAACACTATTTTGTGATGGTAGCAAGCTTTTACGTATCAACAAAACTGGTGAAGAAATCGCAAGACTTATCCTTGAAACTCTGAAGAAGCATCAAACTCCAATAACAGATTGTCGTGGACAAGGTCACGACAATGGAAGTAATGAGTGGTCAGTATAAAGGTGCACAAGTTCACATTTTAAAACGGTGTCCCACTTATTCTCCCTGTGCTATCATAGCTTGAATTTGTGTGGCGTTCATGCGGCAGGAAGCTGCCCAAAAGGTAATAACATTATTCGGAATCATTGACAAACTGTATAACATTTTCAGTTCCAATCCACAGTGGTGGGAAATTTTGAAACAGAACATTGGTTGCTCTCTACACAGTATGTTGCAGACATGTTGGTCTGCACGGGTTAATAGCGTCCAGCATTTTGCGGCTCACACAGGGGGACTGAAGACAGCTGTTTAAAGCGTACTCGAAATGAACCTAATTCCAGAAACGCGAGGAAACCTAAATGGTATACCTACCTGTCTGGGATCGTTTGAATGTGTTATTATAGCCTCTTTTTGCTGAAAATACTGACGGAAATTGACTAGAGGAATAAAGTTCTACAAGTAAGAGACACAACACTAGACAGAGGTTGAGAATATCAAGAGTTTCATCCAAGATCTGAAGAGCTTGAGGGATAACTAGAACGCCATTTTGGACGAGTCCAAGCTAGTTGCCAAAAGCTAATGGCATCGAAAATTCGCTATTGTTTACAGAAAAACAACGGGAGAGAGGAAGTTGTATGCAGGTGAGACAAAAAGATACTACTGACTGTGATCCAGAAGACAGATTCAAACATGAAGTCTATGTTTTTCTTGATTGTATCCTTGGGAATATGACGCAGCAATGAAACGGGAGTCAATATTTGGTGTCTTGTATAAGTATCCACATCTGAAATCCGAAGTCGTTCATAACCTTGCACAAAACACTGTTTATGAAATATCAAGTCGATGTATCAGCAGACCTAGTACAGGAGTTGGAACATCTGAGAGTGATTCCCCCAGCGAATCTTGGTCAAAATGACCTGCTACTTCTTAAGTTGCCGAATAAGCTTCTCACCTTCAAACTGGAGGCATTGTTTCCAAACATCTTGGACCTACTGAAACTCTTTTGTACCTTGCCCTTCATAGTTGCGCAAGCCGAGCGTTCCTTCAGCACACTTTCTAGAGTGAAAAACGTCATGCGTTCTACTTCGTGCCAGAATAGATGTAAGTTTTGGAACACTAGCTGTGGAGGCTCATCTGGTGAGGAGAGTGGACTTTGAAACAATTAGACATGTTGCTAAGACTAAAGCACGCAAAGGTCCATTGCTCTAAACTTGATTAGATTTTGTTTTTATATTTAAAAAAAAATAAAATGTGAATTTTCAGATTTTTGTTTTGTATAGGTTCAGCCTATATATATTATAAAAGCTTTATTGGCTATACATAAATGCCTTGCCACTTGGTGTGTGTGTATGTAAGGGGAGTGGGCTTTATGCTTGCTGTGCTGGGGCCCGTAATGGCTCTGGGTGGTGGTTTACTAGCTGTCTTCTCTGTGTTATCACTGCTAAATTAGAAACGGCTAGTACAGATAGCCCTCGTGTAGTTTTGCGTGAAATTCAAACCAAACTTGTGACAAGAGCAACAAAAAATATACCCTTGTGTATCATTTAACAAAAACCCATTCATCAGTAGCTGTGCAGGAAGAGGTCCTTGAACCCAACCCTCACAGGCTGCACACAACGACCAAAACCGGTTCTTGTTTAAAGTGGAGAAAAAAAATCAGTTGGCAATCAGTTCTTTCATCCGGGAATACAAAGTAGAAACTAATGCAACAAAACAGGACCTCTACTCTGTATGAACAATTTTTAACTAGTACTAGAATGCGACGTATAACATAGCTTGTAGACATACATGACTAAATGAAACGTATCTTTGTTTTATCATAACCACTATACCAAATATATGAATCTGGTAGTTTTCTTTAAAGCAAAGTCACAATAGGCTATCTGCTGTGTCCACAGTGAGGAATCGAACCCTGAATTTAATTTAATGCAATAAGAGACATGTCACCTCCAAGAACCAAAACATGGTAATATGTAAACCTTTGTCAATATAATAAAAAATTAAAAAACCACAAGCATTGCAAAAATACTGTTAGCAACAATGGTATCTTTAAAATTGCATTGGAACCCAGAAAACCTATTTTAGTTAATTCCTGGTAACAGCAGTAACACCATCATTTAATAATTTAAATCTCACATTGATACCAATCTATATACATCTCATGCCACAGTTTTAAATAAAAGAAATAGTTCTTGAACTTTATGTAAAAAACCTCACTGATAGTTGGTCAACATTACTTTAACAGTCAGTTTCAAACAGTTACTAAAACTTATTATTGGAGCTGCAATAAGATTAGTCAAAGAACACCTGCATTTAGATCCAATGTCTCAATAATCAAAATAAAGCCAAGTTTTCTATGGGATTTTGAGTCTTATTTCATGATAGTTCACACATGTTATTTAAAATTATACAGTTGGTTTAACTGTTTAATAATTGTACATGTCAAAGATTTATTTAAGTTTAAAATACCTGAAGATGTGTTGTAAGAACAGGAAATGTTTAAACCAACTCAAACAAAGCATGCTTGATAATGTTTTCTGTGATTAGTTTTGGTTTTTAAACATTTCCTTCTCCATCCAAGTGATATTCATATAATTTAAAAACTCAGTTCAGGATGCTTTAAGCTACTTTCTCTTAAGATACATCTTTCAAGTTAATTAAAACATTAAAACTGACTGATTGTATAAAAGGCTATATCACCCACCATTAACTTCATGGGTCAAGAAGAAAAGTAGTCTTAATGTACAAAGAAAACAGAAAATTCACATAAGAAATGTGCGACAACAGAAGATGATTAGTTTTAAAAGGAATTTCTTATCTTTTAGTTGAAAATAAGGCTGACGCCTTCATGTTGGTAGATACACAACTGAATGATTAGTTTAAGTAACCCATGTTATAATTAACACAAATCTTTAGTTGTTGTAAATAGTGTTTAGTGTGATTTTGTTTCAAAGTCAAAATATATGAAGCTACACAATAGGCTATTAATTAATGCTTCACCCACTACAGGTATCAAACTATGAATTTCACTATTGTAAGCCATTAGTTACTGCTAAGCCACTATTGGGTAACAAGAAATAAACTGTTCAAACTATTAATATCATGGTCAAATTAAACTAAAACAAGTTTTAGAAATGAAATATTAAAAACCAAATAACTAAACACACACAAAAAGTGTGAAATATTACCTTATCTTCCAGATGTTTAACTTAAAAAATATTAAAAAATAAAAAACCATAACTTTAACCTTTCACCAAATTTGGATGGAAAATGAGTAACTGAAATAGACATTTTAGACAGATGTATGAAAAAACTTAATAAGTTAGCATATGTACACAAAATGTTTTCACAAAGTAATTTCTTTTCCAGTATTTCAAACAAACAAATCAAGAAGTGTTCAAGATTTAGAAATACAACATTTGTTCTCTACTGACCCTCCATATTCTAAATTTCCAATTCTGGTGTTTCTTTTCAAAGAAAAATTATGTCTTATGAGGTAGGTACTAATTATATTTATTTTCATTAATTAATAATTAATAAAACAACCAATAAGGATTGAAACACTTAACTATTTTCAGTTAGGTGTCATAACAACTGGTGTGTTAAAACTTAATAGCTCATTATATTTAAACCCCTAGGATTAGGCACCCAAAATATTGGACAACACACCTGTTTTATCACAATCTAAACAAATACATTCTGGACTTGTTTCAAGATTTATCAAAACAATTCTATCACAATTAAAAAAATTAAAATGAGAAGTGTTCAAGATTCAGAAATACAAAATTTCATTCCTCCCAGCTAATACACAAGGATGTATAAAAGGTGCAAGTTAATAGCCAATAAGTTAAGTAAACAAACATCTCCAGCAAGAAGTAGATATAAATAAAGAATTTATGACTGAACTCACAGGAATTTATATGTACATCAAGAACACTGTGCAGAAAACAAAACTTCCTGAAAACTTCTGTAGGCTCTGGTCTCTAGGTTGTTTCTTATGATTTAAGAGATTATTCTTTCAAATCCTGAAACTTCCTTGTTTTCCATCCATGTGTCTCAACTTGAGATACACATCTGTACCAATTCCTTGCATTGTTTGGATTGTCAGACTTCCACCTAAATATTCTGCATAAGCTCGGGTTGTTGGCAACCCAAAACCAAACCTGAAAAGAAAGATAGCTTGTTGAATATTCATTATATTTTGAAATTATGTCCCAATTAAAACACAATATGTGAAACAAGAAAAAAAAAAATTATAGTTTCACTCATAGCTCTACCATACATCATTCTGTCTCTCATAATCCACCTAATACAACAAATGTTGCAGTATTCCTTCACAACATGCTTGAAACTGATATTAATTTCAACAGTCTTTCATACATGTTCATAGAAAGAAAAAAACAGATAATTTTCTTTCACTTTATAAACCAACTGTCAGGTGTTCTGGACAAATTGAAAGAATATGATTATATGAGACTTAATCCAATTCTTTAAACTGTCCATGAAATTCCCTCAAAACTGACACAAATTGGTGACAACTGGTAAATCACACGAAGGACTTGGATACATATTTATTATTTCCCAATATTTTGTGGGTAACTATACATTTGGAAAAACACTGGTGTAAGGAAGGCTAGTAACAAGCAGAACAAACAGTGTGTTTACCACACTTGTTTTCCTGAGTGAACAGTCACAATTTAAGTGCACAGCCAATGTTACTAAAAACGAGGCACACTTCCTGCCGCCATAAGGGCTGCAGTAGGGAGAAAAATACCCCCCCCCCTCATAGAAGAAAAAAATCAGAAAATTTTAGGTTTATAATATTTAATATATTGTAGTCCCAACCAAACCTAAAGAAGAAAGAAATAGATAAACAGTTAATGTTCATAAGTTCCATCAACTTTAGTTTGCTTTGGTAAAATTTATACTTTAATCCATAATTAGAATCACCAAACAAAACTTAGTGCAAGTCATCAAAAATGCTTGAATGACTTGTACTAGATTTGAAATGACCAGTAACAAATGTTTTTGTTTACACACCCATACATTGGTCCAGATGGACCATGGTTAGACTCTGAAATCAGGGTGCTAAACAATCCCATGTCTTTCTCCTGCAAGGTGCTGGCAGTAGTAAAATGGTACTGAGTAACGTGGTCAACCATGTGGTGGGGAATTCCTCCCCCACGGTCTGAGACTCTGGATTAAAAAAAAAAAAATTATAATTAGAAAAATTTTCAAAAAAGCAAAACTGAGTTAACTCTGAAAATCTCATCTTTAGAAACTTCCAATGTATTTATACTAGCAAAAATGAAAATGAAAAAATCTTTATAGTAAAATAAACAATGTAAGAGATATTGCCCAACCATCACAACATACTGTGATGATGGTACAAGGATTCAGTCACACAAAGTTACTAGAAGATAGGAGTGATAATTCATAACATTCAAAACATAATAGCAACACTGGCAAAACATTACCTTAAAACAAAATCTGCATCGTTATTGGCAATGGTCACTATCACAGGAGGAAGACTGGATTCTGGTTTGTCTGGGTTGTTTTCAATGGTAGCCCTTTAAGTAAAGAAAACATTTAATAAACAGGATCAAAGTTCATATATGTATACATTCAAGTTAACCACCTATCACACATCACTGATGAATATGAAAAGCAAGACATCCCAGTTAAATGTTATACACTGTTGGCCAAAATCTTAAGACCAATGAACATTAAGAAAAAAATATGCATTTTGCATTGTCAGACTCAACCACTTATTTGAGTAGAGCTTCGAAAGATTAAAGTAAGAAAAGGGAAAATAAAAATAACTTTTTTTAGCATTTAATACGGAAAATGTGAACACTATGAAATTAACCTAAATACTAGTTGGTCAAAAGTTTAAGACCATACCAAAAGGAAGTCCTAAACAGGGTAGGAAATGCCCAACAAGAGGTCTCAGTAGCGAGTTTGATGGACGTCATTGGGAATAACAAACATTCGCTTTGGCATGGTCAATATAAACATTTGCAGTAGGCTGGCTGGAATGTTATTCCAAGTGGTGAAGATGGCTTCAAAAACATCATGCACTGTTTGGAACTGATGTCTATTTCTATAGACTTCCCTTGCCATCCACCCCCAAACATTTTCAATGGGGTTAAGTTTGGGCAAACACGCTGGATGGTCCAAAAGAATCATGTTATTTGCCATGAAAAAGTCCTTTGTCCTGCTGGCATTGTGGATTGCAGCGTTGCCCTGCTGAAAGATCCAGTCATTTCCACACGAGCAAGGGCCTTCAGTCAATAACGATGCTCTCTCCACCATGCCAATGTAGCCAGCTGCTGTTTGACACCCCTGTATAACCTAAAGCTCCAAATCTGTGAATCCTCCTGCTCAATGCCGGCTAAATTTTCTTGGGCTGACCATTTGAAATTCTCATTCTGTATCCCTTAGGGTCTTAAGAAATTTACAACAGCAGTTTTACTAGGCCCAATCTCACCAGTGATGGCACGTTTGAGAGAAACCTTGCTTTTGCAGCTCGACAATTCTGCCACGTTCAAACGTTTTAGCCTTTGCCATCTTTTTACCCAATACAACACAGGAGATGTCAGTGGAAGATGTTGACAATGCTAATGCTTGAACACAAATGACTAAGTTTTGTTACGTGCTTACCAATTAACACTTCATTTCAGTATGGTCTTAAACTTTTGACCAGCTAGTATTTAGGCTAATTTCATAGTGTTCACAATTTCCCTATGAAATGCTGAAAGTTTATTTTCATTTTCCTTTTTCTTATTTTCATCTTTTGAAGCTCTACTCAAATAGGTGGTCGAGTTTAACAATGCAAAATGCATATTTTTTGTTTACGTTGAGTGGCCTTAAGATTTTGGCTATACAAAACAGAACAAAACGCTCACGTCTCTCAACCTTTCCCAATACTGGAGATAGGATTACTGTCTCCATAAACTGTTGTGCACCACTGAAGTGCAATCAAAATGAAAAACCAACACAATTTACGTATGAATATCCTATCCAAGTCCTTAGAATTCCTTGTCAATTAATATGGTTAAGAAACACTCATTTGACCCTCTAAATTTCAAGTCATTCTGATTTATAAAAACGGGTCAGTGCACAAAAGCTACTATATTTAATTCAGACAAAGCTTTCACTTCGATTTCCATCATAATTTTATTGTCATACTTCATCTTCACTGAGCTACTGTTACCATAAACTTATTAATTCACAATACAAAACAAAAGGTTAGTAGTTATGTAATATAGTTATTCAGTTAAACAAAGAAAAAGTTAAATAACAATTACATGTGGATACACAAAACTGACTTGCAACTAGCAAATGAAATGCATTTATGTTGCACCAGTCTTCTCTACTTTTTTGAATAATACAAGAGGTAACAGTGCCATATAAACATACCAAACATTTTTATTTTCTTGTAATATTTATTCTGCACATATTTCATGTAACACATGGTGCTGAGTTGTCTTTGCTTTACACCCTTTATTTTCTAGTGGATAACATTCCTTAACAATAGATTCATTTTACTGATTATAACCATTACTGCATTACAAATTCTAGGTTTATAGTAACAACAGGTACTTGTAAAAGTGTATGACATTTTAGTCATCAGTGCAATCAAAACTTCACGTCCATTTTTAAAATAGTTCTTTATTATAAGAGTTGTATTTGGGAGTAAAATGATATTGCAAGATTGTTGATTACACAGTCCTTTCATGATATCATTAGGTCACAGCATCGCCTAGATATTACTTGTCCACAGGTATGACTTGAGAACGCCTTGAGTCAATGTAGCAAGCACAGAGGCTATGTATTACATGTGACAGATTTCACCATGTTTCACTTCATGTCCAGTCTCTCCTATTCCATTCCTCCTCAAAGATCACTTACTAAAAATAAAGCACTATAATGACCAAGTCTCCCATTATTAAGACAATGCTGATCCAAGGTTAACATCTCTAAACCAGATGGCTTAATGTTCAGTATTTCTGACAAAACTATTGGGACTGTTACTATCACAAATTTTGAGTTACTGACCAGAATAGAGAAAGACTGCAGCACCTACAAGATGAATATAATTTTTTAAACAATTAAATAAATTTAAATAGCTAGCTTAGCTGTGAATAATTTAGATTCCTTCTTTTTTCCCTCTAAAATATAAGAAAGAAGAAAAGGAACACTGAGTTGTTTGTTTAAAGAGTTGTTTCTTTGCTTACCTTACTGCATTCTTCAGAAGTTCTGGAATCATATAGTCTATCGGAATCTGAATGTATGGAAAACTGGCAGTGATGTGTCCATTACATTTTATTACTGGAGCTTTCCCATATTTATGGTCAGCAATTTGTCTAGAAACAAATGAGGCAAGCTAAACAATTAAAAATACA
Source organism: Tachypleus tridentatus (assembly GCF_004210375.1). Taxonomy (NCBI): domain Eukaryota; kingdom Metazoa; phylum Arthropoda; class Merostomata; order Xiphosura; family Limulidae; genus Tachypleus; species Tachypleus tridentatus. The sequence goes on from NC_134826.1 coordinate 71,150,256, forward strand.
GGATATATATACAGCTGGGTATTAGAAGTCACCATTTTGAATACAATTTCTTTAATCATGGAAAAACATTTTTTTTTCTTACCAAAGAATTTTATTGATATAAATAAAATTGAACTCCTTTTCCTAACTTTCTTTGGCAGTAAATTTTGAAAAACTAAATAGGTCTTCGTTCTACATGATAGTGAAACCCATTTCATCCAATGTTTTGTCAAAGCTTGGAGAACTAAAAGAGCTGTGTGATGTGAAATTAGATGTTAACTTCTATACTTTGTTTCTTTTGTAGCATGTGAAACACAAGACAAACAACAAAATCAAATTATGAACTTTTACAAAAACAGACAATTTTTGTAAATTAACTTAGGAAACTATTTCTAACAATCTTGCAGTGAATAAACACATTTCCTTTTAAACCAGGTTGAAAATACTTGACAAGATAAGTGATAAGAACGAAAAAATAGCATAAATTATAGATTAGAAACCTAAACCACATTACAAAATGTATAACTGACTGTCAACAGACAAAGACAAACAAGAAGAGTACTTGTACTCACCAATATTTTAATTAAAGAAATACAAAACCAGATTTGGTTTGAATTTTACATTACATGGACCTTAAAAACACCATCACAACTACAGGGTTAAAATATTTTTTATTCACTTTAAGTCAACACTGAGCAAACATTACTTGCAATGCAATTTTCTCCAGTAACTGACAATTAATTGATCTTGGATTTACATAACTTGTCTTATCAAGTTTTCAATGCATCTTTTTTAAGTCAGTCAAAACCTACACAGTTTGGATGAAACCTAAAATATTAAACAGTATTAAAGTGAAGCCTTCAGAGTTATATTTCATTACACATTCACTTAGAATTATTCAAAATGGATGAAACACTTCCATATAACTTACATTTTGGTGAATTTAACATTTGACATGAATTAATAAAGTAGCTTTCTCAGAAAATCTACATACTGTTATCTGTCCATCTGATTTAAGGTATACATATATCAGCCCGTGCCCACACACCCCTTTCTTAAACCTTCATTCACATGAAAGCAGGCAATATACAGTGCCAAACTGAAATACAATTTTTGTTGCATTGCTCTGATAGTATATTACCAATTTTCTCTTTCCCTCAGAAAATGACAAATACATTTATTATTTTATTTCTTCTGAGTCCTGAAAAATAAACTAGAGTGAAAAAAAGAAAATGAGGGAAAGAAACAGGAATATGTTTAACAGTTAAGCTTCAGGTACCAGGTGGTGTAGAACACTTCATGGTAGATTAGAAAATGTCACCTAGGTTGAACAACTGGTACTCTATAGTCCACTACGTCAGTCACCTCCTTTATGAAATTGGACCACTGCTTTGCAAAATACTTCATCCTCTAGAGACAGAAGCTTACAACCTGTGAGAAAGAAGCAGGAGGGTCTGTTTGTTAGTGAGACTTTGTGGATGGACGACACCAATTAATCTTGTGGGACAGACAATCAAGGTTACCTAAACACTGATCCTTTCTGTTTTGAAAAACCTAACATACTTACCTTGTGAAATCAGCCCAGCGGTCTACAATATCTTTGGGTTTCATGGCAACATTGATAACACCAACATGGTTAGGCTAGTGAAAGGACAAAAACAACTCATTTAATAGTTTTAAAATGAAGACTTAAATTAAAAGACATAAAATTCTAGGCTTTCAAAGATTCTCAACATTTTAAAAATCTGCCAGTGAAGACAGTCGATAAATTTACTTCAATACTTTGATATATAATCCAATGTGAATTGTAAAATGTAATAATTTACATGAGCAGCATAACAAGTCATGTAGTGAGTGATCAGCATGAACTGTCACACCTGCATGGGTAAAACAATGTGAATGTGGTACTTTTATCATCAACTTTTACAGGAGAAAAACAATAAAATGTTGAGTTACCATAATGTTACACATATTTACATTAACTTTGAAACCTTGTTGGTTAACATTTAACAGGCTCAATAATTGACTCAATAACCAGTTATCACACTAACAACTCTTTCATTATGCATGTTATGTATCACCAACAGACTACAAGATTACATACCAAAACCAACATTACACTTTATAAAAAACATTACTCTAGTTTAATGTCATGTTATTTAATGCATGCACAACTGCCAAAAACCAGAAAAATATTACAACACATAATTAACTCTCCCTCTCCCAAGTAGTTCATTTATATAAGATTTAGTTATTAACCCAATATACTTTAGAGTAACATAAACCATACATGTATAGCCCACACTTGGTTAAGTAACAAATTATACCTGTTCATTATGTAGGGCTAGATGATGTTCTGCTAGCATTCTGATTCCCAGTCGTGATGTCAAAGTTTTATCAAGAAACTTCCGAACTAATTCTTCCTCCTGCAACATAAAAAAAAAGGAACCTGTGGATCAGTGAAATCAACTCCTATCTCTAAGGTGATTTAATTAATGAGATTTAGTTCATAAGAATCTAATTTCAGAAGTTTATCATGATACGTTATTAAACACAGGCAACAGTCACATGTTTTCAGACAGACCACCTACACTTACAGAGAAAGGATAAAGTCAACTCAGGGACACAAGTAGCAAAATCCATTGTCCCAAGTGTTTGAAACAGTCACAATTATTAGTTATTAATTTTTATCATGAATTGTTTACAGACTTGAAGCTGGTTGTAATGTAATTCTAGAAAACATTTTCTAGTTCAAAACAATAGCTAACTATTGTACTATTAATAAGTGTTTAAATCTAAACATAAGTTAGGAATTTGTGGACAAAATGTGTTAAAATTTGGAAGCATTGTATGGCTGCATGATTCTACATCTATCCAAAAGAATCAGGAAAAGTAGCTGTTACCCCTAGTGGTAGATGTATTGGGATGTGTACTGATGTTTTAGTTTCCTTTATAAAGAAATTCTATATTCACTGGATTTATTTCCATATAAATCACACACAAATACATTACCAATATTATTAAACTGGCATGTCCATGTACAATATCTTCCAAAATATGGTTATTAAATAATTACTTTGCATTCCATTTATACAAGTTATCATAAATCAAATTAGACCACAATTCCTGTCAGTTGACACCTACAATTATCATTATATGTTTCTGGTGAACCAATTGTTAGATCTCACCATGGATCAAATCTGTTCTTTTCTCATTACATTTAGATTCTGAATGTTTTGATGATTCACTTTTACCACCCTCACAATGAAAACTCTCTTCACAAATATAATTGTTACTGTACACCTAAGCTATGTTCTGAGCTTTCATTTACACTTTGTGTTGTCATAACATCAGTATTTCTCAACAGGTAGCACTTTAACCAGTCTTTACATGGGGGTTGCAAGAACAATTAAACCATTTCATTTAGACACACACACACACACTTGAAAATATTTTTAATACTTACAAGAAAAACATTTATTCCGAGGACAATCTGTTAAGCTAATAAAAATTCTGCTTAGATTTGTTTTATAAACTGTTATTTTTCTTTTGTCAATCAGTATTTATACTAATTTAAAATGACCATACAAATTAGAAGTGAAACAGTTGTCATTACAACTTTATGGAAGATGGTTAAATATTGATAAAACAACAACAACCTTAATGTGCTTTCTACACTCTTGGAATCCAGATGCCAGCTTTGTGACCACATCCCGATGATCATCCAACAGATTTTTAAGCAGTTTGCTGTACTGTTTTTCCATTTCCAAGTCAGTGATCTAATAAAAAAAAATATTCTAAAAACATATACAGATGCAATTTACACACAAAAATTACATGTTTAAAATCAAATGGACAAGTAAGAACTAGGGAATGTTTAACACTACAATACAAACAATGGGCAAAAATCATTTGTTTGAGGAGATGCAACAACTGAGTTGGAGTTTTTATGAAGACATTTTAAAATAAAGTTACAAGATTCTTCATACACACAGTATTAAAGAAAAAAATGGAAGTGCTAAACTTGAATAGTTACATATTAAAATATCTGAAATATAATTTTACAAGAAAAACAAAAATACATGTTATATGCAGATTAACTGTTTTAGTATATGTAGTTCCTAAGAAACTTATTGTAGAAAACTTACTGCTCGAAATTCTGACAAGATGAAGAAGGCCCGGATGTAGAGCTCATGCTAAAAGTGAACAACAAAAGACAAACTTATAGAAGAGGTCAAATGTATTATACAAATAACTAACAATTACAATACTTAAATACACTATAACCATACTCCAACACAAAAGTACAGAAATCTACATAATGCTAGCAAGTCCTGCAAGTACTAGTACTACCAAAATTCATCCCCCATTAGAACTTTGATAAATTAATTACTTGAATATTTTCAAGAGTGCATTGGTTTTACTGGCTTCCATGCTAAGTTGACTGAACCAGCAAGTTTGTTGTAGAAGGCATCTAAACATATGATAAGCATGGCCCTTTATCCATGTATCATCATGATAGATTTAATTGATTTCAGTATTTCATTCAACACAATAGCCTAGTACATAATGTTAAAGTCTACTGTGATATGTTTAAGAACACTTGCTTTCAGGTCAATGTTTATGTGGATAAAGAAAAATCACATTATATCCAACTTTATTATGTGATGATTTTAATTTTACTATAAATTGTGGACAAAAATCAAACATGTATTTTAAAAGGTCACACAGTTGTCATACCATCTGCTCGAAATATCTGTTAGAGGTTTTATTTTAACAGAAGGTCAGAGGGAATTAAATTTACCAGTGTGTTGAGAAAAAAAAAGTCCAGTCCACTTTTTTGTAATTATCCCAAAGGTGGCCACTAGTTTAATTTGGAAGTTTATGTAATAAATTTTGCAATAGTAATAAAATTGAAAAGAAAATACCTTAAGTCACACACATTTGTTTTGCCATTGCATACCTTTATCAACTGGCAAGATAAAACTAATAAAACATCTGAGAGGGATGGTGCCATGAAATCAGAGAAAACTAAGGCTTAGAGATCAAGATACCATAAGGGTGATGGGAAATAATCCTTTCTTACCACAGATACAATGACTGGATTACATCCAACAATGAAAGGCAAGCTGCGAAATCCAGCAATCCGATGAGCAATTCTCACTGGCAATTCTTTGTGTAAAAACTGAGCACTCCTCTGAAGCAAATAAAAACATTAGAAACTTTACATTACTAACAAATGCCAAGGGTAAAGCCACAGATCCTCAATAATTTTTATACAACATAAGTATACAGATTTCTGTGGAATTTCAAAATTAAGTTCCATAACTAACACTTTTTAAATCAAACAAAAGTTAGATTAATGTTTGTGTTTCCCAATTATAAAATAAAAACATACATATTTTATATGCTTAAAAACAACATATAGGGTATTTTATTTCTCAAACATCTTAAGAAAAACAAAAATGTATTTCCAATTGTTGCCATTTGTTTCCTTTTAGAAATACTTCTGACTGAGACACACAAACTCAAGTAGTCTCATGCTACATAAAAACTTCCCACATTTCAATTTTTTCCTCCCACTGGACATATAAACAACCCAAACTACTACAGGACATTAAAATTTATCCAGCATGCACCACAACAAGATACTGTTTAAAACGTTACATGCTTAAATATCAACTTAATGTAGCATTCAAGTTTATGTTAATACAACTTTACTATATATACAAAATCTTATTTCAAATCACTTGTCTACACACAAATATAGTTCACTCAGTGTTAATCTCTCATAAATAAAGAATTAGTTAAGCCTATTTGCTTGTTTATTTCAAGAAAATTGCAATATTAAAGTACTCTCCCATCACCACAGTACATTCATTACTTCATTCTAAACACTGATACATTACTTACAATTTTGCTCAAATATCTATAAATAATTATGCATCATGGTATTTAAGATTATTTAATGCCTCAAACATTTTAAATGTATGTCTCCTATACCCACTTTCAGCTATGACATAACAGCTCCAAGTGGTTTTGTTTCTTTCAAGTACAAACTTTTAGCTTGTAGCTCCATCTCTTGACCCTTCCAAGATTTGATCACAGTTTTGGACTCAGGAGACTTAACACCCTTTCAATTGATGTATTTGATCACAAACAAGGTCTTATAGGTTAATTTACTCCAATCCTACCTACAAAAACAATTTGCAGGTAGGCTAGAAGAGTTCCTGATGAGTAATAAAATCAAACTGGGTATACAAGCACTCCATGCTTAGTACTGTAGATGCACAAAAATACAGCTAATAAAAGGAAAACCAAAGGTCTGAGATTAATTTATTCTAATCCTGCTCAAAAGGATTCCAGATGTTGCAACTATTGAGGACTATCTAGTTTTTATTGATAAGTCATGACAGATGATTATATAACATACTTTTGACTAATCTGTTATGACTCAGGAAAAATTTAAAAACAATGAATTCTATTCCACTCTTAGAAACACATACAAACTAACAGCCATAATGGTTTTAAACAAACATGGAAATAACTTTTCTTTTTACAGACAAACAATGCAACAGGTTCCCACATGTACTTTTATTTAAAAACTTAAATAAATAAAAAAAGTTCCATTTTCCAAATTAAGCAAAGTCATTTAAAGTGGTGTTTACATAAAACAATTTTGTTATTAGTTTCATACATTGCATTTTGATTTTATAACACAAATTTGTGCTACAATCAGTTTGATCTATCATAAATGCCACTATTGGTTTCATCCTCAATAAATCATACAATGCATCTAACAAACAATACAGCCAACTAGGCGGTACATATGTAATATGTGGTACAATATATTTATTTTTAATGGTTATTTATTTAGATTCCTTTAAAAAGTAATATAATGGGATTTATTAACTATTTCAAAACACATTTTCAATAAAATATATACATATTAAAAAGTAAATGATCACTCATAACTTCACTGCATTTTCATGGACAATACAGTACTAACACAAAAATTATTACAAACACAGAACCCTTAGAAAATTGTAACATCATACACGTAGCTAAATGACCTATTTTAGTTTATAAAATAGAATGATATATAATAGTAAAATGCACAACCTAATTCATGTACCTAAATTCTGTACTTTCCCATACCAATATGTAAAAGCTACGCATACAGTACATGGAAGAATATTAATAGATCTGCGACCATGCATTTGGCAAAATGCCTAAAACAGCTACCTGAAACTAATAAACGTTGAACATACAGAATGTTTTATCATTCAAGTCTAACTTCACAGAAGGAAAACTAGGTTACAGATGCATTAGAAACAGTTCTCTGAAGTACATGTAAAATAAGTTTTATAAAAACAGTTCATTAGGTAAGTGGTATATTACCACGAGAAAAGTACATGCAAAATAAGTTTTATAAAAACAGTTCATTAGGTAAGTGGTATATTACCACGAGAAAAGTACATGTAAAATAAGTTTTATAAAAACAGTTCATTAGGTAAGTGGTATATTACCACGAGAAAAGCAGTTTCTTTGCTTATGGAATTATATTCTCTTCTACAGTTTAAAAATATTAAAAACTATTTATTTTTTTGGTCCAACAATAGGTATCCTCATTTGTTCTCAGTGCATACATGTATTTCTCATCTTACAATGTTTTAATTTTTTTTAATGACTAACAGATATGTCACTTATCAGTCATATATTTGGGTAAATAATTGTTTTGTCACTCAAGCTAATAATTACATAAGATATTTGGTCATAATATCATTTTTGTTCTAAAATTCAATGCAGCAGTCATAATGAGAGCAGTTGTGTTATAATTACAAAATATCCCTCCATTAAATAAAAAGTAACTGGTCCCTTGTAAGAAATTTTAAAGCTTGTCATGTCCTACAAACCCCAGCTCCCCTGTAGTTTCACAGATGAATGCTTTTGGTGTCTAGCCATGCAAAAAACTTCTCAAAGGTAGTGCAGGAAATATACAATATTCTCCAATATGTATACACACAGAACTAAAAAAAAACCAAAAAAAACCAACAACACACTTCTGAAAAGTTACATTTTGTATGTAAAATCTAACGTACAAAGTAGATTTACCCTTACCAATAAATGACTTCCATCTGGACTTTTACTGGAATACAAGAGAGTAGACGGATCTAAACGAACTGAGGGCTGGGAAAAAGAAAATTTCACTATTGTAATGCAGCTAAAGGGAAAACACTATTATATATTAAGACATGTTATTTTATGTTTTGGTAAAATTAAAGCTAAGTGGTTAAAGTTAAGAAGTATTCCTATAAGAAGTTTCATAACCAGTTTAGAAAACCTTTGAGAAAAATCAACTAAAAATAACGAAAAAATGATTTTCACAATTTCTAATGTTTGGAAACAACATTAGTTGAAAGTTAAATAGATACTACAATTAATATGGTAATATTTTAATATGAATATAAATACCTGAGCAGCAGCTACATCAATGGTTGTCTGGTTATAGAATGAATTAATAGTACGTGGATATTCCTTGAACTGGAAGTTTATCTGACTATCTCCTACATAGGACATTGTCCTAGCTGCAGGAAAAACAAGCCAAGATGTGTTTTTCCCATACTTTTGGTTGTCAATGCTACGTAGAACGTTACTTCCAAAATGACCAATGATAGCGTGTCCTCTTCTCAATGCACTAGACATCTTTTAAATTCAGGTTTTTCTTTTGTTGATTTACCCAAAAATCTTGTGTTTCTTGAACCTAATGTTATTGAAAACTTATCTTGCATGTGTTGTCATTGTTTCCATTGAAGATCTGAAAAGAAAAACTTCTATAGAATTCTAAAAGTATACATATTATAAAATTATGCAATTTACCTCAGAGCATTAGTAACTTAATATCTGACAGATGAATTATTTGGATGAATAAAAAAAAAAGCATGTAATACATATATTTATTATTACTTCTAGAATAAAGGATAAATTGAAATTAATTTCAATAAAAGGCATATCTTGTACCTTCTTATTTATCATTTAGTACTGAATATACTTCAATTAATAAAAGCAATCTTGAAGTCTTCTATATAAATTTTAGAGGACTCTCCCTTATCCTTAGATACTTTACAGAAACAACGTTCATTAGAATAATTTCATATAACACTAGATACAAACCATACATATAGAGATCATCCACCAACCATAGTAAAAAAATGTACAAATTAAGATGCATCTTTGTTCTTTACCTCACTGAACAAATATGAAAACAATTAAGACATTATATTGTTTTATCATATGGTTTACTTTCCACTTTAATTAGCAAGTAACAAAGTGTTAAATTACATTTTAGCTCTTGATGGAGGGCTGTTAAAATGTTTATATTAAATATATCTATTAATATGTATTAATTTATGATTACTTTGTCCTTACCTTCACAAGCACAAGTCCCAATTTGAAGGAAAAGCAACATTTAGGGACCACAAGAGATCCACTGATTACTCATGTCTGTCACATCCTCTAAGCTAAAACTATCAAAACTACACCAGAATGAACAAGTTAATAATGATTCCTAGGCCTGAAGTGATATCACCGACTTTCTGTGAATATTAACCACAATAAAAGTAGAAGTTATAACGCACAGTAGTAATCAAAATGCATTTCTAGTGAGAAGACTTAGTGAACACATAATGCATTTTCTTTACAGTATGGACCTAACAGTAAAAGTTCATTCTTGATGACGAGAAACCCACTCGAAATAAAATGCATATCAAAAAGGCTGGTATGGGTATTAACACTTTTACTAATAAGCAGGGAACAACGTTTCGACCTCTTAGGCCATCTTCAAGTTGAAAGTTCATTGTTGTATCAGTTGACCTAATCGGACTGAACTGAAAATTCAACTTTGAAGTTAAGGCTTAAGTGCAAACCTACTTTTTAGACAAAATAATATTAAATATTTAGACACATTGTGTAATGTAATTTTAATTAATTAACTTAATAGAAAAATACAGAGGAAAACGTCAGATGTGAAAAATGAATAACAAAACTTCAAACAATATTTGTGTCGAGATTAATATTAGTATCAACAGAGACCCATTAACCCTAATATTAGGAACAATAATAGTTGCAAGGCTGAAAGCTACCTGCGTAAAATTGAATAAAAATGGTCTTACCTTCATTCGAGACCTCTTTGTTAGTAAATGGTCTTTAGGCTTTAGCGTATCGCCTAACGTCAAACTTACATGACAGATATTTAGAATATTATACGTTGTAACTTAGAGTTTTGCTTTTCCTCTACTTCTAGTACATTGTTCAACAGTTTTAGTATACCGCAGATAAAATTTCATCTGTTCTGAATACTAAAGGTTACTGTAACTAAAATTCCTCGAATTTTCCACTTCCACCACAATAGCCGATCGTTTAACTCTTCTACACCTATTCATTTTGATTTGAAAACGTTAGTGTAACAATACGCATGCGTAAACAGTGATTCGGTGGTGTTCACGTGAGCATTAGCTGATCGACGTGTATATTGGAACCCTTGACGCATGTCGTGCAAGTGGAATGAAAGGGTTGAGGTCACCAAGACAATAAAAAAGTATGAGGTACACAAAGGCAGTTCTCTCAGTTTTTGTTTTATTTATGTATAAGTAACTCGAGTTATATTAATATATCTGTTTTACTGAAATATAGTATTAATACATGTATAAACGTACTGCCTACTATTACACTGACAAAAAACACGTAACAATATATTATCAGATTTAATACTTTTGACTCTTAGGTTAATCAAACAGAATTCGTTAAAAACTGACCAGGGGCTAACATACTTGGAGCTACCTTTCAAAGGACCCTCTATTTTATGTGCTGTTACGCAACATTAAACTTACAAAAAATTGCAAAACCAGGTTTTTAAGCGTCGTAAGCCTTCAGACTTACCACTTAGCCAATGGAGGCTTCGTGTACTATGACTCAAGACTTTTTGGTTTATATTTTCGAAGCTTATATCAACTTATGTAGTATTAAAATGAAAGATATGAGTATATATCAAACCAAAACTCACGCAATTATGAACCTTATAAAATCTTATGACCACATTTTAAAAGTTCTAGCAATTTTTAGGAGTGCTTCTCGTGTTAAGATGTCTTGGTTATTACAGCCTATATTGTTTTAATGCTTACATAACACAAATTCATATAATCGTGATTGCTAGTTTCAGAATTGAGAGTTTTCAATGCTTTTTTAAGTGTTACCTCAATGTAGTTAAATCTTAAGCTTTCAGTATAACAACTAATAAAGACACACTCATATACACACACGATACCAAGTGAGCAATGTATTAACATAACATTAAAAATTATTTTCGTTTTCGCTTTTTATGAAAGACCAAACTTACTTTACTGTAAATAACCGGTTTCAGTTCTAAATTGAGGCAGCCATGCAGAGGTAGTAAAGTTCGGGAAAGACAGATGTGGGTAGGGACATTACGTCACGTTACAAAATTAGTGAAAAACAAACAAACTGAGTGAAGTAAAAGCAAAGTAAAAAAACAAACAAATTGTAATGTATGGATGGATATCTACAAGTAAGTTGCATGTTAAACGAAGGTAGATATGTATATATTTATATAATCCTTATGTTCCCCGGTGGGTGAGCGGTAAGTTTACGAACTTGCAGCCATAAAACCTGGGACATGAATCTCCGCGGTTGACACAGTTGATAGCCAAAGGTGGCTTTCTTCTAAAACAAACAACAGTGTGGAGATTACTTATAGACATTTCAGGTACAACTATTGATTTCTTCGTGTTAGAAACACAGTTCTCTTATCTTTTTATCCGTGTCCACATTATCGTGAAAACTGATATCTTATTATGTTAATATGAATGTTTCATATTAAATACAATAAATGTTTCGATGAACATATTTTGTTTAAAAGTACCATACGTATCAATTTTTTGTTCTGTATTTCAAGATGTAAAAACAGTCTAATTAATGTAAAGCTTGTACTGTTTTAGTGTTTATATTGTGCTGGGCTGTGAATTTGAGGGTTCTGGGTTGGCAACTCGTTACCGATACAGTGAACTCTCTCTGGTTATTGACCTGGATACGTCGAATAGAAAAACTTAATTTTTTTTTGATAGACGTAACGAAAACCTAGCTCATTAATTTACTATTCAAGACAACTGAGTCGTTGTATTCGCCTATAATCAATTTTAAAAAAATGTTGAAAAATGAACAATTACCAGAAAAGATGGTTAGGTGTATCAGAATATCTGTGTATACTAGTTTATTATTTCCATCATTAGATTATTCTTATATTTATAAAAAATAATTTCATTTCTCACAAAAAAAAATTAACTGATACTTCCTGTATTGTGGTACCAGAAATAAGCATTCACCTTTCAAATTAAAGTTAACCATTATAAATTTAAAGACGTAGTTTTAATCCAAGTATGAATCGTATACTGTTGTTCTCCTGTTTCGTTTGTTTTTGAATCTTGCGCAAAGCTACACGAGGGTTGTCTGCGCTAGGAGTTTAAGACTAGAGGGAAGGCAGCTTGTCATCATCACACACCGCCAACACTTGGGCTACTCTTTTACAACAAATAGTGAGATTAAACGTAACATTATAATGCTCTCACGGCTGAAAGGGCAAGCATGTTTGGTGTGAGAGGGATTCGAACCCGCAACCCTCAGATTATGAGTCAAGCGCCTTAACCAACGGCCATGCCGAGCCTGAAAAAAAAGCCTTCACATTGTTTTCAGTAAATGTTTCAAAAAAACCCGTTCAGTGATAGAATACATTACAATACTGTTGTCAGAAGTGGGATAATTTTGGTGAAAATAAAACAAGGATAAAAGAAGAAAATTGTGGAAAATTGAAAGACAATAAAGAAGAAATATAAAGTACAAAAACGAGAGAGAAAACTAAAACTAACTTTAAAATACAAGAGACGGAAATTTAAGAGAAAGATTAAAAGAAACAGACGTAGATGTAGTATTTAAATTAAAATAGCTATGATTGAAGACAAGGTAGAAGAAAGTAGTAAAGATGTATAGAAGTGTTACAACAACAAACGTACCGAAAATAACCTATAGAATATTATCAAAAAAGGAAACTTGTTAAGTATTGAACTAACGATCAGTGAACGGAGATGGATGGAGGTCAAATTAAATGACCTGGAGGTACTTTTCATTACTCTGTATCTGTGAAGATAATCGAGATCGTAAGAAGTAACTTAGTGAACTTCTGTAAAAGTCGTGTCACACTGTCACTTCTGAAATATTTGAAAACGTAAGAAGAGATCAGTTTTCTCCTCTCAGTCACTTACGTTATATATTTTGAAGCATTGTTAGGGGTATTAAGCTATCTAACATTGTGGGTATTAAGTTATCTAACATTGGGGTGTCAAATTGTCTAACATATAGGTATCAAGTTATCTAACACTGGGGTATCAACTTATCTAACATTGGGGGTATTAAGTTATCTAACATTGGGGTGTCAAGTTGTCTAACATATAGGTATCAAGTTATCTAACACTGGGGTATCAACTTATCTAACATTGGGGGTATTAAGTTATCTAACATTGGGGTGTCAAATTGTCTAACATATAGGTATCAAGTTATCTAACACTGGGGTATCAACTTATCTAACATTGGGGGTATTAAGTTATCTAACATTGGGGTGTCAAGTTGTCTAACATATAGGTATCAAGTTATCTAACACTGGGGTATCAACTTATCTAACATTGGGGGTATTAAGTTATCTAACATTGGGGTGTCAAATTGTCTAACATATAGGTATCAAGTTATCTAACACTGGGGTATCAACTTATCTAACATTGGGGGTATTAAGTTATCTAACATTGGGGTGTCAAGTTGTCTAACATATAGGTATCAAGTTATCTAACACTGGGGTATCAACTTATCTAACATTGGGGGTATTAAGTTATCTAACATTGGGGTGTCAAGTTGTCTAACATATAGGTATCAAGTTATTTAACACTGGGGTATCAACTTATCTAACATTGGGGGTATTAAGTTATCTAACATTGGGGTGTCAAATTGTCTAACATATAGGTATCAAGTTATCTAACACTGGGGTATCAACTTATCTAACATTGGGGGTATTAAGTTATCTAACATTGGGGTGTCAAATTGTCTAACATATAGGTATCAAGTTATCTAACACTGGGGTATCAACTTACCTAACACTGGGGTATCAAGTTATCTAACACTGGGGTGTCAAGTTATCTAACACTGGGGTATCAAGTTATCTAACATTTAAACTGAATTTTTCATTTCGATTCATTTCCTTTGAAAGTAAAAAGCAGTTTTTTTCACGTATGAATTACACCAAAAATTCTGGTGTTGAAATACAAAACATTCACTGTCGTTTTTAAAAATCACTTCAAGCTACATTTCGCATATCGCTCTGTTGTTCGTGTTTAAGAATTGTTGTTATTTTACTCGAAAATATAATTCTTTAAAATATTTTTGTTGATGCTAAAATAAGTAAATAATCACAACAGCAACAAACTTTAAACTAGGCAGAAGATAACTGCTGTGTTATTACGAGGTTTTTGGTGTCGAAGACGTTAAGAACAACTGCTGTATTACGTCATTGATTATGTACACGTTTCTTCGAATCTCGATGTGCTACGTGTTTTCTCCGGGCTCTTGACGATAACGAAATATTTTTGTTCACCTTTGATGGTTTAGCCTTGAGTGTGAGGGCTTATAACGTTGAAACTAGGGTGGTTCTTCTGATGCGAAGGTCGACTATTTAACCTGGAGGTCACGCCCTGCTCCAAATTAGAAAGAGACAACAAACATTAAAAAAACAACAACAACAAAAGTTTGTTAAAAACTAGCTAAAAGATACAGTTTTCTTTTTCTGTATTTTTCTTTATTTATTGTATCACATACTTTTAAATTAATTTCGATAATTAACAATACACTTATAGTAATCGTGACATGTTGTAAATAAAGCTAAACAGTGATTTTAGAGAGCTATGCCCCAGTGGCACATCGGACTCACAACGCCAAAAACCGGGTTTCGATACCTCTGGTGGGCAGAGAACAGATATCCCATTGTGTTGCTTCGAGCTCAATTTAAAACAACAAAAAGATATTTTAATAACGATTTTCCTGACATCTGTTGCTGACTTGTGACACTATAATTGCTTTTACAACATATACGTTAATTTAATATCAGAATTAATTAATTTCAAAAACCAATGTCATCTCATTCTCGACAAACGTTTAGAACTTGGCTGATTGTTGCTGGCATTCCCAGAAAAAATTGATTAGTTGATATTTGAAGGAATAATACATACATGGTCTATTAAATTAACGTCATTTCTGTGGAATCCAACCATAAATGTTAATCTGGTTCATTCCGTTCCTTTACGAGGAATATTGTTCTAATCTGACAAATGGACATAAGACAAACCATTAAAGCGTGGTAAACTTGCAAAATATTTTTATTGTATCCCTAGCAAACTTTTTTTGAACAGTCAGTAAAAGTTTGTGAATAAACATAACAAAAACTAAACGATTTCTTGAAATAGAAGTCAAGTTTAGCTAATAACAGCCGTCTAGGCTAAACGTGCTGACGAGTCATAAAGATAATCCAGGGACGAAATTTCGTTACAAAGTTTAACGAGTATTGTTTCTTTAGTTAGACTCGTAGTAGAAACTTTTTATTTTCTAAGTTTGGAGAAAATTAGAACGTTTTAAAGATTTGAAAAGATTTTGTTGAAACAAACAAAAAAATAACAAAGTGAAATTAAAAACAAAAACTGAATGAAACAGAAACACGTTTTTTCGTTTGAATCCCCGTCACACCAAACATGCTCGCCCTTCCAGCCGTGGGGGCGTTATAATGTGCGGTCAATCCTGCTATTCTGTGGTAAAAAAGTAGCCCAAGAGTTGGCGGCGAATGGCGATGACTAGCTGCCTTCCCTCTGGTCTTACACTGCTAAATTACGGAAGGTTAACGCAGATAGCGCTCGTGTAGCTTTGTGCGAAATTCAAAATTACAAACAAGTACGTAATTTAAAGATTAAAATAAACATATCTATGTATAATTTGATATTCAAGTAGTTATAATAATAATGCTATTTATTAACGTCAGGGGCTGTGTCAGGTTAAAAACAAATGAGTTTTAAGCCAAAGTTAATTGTTTGGTGTTTACAGAACAACATTAAACATGCATTGTGTGTGTTTTGTTTAAGTCTAAAACTGTACAGTTTGTGCTGGCCCACAGCATGAATCGAATATAGAATTTTACCATTATAAGCTCTTGGGCTATCTGGTGTGTCTGCTGTGGAGAAATCGAACCTTGGATTTTAGCGTTGTAAGTTTGTAAGCGTACTGATGTCCCACCGCTCAACACCGAAGAGTCATAGGTGATAAAGAAAACGACAGGTAATGTTAGTAGTAAATCAACTTGTTCTATTTACAGTAAAGTGTCGAATGCATTTTCAAAGTTATTAAAATTAACCTTTAACAAAATAGTAAAAAAATAAGTATTGTTTGTTTTTGAATTTCGCACAAAGCTACTCGAGGGCTATCTATGCTAGCCGTCCCTAATTTAGCAGTGTAAGACTAGAGGGAAGGCAGCCTAGTCATCACCATCCCACCGCCAACTCTTGGGCTACTCTATTACCAACGAATAGTGGGATTGACCGTCACATTATAACGCCCCACGGCTGAAAGGGCGAGTATGTTTGGCGCGACGGGATGCGAACCCGCGACCCTCATATGACGAGTCGCACGCCTTAACACGCTTGGCCATGCCGGACAAAAAAAACAAACAAAAAAAAACTTGTATTCGGGCTAGTGAGGGAATATGCTAATTATAATACATTGCTCTTGTTAATTATGAGTTAAATTTTAATGAAACATTTACATGTAATGTGTTTGTCATTAACGAGATATCAACATATAAGTTAACCTGAAGATGACGTAAGAAGGTCGAAACGTTGTTCTGTACTATATTTTAATAAAAGTATAAATACCCATACCAGCCGTCTTGAGATACAACATATCATTTATTTATTATTAGTAACGTTTTCATGCGCAATTCATTTCTTAATTATTAAATATTCTCTAGTATTGCAATTTCTAACACAATTTTTATTAGCATATATTATTAATTTACAAAGTACATGAAAAAAGTGTAATATATATATGTAAACGCTTTGGGACTTTAAGTCGCTGTCTGCTGGCGCCATCTAGAAATATTAACTAGAAAATCATTTCTGCAGAAGTTAATACAAAGTTATAACTTGAAGGTATATGTTAAGACTACAAGTAGTTTGAGTGCTAACCCTAAACACGTAGGGCCATCGTTTTCACTACAACTACTTAAAGAATGGATACAAATTGAGCTTGTAGTATTTTTCTTACAGATAATCGCTAGTTTGAGATTCACCTTCAATTTTTCTTCGCAATTAGAATCACTTGTTCACAGAACTTTATATCGTGCCTGTGGGAAGGTATATAAATAGACGTCCATTCACAACACGTGGTTTTCGTTTGAGAGCAGACAAAAAAAAAGTATTGCAAATGGTGTAGTGATATGTTTGTTTGTTAGTTTTGAATTTCGCACAAAGCTACTCGAGGGCTATCTGCGCTAGCCGTTCCCAATTTAACATTGTAAGACTAGAGGAAAGGCAGCTAGTCACCACCAACCACCGCCAACTCTTGGGCTACTATTTTGTCAACGAATGGTGGGATTGACTGTAACATTTATAACGCCTCCACGGCTGAAAGGGCAACTATGTTGGGTGTGACGGGGACTCAAATACGCGACCCTCAAATTATGAGTTGAGTGCCTTAACCACCTGGCCATGCCGGACCTGTTAACATAGATCTAAACTGAAAAGTCACATATAACTGGAAGTGAGCATATAAATTAAATACAATTTTCGACTTTTGTCATTTATAACGATTGTATTGCTTCATCACTTAACGATGTTTTCGGCCGTAAACCAAATAATATGTTACGAGTGAACAACCAAACAGCACGAAAGATCCTTGTCTCATAGAATATCTACTCATATTTCTAAAACCACGATACTGTTGCTGTTTTTATTATTTTTTAATCATTTTTGATTAAAATTATCAAAAATTTTAATCAACCAAATTAAAATTGGTTAACCTAACACCAACTAAACATCAACGCTAAAATTTTTGATAATTTTAATCAACCAAATTAAAATTGGTTAACCTGTGCGTAATAAAAGCCATTTTTTTCGCAAAAACAAAGTTACTTTTAATACAGCACAAATATAATAGCGCCACCTGGATTTGATGTCATGACATCCGTGGCTGAGCTTATAAATCCTCGTCTTAAATAGGTCAGGTACACGCATAAGGCCTCCCCCCATCCCAGTGGTACTGCCGTATGCTTGCGGACTTCCAACCCTAGAAACCTGGTTTCGAAACCCGTGCCTAACTTAAAAAAAAACGAAATACACTTGCAACGAGTTTAATTAAATCGGTTCATTGTTTTGCAAACTTGCGTTTTTAACAACACACAACGTTTATAAAACTGGACATTTTCGGTCAGAAATAAAACAAATTTGACACTGAACTGAGAGCGTGAAGTGGTAAAACATATTATTTGTTGAAACCATTTTGAAAGTAACACGATTATTAAATTGTGTCCCAGTGGCACAACAGTATGAAACCGGATTTTGATACCCGTGGTGGGCAAAGCACAGGTAGCCCATAGCGTAGCTTTGTGCTTAATTACAACAAAACCAAAAAGGCTTCACACTATTACTTTTTGTGTGTGAAAAGATACCGTTAGGTGCTATACCAGTACTTTAAATACCTTAACAACCAGATAGGTTATTTCGCAGCCTAGTTTCTAATTTGTTCCCATTTCTTGGTTACATAACGAAACTACGTTCAATTACATAATGAACTAAACACCAACGCTGAAAATAACAGTTGTGAACACGTGCATCTAAGTGACACCCGTCAACGCCACGTGTCATTTGTAATGACGAGTCACTGATTATGTTACTTCCTGAAACCGTTTGTTTGTTTCTTCAGTTACTGTAATTAATTAAAGTAATTTCCACGTAGATTTACATTTGCTCAATATTACATGGCTGAGTCAGCAGTAAGTCTACGGACCTCCGACTTTAATATCTGGTGTTCGATTCCCTGCGGTGAATAGACGTATCATGAAGATAAACATGTTTCGATTTGGTTGTGGTTAAGCTCAAAGTTACTACTCGATGGGCTATCTGTGCTGTGCCTACTAAGGGTATCAAACCCAGATTTTTAGCAGACTTACCGCTGAGCCCACATGTTATAGACACGTTCTTAAACTGTGTTAAAATTAAACTTCTGATAAATTGTTTCTCGAGTAGGTGATGAATTTACCTTTCATCTGTAAGAAGTAGAAAAAAGTAACAATTTTAACACTGACATATTGATAAGAAGGATGCGGTTTTTTTTTTTTACATGATTAAATGATGTGCGGTGCGACGTATTTCAGTATAAAGGGATGAAAATATTTGGCAGTCTCTGTAGGCGGAGAGCGAGTATGGAAGCAAAAAGAGCAGTGTATTTGGGAAGCTCAAATTATTATTTTTTATGTTAATTATTTCGCGTATCGTAGACTAGCTGTTCTTACTATGTACACTTTTAGAATCCCTGACGGATTGCATTATAAGCATTTTGTTGTCAGTATCGCGTATGCATCTTGAAGGAAAGGCGTAGAACATGGAGATAAAAGAAGTAGATATGACGTAGTTAAGTTGAGATTACGTGAAAAGTCAAATGGTGTAAGTGAAACACAAAGTCCAGGGTAGCCCAAAATTATCTTTCTTATTTTAAAATTTAATACTTAAATAACTAAGGAAGAGCAATCATGCAACTTTCGACATCTTGCAGACAAACTTAAAACGTTTTTATTGTCAGGTTTGTTTGCTTTTTTGTCATTTCAGTGATTAGTGTTGCCTCGTAAAATGACAACCGTGCAAGAAGAGGCTCAAGGCGTAATTTGGCTTGAGAGTCCAAGTCATGACTGTGGGGCAGTTTAATTATAGACGCCAGTACAGGAAAGAAGCATGGAGTATGTTAAGGATATCGTATATGGCCACCCATAGTAAACATAGAGCTAAAGACCAGGATAACGGAAGCCATCGTTTCTGTGATTGTGGACATGTTGTAACAAACGTAAACTGAAATCGAATATAGGAAGGTTAATTTTAAGTCATTCCGTAGATTAGCACTGTCCTTCAGTTTTGTTTAATTAGCACAAACACAATAAAGCACATTAGCTTTGTAAGTAAACCTCAGAATTTGTTTGTTTTGTAGTTAAGCACAAAGTGCTATCAATGCTCTTCCCACCACGGGTGTCGAAACTTGGTTTCATAACGGTATAAGTCTGCAAACATACCGCTGTACTACTGAGGAAACATTTCAAATCTTATAAACACTCCGATGCGGGTTATCATCGAGGCTGAAACTTCAGGCTCTATGCTTCAAGAGCTCCAGTGAGCATAAGAGAAAAATCTGATATAAATATGTGGGAATGTAGTATTAAAATATCAAACTAAAAAAAGTCATAAAATATATTTAATATATGTGTTACTTTTTATTTTAATTTTATAATCGTTAGTATTTTAAGTTGTTGTATAGGTAGCAGACGACAAAATACACTATGTTCAGGGTCGCTTCGGTTTGCTTTTCAATTAGCCTATATGTACCATACATGTAAATTGTGTAAATGTACTTTACACTGTACATGCACATTTATCGCTGATAAAAATCTATAAAAAAGGGCTCTCAGGGTCCAAGTACAGTTAATCCGCCCCTGGACATACTAGTAACATAAACTAAATTTTGTTGAACGTAACATGTGATTTACGGAATTTCTTCAACATTTATACAGAGAGAGAAGCAACATTTCAAACAGTAGAACGAGAGTCACTAACAGTTGTTGTGGGTTAACGGATAGTTAGTTGTTTATTATGATTTATATGATATGTAAATTACCTTCTAAAACCATCCAACTTGTAATTTGTATTTGAACAAATTAAAAAATTAACTAATTTGGTGACGTTTCTGTCTTTTCTTTTTCTTTGGGGTCACTTTGACCAATGTGACCCGAACCATAGGAAACAAGAAACTTTATCGACTTGTGATATATTATATCTTATATATATTATATCTTGTGATATACTATATCTTACCTCTTGGGGTAATTATTAAAGTTATAACGTGGTGAGAAATTTACATTACAATCTACGCGTTTTTTTGGTTTTTGAATTTGTTTGTATTAAATTTCGCGTTAAGTTACACAAGGACTATCTGAGCTAGTCGTCCTTAAGTTAGTGGTGTAAAACTAGAGGGAAGGTAAGTTAGTCATCACCACCCACCGCCAACTTTTGGACTACTTTTTTTATCAACGAATAGTGGGATTGATCGTAAAATTATAATCCCCTCACAATTGAAAGGGTGAGCATGTTTGGTGTGATGGGGATTCGAAACAGCGACCCTCAGATTGCGAGACGAACGGCCTAACCACATGGCCGTGCAGACTATTTTTCATTATGTTACCTGTTTTTGTTGATATGGCCCGGCGGTTAACTACAAACTGTCCAGAGAACGAACAAGCCTCTGACCACTAATAATGATGTGTGTTACAGTCAAGCACTGATTTGTAGCATGTTACACCCAGAGTACGTGTACGTCTAGCTCCTGATGACGGTGTAAACTGAAGCTACGTCTAATGAGACCAAATAATGCACATAAAAGCACATAGTATACCTGTTTGTTTGTTTTGAATTTCGTGCAAAGCTACACGAGGGTTATCTGCGCTAGCCGTCTCTAATTTAGCAGAAGCTAGTCATCACTACCCACCACCAACCCTTGGGTTACTCTTTTATCAACGAATAGTAGGATTGACCGTCACTTTATAACGTCTCCACGGCTGAAAGGGCGAGCATGTTTGGTGTGACGGGGATTCGAACCAGCGATCCTCAGATTACAAGTCGAGTGCCTTAACCACCTGGCCATGCCGGACCTCGTAGTTTACCTTATATCTTAGTTATTAACTACGGATAAAATTACACTTAGTTCTGTTGACCACTACTCTCTCAAAATAAGCAGCAAGTAACCTAGGAACGAAGATAACGTTTATTACTTCATGAAAAACTTTTATTTTCTTCTAGTTGGATTCCTAATTGTTGATGCGATGTTTTCATATGATTAAACAGAAGTACCCAACAGTGAAAATGGACTTATTGTTCACACAATTCCTCCATACGGTTTGGAAACAAGGTGTAATAGTTTCAATCAGGATTTCTAATTGTTGTGAGGAAAGAAAATTAATTATACGCTTCAAACAAATTTCCAAGGATACAGCTTGTGAGTGAATTGTTTGCTTCTATTCAACTTTTTTACGTTTCGACCACTCGTGTGGCATTCATCAGGTAGGTGTCTCTGTTTTGTGAAATACCGCTCGAGCGTCTTAGTCCAGTTTGGAAAACCTACAGGATAAGATGTAATTTAAATTTAGTTCATGAATAATCAATACTCAGTTTCTTTTTTCTATTAATATTTTTAATTGGTTAATATTTTAAGGGTTTTAATGCTACTTGAATGTTCATTTGTTTTGCTGTGTTCGTAAATGTGTGATGGGAGATTGTTATGTTTTTTGACAATGATGTTTATGTTGCGCCCCGTTTCGTATATTGTGTTATCGTATCGCTGTATGTAAATATTTCTGTCAAAATGAACCTTCTTGAGATAAACTTTTATTTTAGTGCTTGGTTTTGAATAAAAGTATCTCTACTGTTTATTTTGTGTTTTATCGTAAAATAAATAAAAAATTGAATTCTCAGAAATTTGCTTAACATTTCTAATTGTCAACACAATATGATTTCCAATTGTTAGCACAATATGATTTCTAATTGTCAACACAATATGATTTGCAGTTGTTAAATCAATATGGTTTCTAATTGTTAGCACAATATGATTTCTAATTGTTAGCACAATATGAATTGTAATTGTTCACACAATGTCTTCATATAATTAAGCATAAGTTAAATCCAACAGTGAAACTAACTTTCATATTGTTCAGAGTTAGAGGAAAAAACGCAACTGCACGATATCTGTTTTCATCATATAATTAAAACAGAGACCAACAGTGTACTGATAGAAATAGAGACCAACAGTGTACTGATAGAAATAGAGACCAACAGTGTACTGATAGAAATAGAGACCAACAGTGTACTGATAGAAACAGAGACCAACAGTGTACTGATAGAAACAGAGACCAACAGTGTACTAATAGAAACAGAGACCTACAGTGTACTGATAGAAACAGAGACCAACAGTGTACTGCTAGAAACAGAGACCAACAGTGTACTGCTAGAAACAGAGACCAACAGTGTACTGATAGAAACAGAGACCAACAGTGTACTAATAGAAACAGAGACCTACAGTGTACTGATAGAAACAGAGACCAACAGTGTACTGATAGAAACAGAGACCAACAGTGTACTGATAGAAACAGAGACCTACAGTGTACTGACAGAAACAGAGACCTACAGCGTACTGATAGAAACAGGGACCTTCAGTGTACTGATAGAAACAGGGACCTACAGTGTACTGATAGAAACAGAGACCTACAGTGTACTGACAGAAACAGAGACCTACAGTGTACTGATAGAAACAGAGACCTACAGTGTACTGACAGAAACAGGGACCTTCAGTGTACTGATAGAAACAGAGACCAACAGTGTACTGATAAAAACAGAGACCTACAGTGTACTGATAGAAACAGAGACCTACAGTGTACTTATAGAAATAGGAAAACAACCCCAGTGAACCAGTAACTAACTTTAGCGATATCTTATTTACTCTATGTTGTAACGGTGAACTAGCTGAGCAGACAGACGAAAGTCAACCAATAAAGATTCCATAGAATCTCGTGAGCATGTAATAAAAATACTGTTATTCTTGTCATGTTTACAATAATAGTAATAATTATTATTATATGTTCACTATTGTCTAAGTAACAATATCGTAGCTTTGACATACCTTTGTTTTTTACTGTTACTTTTCTGGTAGTAGAAGACGGAACAACTGTCAGATAACTCTATTTACTCTTGAATGTAAGAATTCATTTTAACAAACAGTTACGATATGATGTGTACCAACCTACAGAGAGTGATTGTATGAAATATTCATACCCTGATCAGTTACGATATGGTGTATACCTACCTACAGAGGGTGATTGTATGAAATATTCATACCCTGATCAGTTACGATATGGTGTATACCTACCTACAGAGGGTGATTGTATGAAATATTCATACCCTGATCAGTTACGATATGATGTATACCTACCTACAGAGAGTGATTGTATGAAATATTCATACCCTGATCAGTTACGATATGTGTTTTAGATGTAAGTATGTACAAGTAATAGTTCCAGATGTACGTATGTAATAGTTCCAGATGTACGTATGTAATAGTTCAAGATGTATGTTATAGTTCCAGATGCCAGTATGCAATAGTTCCGGGTGTTAGTATGTAAGAGTTCCAGAAGTAAGTATGCAATAGTTTTAGATGTATGTAATAGTTCCAGATGTTAGTATGTGACAGTTTTAGATGTATGTATGTAATAGTTTTAGATGTACACTGCTGGCCAAAATCTTAAGACCAATGAACATAAAGAAAAAATATGCATTTTGCGTTGTTAGACTCAACCACTTATTTGAGTAGAGCTTCGAAAGATAAAAATAAGAAAAGGGAAAATCAACATAAAAAACCTTTTTTAGCATTTAATACGGAAACTGTGAACACCATGAAATTAGCCTAAATACTAGCTGGCTAAAGTTTAAGACCATACTGAAACGAAGTGTTAATCGGTAAACACGTAACGAACTTAGTCATTTGTGTTCAAACATTAGCGTTGTCAACATCTTCCACTGACATCTCCTGTGTTACATTGGGTAAAAACATGGCAAAGGCTAAAAGGTTGACAGAGTTTGAATGTGGCAGAATTGTCGAGCTGCAAAAGCAAGGTCTTTCTCAATGTGCCATCGCTGGTGAGATTGGGCTTACTAAAACTGCTGTTGTAAATTTCTTAAAACACCCTGAGGGATAGGGAACGAGAATTTCAAGTGGTCGGCCCAAGAAAATTTCGCCAGCGTTGAGCAGAAGGATTCGAAGGGTTGTCCAGCAAGACACCAGCCGATCGTCGAACCAGATTAAGGCCCTTACGGACGCAGAGTGCTGCTCAAGAACAATAAGACGTTATCTACGAGAGAAAGGCTTTAAAAACCGTAAACGTCTTTAAAGGCCACGCCTCCTTCCACACCACGAAACACTTCGATTAAACTTTACTGAGAAGCACCAAACGTGTGACGTAGAAAAGTGCACGAAGGTTTTGTTTTCTGATGAGAAAACATTTAACCTGGATGGTCCAGATGGCTTTCAACGTTACTGGAACGATAAGGATATCCCACCGGAGACATTTTCTACACGACATAGTGGAGGAGGTTCCATCATGATCTGGAGTGCTTTCTCCTTCCATGGAACAATGGAGCTTCAGGTTAAACAGGGGCGTCAAACAGCAGCTGGCTACATTGGCATGGTGGAGAGAGCATCCTTATTGACTGAAAGCCCTCGCTTGTGTGGAAATGACTGGATCTTTCAGCAGGACAACGCTACAATCCACAATGCCCACAGGACAAAGGACTTTTTCACGGCGAATAAGGTGATTCTTTTGGACCATCAGCGTGTTCGCCCAAACTGAACCTCTGAAAATATTTGGGGGTGAATGGCAAGGGAAGTTTTTAGAAATGGACGTCAATTCTAAACAGTGAATGATCTTCGTGAAGCCATCTTCACCACTTGGAATAACATTCTAGCCAGCCTTCTGCAAACGCTTATATTGACCATGCCAAAGCGAATGTTTGAAGTTATTCGCAATGACGGCCGTGCAACTTACTACTGAGACCTCTTGTTGGGTATTTTCTACCATGTTTAGGACTTCTTTTTGGTATGGTCTTAAACTTTTGACCAACTAGTATTTAGGCTAATTTCATAGTGTTCACATTTTCCCTATTAAATGCTAAAAAAGTTTTTTATTTTCCCATTTCTTATTTTAATCTTTCGAAGCTCTACTCAAATAAGTGGTTGAATCTAACAACGCAAAATGCCTATTTTTTCTTTATGTTCATTGGCCTTCAGATTTTGGCCAGCAGTGTATATGTGTAATAGTTGGAGGAGTAAGTATTTAATATTTCTAGGTGTGGTATGTAATATTTCCAGATATACGTATGTAATAGTTCCAGATGCAAGTATGTAAAAGTTCCAGATATAGTGTGTAATCGTCTCAGAGGTAAGTTTGTGATAGTGTGTAATAGTTCCAGGTGTAAGTATGTAATAGTTCCAAATATAAGCATGCGATAGTTCCAGATGTAATTATGTGATAGTTGCAGAAAGATCTATGTAAAACTTCAGATGTTAGTATGTAACAGTGTCAGGTGAAAGTAAGTAATAGTTCGAGATGTAAGTATGTAAAGGTTTTAGATATATCTATGTAATAGTTCCCTTTTTAAGTGTGTACTAGTTTTAGATTTAAGTATATAATAATTCATATATATGTATGTAATAGTTCCAGACGTAGGTATGTGATAGTTTTAGATGTAAGTTTTTTGTTTTTTTGTTTTTGCATTTCGCACAAAGCTACTCGAGGGCTATCTGTGCTAGCCGTCCCTAATTTAGCAGTGTAAGACTAGAGGGAAGGCAGCTAGTCATCACCACCCACCGCCAATTCTTGGGCTACTCTTTACCAACGAATAGTGGGATTGACCGTCACATTATAACGCAAGAATGACGCAAGAAAGCAGAGATCAGGTGGTCGGGATGCTAATGACATGGATGACACTAGCCAGGATCGAGGCACACTTTGGGGAGCACCTTCATGCACGACAATGCACGTCCGCACACGGCAAGGGTGTGTATAAATTGGTTGAACAAGAACAATATGAATGTTCTGGACTGGCCTCCATATTCGCCCGATATGAATCCCATTAAGCATCTCTGGGACATTCTGTATCAGCGCATCCGTCATTGGGATCCTGCCCCCAGCTCTCTCGCTGAACTATGTGCAGCACTTATGGCTGAGTGGGACATCATCCTACAGAAGCAGACTGACAATCTGGTTTTCAATTGTGTTTTCAATGCCTTCGTTATGTGTTGGGTTGATAATATTTGGTTTGTTAAAAATAAACCAGCGAAGTAAAAAAAAAAGTTACAGATAACCTTTATATATAAATACAAGGGTTTCATTCTGTGGTAATAAAATAGCCAGACAAAGAAACATAAGGGTAAGTGTTTACTAAAATATGGTAAAATAGTAGAGTTTAAGTGTTTACTAAAGTGTGGTAAAATAGCACAGATTAAGTGTTTACTAAAGTGTGGTACAATAGTACAGTTTAATAGTTTACTAAAGTGTGGTAAAATAGTGCAATTTAAGTGTTTACTAAAGTGTGGTAACCTTAGTACAGTTTCAGTGCTTACTAAAGTGTGATAAATAGCACAGATTAAGTGTTTACTAAAGTGTGGTAAAATAGTGCAATTGATGTGTTTACTAAAGTGTGGTAAAATGGTACAGCTTAAATGTTTACTAAAGTGTGATAAAATAGTCCAGTTTAAGTGTTTACTAAAGTGTGTTATAAAAGTACAGTTTAAATGTTACAAAGTGTGTTATAATAGTACAATTAAAGTGTTACAAAGTGCGTTATATTATAACAACTTAAGTATTACAAAGTGTGTTATAACACTATGTAATACAAATTTTGTCCTGGATAGTATGTGTTATTTTTAAGTGCTTACGTTGTAAAAGTACAGAAAATGGCCATTATTCCCTTCAAACTTTGCTTTTGTGATAATAAAATTTAGAAATTAACCTATTTTCTATGTAAAAATGGGCAAATTTGCACATTTTCATTTACATAAGGTCTGAATAAAACAACATATGAATGAAAATTTAGATGTATTTATATTAAAGTTAAACAAAAATGAATAAAATGTTTAGAAGTGAGTAGTTTCTCGAAATTTGCGACTGTAATGTAAATCACTTTCACGTATCAGCCCCAAAGTATAGTCTCGGCATCTGACTTCGTTAGACCAAGATTTCTGATGAAGTCATTGAGATGTCTTTGGTTGGGGTAGTATGGGTTTCTCTCAACAGCTGCACCTTTCAAATTGTTATCTGGATATTCAACGTTTACTTTCTCTTCTGATTTGTTGTTCTCTTCTGAGGATGGCTGTTTTCTCTCTGACGGGAGTGGGTACAGGGAACTCAGGGCAGTGTGGCACTGGGGCGAGGGATGATGGAAGGTCCGGATATATGACAGCGATGCATTCTTGCTAGCCCGACGTTTGTAAAAGTCCACCATGTAGAAATAGCAGTTGCTTGAGTGGTCAGTGGGTTCACGCCAAATTCTTGAATAGCGAACTTCATGACTCTCTTTTCCCCTGTACCATCCTGCAAAAGAGCAAAATAAAATTGTTATTATGAAGAATACATTTATTTCATTCACAATTAATGTGTAAGAGGTTCATGCAAAATAGTTTGTATGTGATATTTTTTTATACTATTGGAAATTTTAAAAATTCAAAGATATTTAAATTTTAAAAGGTCTAAAATTTGTATAATATAAAATCTTACTATTCAAGCAAGTAAAAATTGTCCGTCTTACCTTCTAGAGTTTTTTTGCAGTGCTCACAGGTAAAATAAGGTGCCCAGGGTTTGTCTTGATTCCCGACAGGTATGCCGAAATATACCTTATAGGCTTCACACCTTTATCAGATGCTGTTACAGAGTACTTTTTCGCTCTTGTTTTGATAAATTGACAACATACATAGCAGAATGCGTCTGGAGAATGCTTGCAGCTTTTTGATGCCATCTCTGATAAAATCAGATAGGTCTATGTGTTCACTTAGGCAGCTAGAACTAAACTGAAGTGATGAGTGGTAAGCCCCTGTATATATATTACCATGGAAAGTTCTAGAAAATTCTCAAAACTTTTTGTAAGTTCGAGAAAATTCTCTATCAGATACTCAGCACTGAATCTACCTGAAAAATCCTGAAAAATAGGTAAATTTGAAAATTTCGTTACTCAAGCTACAAAAGTAAAGTTTGAAGAGCGAGAGAAAAAAAGAAGTCTTATTCATTTATTTTAGGCATAAGCAATTGGGAAATAACGCTTTCTGCCTAATAACTTTTGTTACATAGTGTAAAAGTACAATTTAAATGCTACCAAAGGGTGTTATGATAGTATAATTTAAGTGTTACCAAATCGTATTATAATAGCACAATTTAAGTGTTAACAAATCGTGTTATAATAGTATAATTTAAGTATTACAAAAGTGTGCTATAATAGTACAATTTAAGTGTTACAAAGTGTGTTATAATAGTACAATTCAAGTGATACAAAGTATGTTATAATTGTACGATTTCACTACATATTTCTAGATACTCCCGTCGTATCGTAATAACAGCAAAATGAACATTTTCTTTATATGCTTGTACAAACTGCTTTTTAAATGAAAAAATGCTTGTAAGAAAATCATTTTAAATTTGATTCTGCGCAAAACTACACGAGGACCATCTGTGTAAGACTAGAGGGAAAGTAGCTAGTTATCACCACCCACCGCCAATTCTTGGGCAACACTTTTACCAACGAATAGTGGAATTGACTGAACATTATGACGCACACACAGCTGAAAGGGCGAGCGTGTTTGGTGTAACGGGAATTCGATCCTGCGACCCTCAGATTACGAGTCAAGCACCTTAACCACCTGACCATGTTGAGTCTAAAGGTGTGAGGAAATGCGAGAGCAAAAGAAAGAAAGACAAAAGAAACAAACTGGTTTGAAGAAAGTGATGGTTTGTTAGGTTATCGTCATCTTCAACTCTTCTGTTTCTTTCGTCGTTATTTTTGGACTCTCCCGTCAAAAGGTCGCCCTTGCAGGGAAGGGGAGGGAGAGTGCCCCACGGTTTGCAAAACTCTACCCTAGGGGAACATAATGAAAAACTCGGCGTTGTAAACTGGTGTGTATAAGAATGAAAAAAACGTGTCGTTGGAAACATAAACAGCTTGGTCGACTGTTCGGATCGCTGTTGTTATGGCAACGTTAAATGCCACTGCCTTATCTTGGAAAGCTTGGCTCGAGATGCTAGGGCCATTTCTGTAGAAGAACGCTAACCAGAACCTGAACCACTACCAGTTCCTAAACTTATTGTATGTATTACGTCTAAGCTGTACTTAGTAGACGAAACTCTGAAGAAAAAAACGAACAAACTCGAGATGTTTTTGTTTCGGTAGGTCTTCTTTTTATTTTATTCTTATTTTAAATACAAGAGACACGTGGAACACGTGTCTGAATGTGTTTTAATTATTTCCCAGCTGCGTCATACAGTATTAGATTATTCTGTATTTTCTCGCTCACTAGCGTAATATATAAATTATCACTCCTTAAGGCAATTTGAATTTGAATTTTGCGCAAAGATACACGAGAGCTATCTGTTCTAGTTGTACCTAATTTAAGAGTTATAGAGTGGAATGGTCCGGTGTGGCCAGGTGCTTAGGGCTATCGACTCGCAATCTGAGGGCCGCGGGTTCAAACCTCAGTCACATCAAACATGCTTGCCCTTTCAGCCCTAAGGATTTTATAATTGAACATCAATACCATTATTCATTGGTAAAAGAGTAGCCCAAGATTTGGTGGTGGTGGTGATAACTAGCTACTTTCCCTCTAGTTTTTCACTGCTAAATTAGATACTTTTTTGTTTGTTTGTTTGTTTTGGAATTTCACACAAAGCTACTCGAGGGCTATCTGTGCTAGCCGTCCCTAATTTAGCAGTGTAAGACTAGAGGGAAGGCAGCTAGTCATCACCACCCACCGCCAACTCTTGGGCTACTCTTTTACCAACGAATAGTGGGACTGACCGTCACATTATAACGCCCCCACGGCTGAAAGGGCGAGCATGTTTGGCGCGACTGGGATGCGAACCCGCGACCCTCAGATTACGAGTCGCACGCCTTAACACGCTTGGCCATGCCGGGCCAAATTAGAGACACCTAACGTAGATAAGCCTCGTGTAGTTTTGCGCGAAATTCAAAACAACCAACCATAACAGTTGTTTTAAAGCATATTGGTTCTAGTATACCCAATATTCTAATCCGCAACGTTGAAAACGTGAAACGTTTTAGTGTTTTATCTCTTTTACATTGCTCATTAGAAAGTATAGTGGTGTAAGGAACTCGTATTGAAATGTGAGTGGAACCTATGCTATGAGTTAGACGGCCAGGCCAGAGATCACTAGGGCTCAGGTATAACTATTTCTAATTATTGTATTATTGGTCAGAGGAATTCTGGCAGTTGGTCAAAAGTACTCGTTGTGAGAGGGCTCTTCTTACTTTGAAGTGAACAACGGCATTGACTGTCGCTACAATAACGCATCCACAACTGAAAGTAGAGAGTAGAGTAAATCTTAGACTTTTCGAATTGGGCCACGCCTAGTCCAAGAGATTAAAAGTATTAGGCCTAGACATGAATGAAGAAGTAAACTGAGATAGACCGTTGGTTCATCCGTTAATTAGAAATGACCTAGACGCGTAATAATATGTTAGTTTCGGATTTTAAAGTAAGGTCTCCTGTGATGTGCTGCACATGACAATTAAAATCCACTGCTAAGAATACGTTTTCTTATTTTGTTTCAAAGCTGAACGGATGCACCGTTGCACTGCTGTTAATACGATTTTAAACATTATCTAATAGCACTTTGTCAACATTACTTTCGTGTGACAGCATGAACGCGTGCAACGTCTACTTGAATACAGTTGTTGTCCCATTCAACATTTTTACTTACTTCTGTTTTGATACTTAGCGAAAGGCCTCGTCGGTTTTGATAAGGTGTGGTTGGCATATATTGTAGCACAAAGCTACACAATAAACTATATGTGTTTTGCCTACCACGAGTATCGAAACCCGGTTTCTAGCGTTGTAAGTCCGCAGACATACCGCTGTGCACTGGGGGGGAGGTAGATTGACATATTATTACCCTCCAATTTGGTTTCAACCTCAACTTCGTATAAGTTATCTGATTCATTCTACAGAAATATCTCCTACCATTCCCTCTCTGGTACAACGGTAACTCTACGGATTTAGAACGCTAAAATTAGGGGTTCGATTTCTCCTCGATGGACTCAGCAGATAGCCCAGTGTGGCTTTGCTATAAGAAAAACATACACAAATACATTCTCCTATTAAAATATTCTAAACTTAAATTTAGATTTCCTAGTATACTTCTTATTTGGAGGGATGGAAAGGAGAGGGGAAATATTCCGCAACATTATGCTGAAGATAAAGTGTTATGTTTTCTGACACTTATTACATTATGCTGAAGATAAAGTGTTATGACACTTATTTTAAGTTGATAATCTGTTTTATTTTGTCACTAATCCCATGTCGTCTTTTTTACATTCCAGTTATTCCCATTTGATATATTTTTTTAGTTAATTTGTTGCCTCTGAAATAAATTAAAATAAAAAATAACAAGTTTGACCTGTACTTTGTTTCTATTCCTTTCTTTTCCTGTATTTCATTCGTCCATTGGTAAATATTTAATTTTCTGTTTCCTTTTATATATGCGTTTTATAGCGATTTCTTTTCTAACTTCATGCTTAGTTTTGTGGTGTATTCCAAATATTTTGTAACAGGAATATACATATGGGAGCAGGGAGGACACGTCCCTCCATAACCCTAAGCATACAGACCAACTTGTTTTGACAGATCTTCTTTCAATCACTTATCTATGAAACTATTTATAATTCTAAGTATGCCCCCCCACCATTAGCGATCAAATTCAAATTCCTGGGCACCCACTTTTTGTGATCATAAGACATGAAAACATGTATTCGTGTTTCACGTTTAATTCTTAAGTACGACCCGTATCTTATAACAGCTGTAATGTATTCATACCCATCACGAGACTAATGTTTTTCCAATGAACAGTCTGTTTTGGTTGGTAACAATATGTTTATTTTTGTCTTATAGTTTGATATTATTGTTTCGTAAAGTAATAGAACCATGTGTATAACAAGTATATTTTTCGTTTCATTTTGACTGATCGTTTGGAAGTAAGCACAAAGCTACACAATGGGTTATCTGTGCTCTGACCATCACGGGTACTGGAACCCAGTTTTAAGGGGAGTGAGTCCGAAGACATTCCACTGTATCACTAGAGGGTGTTTCGTTTTGAATTCACTTACTGATTAAATGTATTTTTTTAAAGTAACAGCTTTTATAGTAAGGAAGATCATTTTTTATATCAGATACGACTTGTTTGATCATTCTTAAGTACATAAGTTTAACGGTAACTAAGATTTTACTAATTAAACGATCATTCAACAATCAAACAATGTATTTTAAACATCAATTAAATTAATACTTTCAATCAACATTATTTCTAACAATGAATTATATCAACAATTTCAATGAACATGGTTTCTAACAATGAATTATATCAACAATTTGTTTCAATATTGTTTCCAACAATCAATTAAATTAACAATTTCAACGAACATTATTTCTAACAATCAATTAAATTAATACTTTCAATAAACATTTTTCTAACCATCAATTGAATAAACTATGTTAATCAACATTGTTGGAATATTGATGTAAATATTAAAACTTGTGTATTTGATCGCACCAGTAATGTCGTATTTATTACACAAAATGATTCTTCCTTAATATAAAATCTGTAATAAATAATTAAATTTACCGATTTTTTCTTTGTTGAACAACATGCATTAGAATATAGTTTAAATTCAGTAATTAAAAAAAAGTTCTTGAGATTAGACATTTGATTTTGTTTGTGTGTTTTTGAATTTCGCGCTAAGTTATCTGCGCTAGCCGTCCCTAATTAATCAGCATAAGACTAGAGGAAGGCAGCTAGTCATCACCACCCACCGCAAACTCTTAGCCTACTATTTTACAAATATAGTGGGATTAACTGTCACATTATTACGCCATCAAGACGAGTCGAGTGTCCTAAAGACCTGGCCATTCTGAGCAGGAGACCAGAAATATTTTTATTTAATCGAAAAGAAAGCTATAGAGGTTATCTGTGAAGTTATAAAACAAGTAATCTTTCTACGAAGCTATTGGATGAACTTATACCTCATCCCACAATTATACTGTTTAACAAAGGAATATAAACCGGATAAGCCATTACGACACATAGTCTCAGCTTTGGTGTAATTTTAAGTTACGTTCCAGTTCATTTAGATAATACACAGTATCTGCAAACTCCAATCAAAGATGTACCCAATTTAGTGATCAACACGACAATACCTTTTACAATGGACATTTTAGTTTTTTACCTATCTATACAAACAGAAGAAGACGTTAATGCAGTGGTGTGATTTTATGACGAATCACCTAAACGGTTTGGAGATGTGCCCGACAATAGGCATTATCGGGGCAATCTTACATTTCATCCTTTACAACGAATATTTTCGTATTGAGAATAAGCTGTTTCCAACCCAGTGGTGCCTCAATGGGTAACAGAGTCGCTGTTGTTTTTTTCACGCTTTGAAACAATGACACTTGATAAGTGGTGTCAAGATACCATCACTGATCCTTATCTCTGGCTTGGATACGTTGATGACGTGTTTGGACTGTGGAATGATGGTCTTCCTTCTTTAATCCAGCTTATAGAATGTGTAAATTCCATACAATTGAGCATCTAATTCACTATGGATCATTGGAATGGCCCCCAATGGCTCAGCGGTATGTCTGCGGACTTACAACGCTAAAGCCGGGTTTCGATACCCGTGGTGGGCAAAGCGCAGATAGCCCATTGTGTAGCTTTTGTGCTTAATTCAAAAAACAACAAAACATCATTGGAATGACAAGAGGATCATATGCTATACAATCATCATTTCAAGGACCGACCATGACAATAATATACAAACTAACTTGTTTCAAAAGCAAAACCTCTCTTCCTTCACTTCAACATCCGTCATTCCAAAGCTTCCGAGAAAGATGCAATCGTTGAATAATTAATTAGACTCGATGGCAATTGTAGTGAAAAAGCAATGAACATCCCAAACTAAAATCACTTCTTCTGAACAACAAATATCCAACTTTTGACATCGAACAATTTTTCAGCAAAATCAGCAGCACAAGAAAACACAGGTAAACAAGAAGACAAAAAAAAAAACACAAACATATTTTCATAACACGTATGATTAATGAAACTACACAATGATACACCAAAAATACATTTATGTTTATATTGTATCTAAGAAAATAAAAAAATATAATTAGGAAATATGAAATGCCGGTTAACGCTATAGGACGACCTGGTCTCACCCTAAAAAACTACTTTCAAAATCTCAGTACACTGCCTTATAATGTAATAAAGCCAAATTTCTTACCCAAACATATTTTCAATCTAAAGATGGGTGTCTTGTCTCCAGTGTTGCTAACCAGCTTACATGTAACATCAGACGTACATAGAAGGAACAGGAAGAAACCTAAACAGAAGACTTGAAGAAACTAGTGGCGCTCTTTATAAACAACAACGTGAAAAAAAAACCCGGTTTACAACTAATCATGGACAGCTAACAACTGTCATCCTCCCTAAAAAAATTACAAAGTACACTGACAGGAAATTTGAGGAAACTTTTCTTGTCTAAGAACTAGGATCACAGATGAATAGGGCAGAAAATGGCTCTATACTTTTAATTATTCTATTTGTATCCTATCTTTTTGTTCTTCTACTTCGTAATCTTCATGGAACTTTTATTTACAACAGGTACTAGTTAATTATTTCAACAATACGTTTCATTCAGCAATAAGCTTTACACCTTAATGTGCGAAAAGCATGTTGTAGATTCGAAAACAATTTGGTCTCGGCATAGCCAGGTGGTTAAGGCGCTCGACTCGTAATCCGAGGGTTGCGGGTTCGAATCCCTGTCATATCTAACATGCTTGCCCTTTCAGCCGTGAGGGCAATATAATGTGACGGCTAATCCGATTATTCGTTGGTAAAAAGAGTAGCCCAACAGTTGGCGGTGAGCGGTGATGACTAGTTGCCTTTCCCCTAGTCTTAGACTGCTAAATTAGGGACGGCTAGCGCAGATAGCTCTCGTGTAGCTTTACGCGAAATTCAAAACAAACTTAATCAATCGAAAACAATTTATTATTTGGACCATCTGATGTTTGTTTGTTCATTTATACTAAGTACAAAGCTCCATTGTGGACTATCTGTGAAACCTGGTGTCTTGCGTTCCAAGTCGACAGAAATACTGCTGTTCCACTGATGAGAGGTGAAATTGAAGCTTTGTACTTTTAGTTTTGGTCTGTGTTTTAATGAACGCTCCTGAAGAACTTGGAAAGCGAAACGTTGGGTATCTAGTTGAATATAAACTCGTTTATTGCTACTGGAAGTGCCTTTCTTTACTGTATTTAAACTTTCAAGGTTGAAATGTAAAACTACAGTGTTTACCAAGTATTAATTTGTTTTGAAAGTTTTAGAAACTGTATGAACATTTTAGACATATGCGTGGACGTGGCTTTTATTTTCCCACGGATCATCTGAATAACACGTGGAAACTCAACATTCTTGTTGTATTTTTAGATCACATTATAAGTTACTGCATCAAGGACTTATTTTGAGGAATAACGTGCTTGAGCGGATAAAACTATGAAATACAAGCACGTGGAGCTAAGTACAGAAGTTATTTCCTTAGATAGGCACGTAACACTTGCTACAAAACAGAAAGCACAAGGAGCTGCTTCCTACAGTTTTAAAATCCATAAATAATTAAAGTTAAACTTACTGATTTCTGGTTAAGATTTGATTTTACTTTAGTGTATAACCAAAAATACAAAAAACAATTATTAATCTTTGTATTAAGTGTACAAAGGATTTTGTTTTTGTTGTATTCCAGTATTAGACAGCGGTACATCCAATCTGTATATAACGTGGCCTAGCATGGCCAGGTGGTTAGGGCACTCGACTCGTAATCTGAAGGTCACAGGTTCGAATACCAGTCACACCCAACATGCTCACCCTTTGAGCCATTTGGCGGTGGGTGGTGATGGCTAGCTACCTTTCCTTTAGTCTTACACTGCTAAATTAGGGACGGTTAGCGCAGATAGCCCTCGTGTAGCTTTGCGCGAGAATAAAAAAAAAACCGAAAACAAACTGTGCAAAACCAATGAATGTGTGTGTGTGCCACCTTATGTCAAACTTGAATAATCGAAATAGCAGAGGTCATAAAAGGTAAAAAACATTTATCCAGATAGAATAGTTCGGTTACTCTCTCTGCTCGTTATGATTTTAGTGGCGGCTTACGAGAAACCTTTTAAGTGTTGTGAGTGTTGGTATAATAAGTCTAAGCAACTATAATAAGTAAAAACATGGTCTGAGATCAACTAACATAGAGACAAGTGCATACAATTTTTCATGAGACAAAAATATCGATTTAATCTTAAACATTTTAGAAATATTTCGTTTCTGAATTAAACTATTATATTACCACCATTTTAAACAAAAAAATAAATATTAATCAACTGAGACTAAATTAATACATCAACAAATATTTTACCAGTTTTGTTGTTTATACATTTCGTTTTATACTAACAACAATATTAGGTTATACTTTTGTTGATAAGCAACATGACATTGTTTGTTTTTTAATTTTGCGCAAAGCTAGCCGTCCCTAATTTAGCAGTGTAAGATTAGAGGGAAGGCAGCTAGTCATCACCACCCACCGCGAACTCTTGAGCTACTCTTTACCAATAGTGGGATTGATCGTAACATTATATTGCCCCCACGGCTGAAAGGGTGAGAATGTTTGGTGCGACGGGTATTCTGAACTCGCAACCCTCAGATTACGAGTCGCGTCGCGCTTAACCACCTGGCCATGCCGGGCAGTAACATGACGTAGAAGTGATTGTTTGAACGTACGTTAAAAACGCACTGGCTTTTTCATATATACGTTATTAATCTAATCTTATTTTTTCCAATAATTGTTCTATGAATACGCCACAAATTAATTTTATAAATGATGTTAATTTTGATTGGCTCACAAAGGAATTTACCGACTTTTGACTGGCTCGACCGCACATTGCAGTCCAAGATTGATTTCGTAAAATTAACGTGAGGTTAGGGTAAACTATAGAGTGGGAATCGTATTATTTGTCCCGTAACTTTTGATAGGTTATGCACTGTTATATAATATAACACTCAACGAGGTAGTAATATTAATGCACAGCACTGGCAAAATGGTATGTCTGCGGACTTAGAACGTTAGAAACCGGGCTTCGACACCCGTGGTAGGAAGAGCACAGATAACCGTTGTGATTAACTGCAAACAAACAACCTTTAATAAAACAAATTTGGTTGTCAGGATCTACGACAATTCTAGTTTGGTGTGTATAGTTCTATAACATGAATAATTCTAGTTCGGTGTGTACAGTTTTATAACATGGATAATTCTGTTTCGGTGTGTATAGTTCTATAACATGGATAATTCTAGTTTGGTGTGTGTAAATTCTATAACATGGATAGTTCTAGTTTGGTGTGTATAATTCTTTTTTAGCACGAATAATTCTAGTTTGGTGTGTGTAATTCTATAGCATGGATAAGTTTAGTTTGGTTTGTATAATTCTATAGCATTAAGCACAAAATTACGCAATAGGCTATGTGTTGTGTCTACTGCGGGTATTAAAACCAGTTTTTTTGCACTATAAGGGCTCCGGTTTCCTGTTGATCCAGTGGGTCAGTAGTTATTGAATAATAATATTCTTTTAACGTCCTCTCAACTTTGATAAAATTTGCAATATGTCAAACTTTTGATGAATAGTGAATTAGGAATCATATGAATTGCTTTATGGAATAAGTTATCGCGAGTCTCACACTTTACTACGGTTACCGGTACGAAACTAGACATTATATTAACCAGTGTTTCAGCTGAGAGTAACGATATTTATATTTTCAAGCTGACCATGGGTGATCAGACGGCTCAGGCACTTCAAAACTGACGTTGCAAGTAGCCACCATTAATTTACAAAACAGAGCGTAAGGAGCGTGTGTGTGTGTGTTTTTCTTATAACAAAGACACATCGGATCATCTGCTGAGTTCACCGAGTGGAATCGAACTCCTGATTTTAGCGTTGTAAATCCGTAGACTTACCGATGTACCAAAGGGAGACAGATCAGAAGGAAGAAAACCAGTTAGCACAGTTCACTACATATTATTCTATTCTTAAAGTGAGAACTAGTTTCGTTGTCACTTTATAACAAGTCAACATCTGAAAGTTCCAAACGTGTTCGGCACCATATGACGGGCTCGAACCTTGACTTTTTGATACGCACGTAATGTAGTTATTGTACACATTTTCTTCTACAGTGAACGCAAAAAAATTTAAGATAAGTAGATTGTACACATACATTCAGTAGCTGTTAGTACAAGCCCTGCTTCAGGGATAACAAATTCCAATATCGAAATATTAAACTTAACAACTATCTTATCACGTCACTTTCTAGTAGTGGAGACGGAAGGGGGTGGAGTTTCCAGAGTGGTGGACCATAATGCATTTTCTCCATTATTATTATCAAGTAAAGAACAAGTTTCCAATCACTTTGGACTGAGAAGTCCAGACACAAATCTATTTCCAGCCGACTACAGATAAGAACAAGGAGATACAAACCAGTTTAAGCCTGACTTCCTGATTATATTGTGAACCTTGAGAAGAACTGCATAAAACTGTCTATGGTGGTGCTAACATTGCATTATATATTTTCTTTGTTTGTTTTTTTAATTTCGCGCAAAGCGACACGAGGGCTATCTGCGCTAGCCGTCCATACTTTAGTGGTGTAAGACAAGAAAGAAGGCAGTCATCACTAGCTGCCGCCAACTTTTGGGCTACTTTTTTACCAACGAATAGTGTGACTGACCGTCACATTATAACGTCCCCACGGCTGAAAGGGCAAGCATGTTTGGTGTGATGTGGATTCGAACCCACGACCCTCAGATTACGAGTCGAGTGCCTTAACCACCTGGCCCTGCCGGACCCGTATTAATTAGTATAGGTATAAAAGTGTTCTATTATATTGGTTTGAGTTCTTGTATAAATAGGGTTTCTTTGATTTTACGTTTGTTTGTATTTGTTTTCCTATTTAGTATGTGAGTTTTTCAATGGTTATGTTGTGTTTATTTGATTTGCATGGTTCAAAAATGTGTGAAGGTCTTTTGTGTGTTCTTTGTATCTCGTTTCCATTTTTCTGCTTCTTTCTAGAATATAGAAGTCGTAGTAGTTATTGAATTGTATTTTATAAATAACGTTTGTGTTGTGTTTGTCAGTGGAGATTTTACATAGTATGGACTTTAGTTTCGTACCTGGTTTTTGAATAAATTTTGTGTTTACTGGAATGTTTGCTACGTTCTGCTGATTTCTATACCAGGTTGACTGGATGCGATTTTTTTTTTTAATTTCATGCAAAGTTACACGAGGGCTGTCTGCGCTAGCCTTCCTTAATTTAGAGTGTAAGACTAGAGGGAAAGCAGCTAGTCATCAGTACCCACCGACAACTCTTGGGCTACTCTTTTGCGAACGAATAGTGGGATTGACCGTCACATTATAACACCCCTACAGCTGCAAGGGCGAGCGTGTTTGGTGTGACGAACCCGCGGCCCTCAGATTACGAGTCGAGCATCTGCCGGACGTCTCTTTCGTCAAGGAATAAGCAGTATAAGATTTCTTGAAACACACGAAACCGGTGGAGCTAGACGTTACCCTTAATTATTACCCTTAAACTGAGAGACGTAGAGAGATAACATTTATCGATGAACACTTTAATACACAGCCAGTGACTTTAAAAAGATAAAAGATATTTTTAGTTGTAAAACAACTTAGTTTACCTTCTAATCTGCGATATCCTTCAGGTTTCAATGGTGCGCTTAGAGGGCTTATAACGCCACGGTTCGGAGTTCGATTCGCGATAGCTCATTATGTAGCTTTGCGCTAATACAGCCTCCCCTCCCAGTGAGAGAGTTGTAAGTTTTTGGACTTGCAACTCTGAAGTACGCGATCTCACAGGTTGTTGACATAGAAGCTAGTAGCCCAGTGTGTCTTCTAAAACATTTGTGATTACGAGAAACACATTTGAAGAAAAATTTATTTCAAGATGGCTGGTACGGGTGGATATTAAAACTTTAATTAAAATAAAGCACAGAACAACGTTTCGACCTTCTTTGATCATCTTCAGGCTAACATAAAGAGTTTGCAACTTACCCTTGCCGGGCACATGCCTTAGGGACGAGAGTATAAACGGGTACCGGATTGTAGGGGCGTTGCAGTTAGATGTTATGTTATTAATTAGTATAGGTATAAAGGTGTTCCTTTATGCTGGTTTAATTTTAGTTTTAGTTGCAGCATAAGTAGGGCTTCTTTGATTTTGTGTTTGTTTATATTTGTTTCTCTACTTAATATTTGGGTGTTTTCTATGGCTTTGTTGTGTTTATTTGAGTTGTAGTGTTCAAAACGTGTGAAGGTGTTTTTTATGTTCTTTGAATGTAGTTTTCATTTTATGCTTGTTTCTCCAATACAGAAGTTGTGGCAGTTGTTGCATTGCACTCATAAATTATGTTATTGTTGTGTTAACTTGAAGATGACCCTCAGAAGGATGAAACGTTGTTCTGTACTTTATTTTAATTAAAGTTTTAATACCTATACCAGCCGTCTTGAGATACATTTTAACTATAAAACAATATCTTCCAGAGAGCTTCGTTTGTCGCCTATTAAGTAACGAAAAATAAGCGAAATAGACAAACATACTTAGAGATCTTGTGTGACAGGTCCACGTGCACAAGAGCGTAGTTTTCACGTATACTTCCTTATACTATTTGATATTTACATAGATAGACGTCCACACATGCCTATTTGCACATATGCATAGCGTACCAAACGAAACGACTAATCGTATGGTCATTTGTGGTTGGTTTCAATTCTGGTGTTCGTTAGTGGAAGATAAATTCTTACATTATTGATATACGCAAAAAGAACTTAAAAATTACCGTTTTATTACATATTTTGACATATTAAAACAAGACATAGGTGTGTGTATATATATATAAATAATCATTGAAATGATTCATGTTTTGTTTTTTTTTTCCAGTGAAAAGAGGAAGCGCCACCTACGAAACAGCTGGTGACAATTAAGTGACTCCTTTTAGCTAGTTATCAATATCATCTAATGGAGACTTTGATGAATAGGTTAAGATATTATCAAAGCTGCTGCCTATCTGGTGAAGTAATTTGACAAATATGTAAAATAATAAATTACACAATGAGTGAAGTTTCTAGCCATCTAGTGGTATTAAATGATAACTCTATGTTTAATGTCGGCAATAGGTCCGAAAACACATCTCCAAAGAATGATAATATTTTGCTACACACCTTAGAAAAGGAAATAATATTGGAATTCGAAACTATTATGTTGTTCGTTGTCTTGGCAACTAGCTTGGTAAGCAATGGAGTTGTGTTGTTGATTTTATAGGAAACCTTTACTGAGAACACCTTCTAATAGCTTTGTTCTAAACCTATCAGTGACTCATCTTCTTCACTTACTATTCGTGCTTCCTTTCACTCTGACGTCACTTATTTACCGAGACTGGATATTTGGTGACATCTGGTGTCAAGTGAGTGAAACAGTATCATTGTGCCTGAACGTGGAAACCGTTTTTTCTCTACTCTTGATTGCCGTGGACAGAAACTGTGCGATCAGCAGTCCGTTACATTATAAGACAACTACGAATAAGAGAAAGGTGTATTTACTAATCGCGAGCACGTGGTTTTCAGCCATATTTATAAGTCTCCCACCGGTGTTTGGTGTGACGGCTATAAAATACGAGAAAGCATGGTACGGCTGCGTTAGCCTAGGGTCTAGAACGGGTTATATTACCACACTCTATACTTCTCTGCTTGCGCTGGTGGGTTTCGTATTACCGTATTTTTATACCATATGGATTTATTTCGTGCTATTTAAGGCCGCTCGAGCAAACAAGGCACGAACTAAACAAAATAGTTTCCGTACTGTTAGCTCGTACGCAAAAAATCCGGTAGAGGGCCCATTCGGTATGTCGGACACACCGTTCTACAGAATGAAGCCCTGTCGTCGAAGTTTCAGCTCCAGCCAGCTTTCTCTGTTTGGTAAAGAATGTAAAGCAGTCAGAACTGTGCTTTTGGTAGTTCTTTCTTTCATCGCCTGTTGGGGACCTTATTTCACCGTCTTGTTTCTCAATTCTTATATTACACAAGATACCTGGATGCCGGCTTACTTCCCATTGGTGGTCATTTTCCTATCTTCTAGCTCCTGTTTCATTGACCCTTACATCTACGTCTTTCGAAATGAAACGCTACAGAAGCATATAAAAAAGCTATT
Source organism: Tachypleus tridentatus (assembly GCF_004210375.1). Lineage (NCBI taxonomy): Eukaryota > Metazoa > Arthropoda > Merostomata > Xiphosura > Limulidae > Tachypleus > Tachypleus tridentatus. The sequence continues at coordinate 71,193,763 of NC_134826.1, forward strand.
CCACTCCCATACTCCGAAGAGATTTGGCAACAGGAAGATGGGCACTGTGGTTGGTATCAATCATCTGCGTTCCACTACTAATATTGATCAACAGGACAAAACAAGACGGCACAGGAGCTATGGCGCAACGTTTAATAATCAGAAAGACACATATTTACACCGATCACCCACCCGGAAACATCACGTACCCAGGCGTGGCCCAAGATCGAACGTAAAACTTTCCCATCGATCATTGGCTGAGTATAGTAAATCTCCTTCTTCGTACACGGAGGTTCCTTTAAATGTAACAAGAAAAGCCTCTGTGTTCTATTTGTACAATATACATCTGCACGCGCTACGGTGGAAAGTATGATACTTTATATTGCAGATTGAACTATTTCTCAAAACAAGAACGTTTAAAATTTTGTTGTTGTTGTTGAGTTTGTTTGGTTTTGTCGCAAAGCTACACGAGGATTATTTACGCTAACCGTCCCTAATTTAGCAGTGTAAGACTAGAGGGAAAGCAACTAGTCCTCACTAACTATCGCTAACTTTTGGGATATTCTTTTACCAACGAATAGTGGGATTGACCGTAACATCGTAACGTCCACCAGCGAAAAGGGCGAGGATGTTTCGTGTGATCGGAATTTTAACCTACGACCCTGAGATTGCGAGTCGAGCGTCCCCTAACCTTTAGACCATGCCGACCGAATAATGTTTGAAAGTTAATTTTGACAAGATTAAAAAAAAAGCCAATTTATATCCTTACTTTGTATGTTATAAATGATTTTCACTGAATAAGCTTCTTCCTAAGGAAAAAAAAACACATTAATGAGAATATTTGAAGCAGGATGTTTCTCCTTAGACTACTGCAACATCTCTTAACGGAAAGCCATTTATGGTTGTAGTCTGTACTAAGTCACTGCAACGTCTCTTAACGGAAAGCCATTTACGGTTGTAGTCTGTACTAAGTCACTGCAACATCTCTTAACGGAAAGCCATTTATGGTTGTAGTCTGTACTAAGTCACTGCAACATCTCTTAACGGAAAGCCATTTATGGTTGTAGTCTGTACTAAGTCACTGCAACATCCCTTAACGGAAAGCCATTTATGGTTGTAGTCTGTACTAAGTCACTGCAACATCCCTTAACGGAAAGCCATTTATGGTTGTAGTCTGTACTAAGTCACTGCGACATCTCTTAACGGAAAGCCATTTATGGTTGTAGTCTGTACTAAGTCACTGCAACATCTCTTAACGGAAAGCTATTTATGGTTGTAGTCTGTTATCTAAATAATTTTCAATCCACAGAAAGATTTTGTCAATTTTGTGTCTAATCTGGATAATAAACACAAGTTAAGTTCAACTGAAACCTTAAACTAATAAGTTGGATTTTGTTTTCCACCTGTTTCAATTTCGTAATTGTTTTCGTAAACTTTCATGCACTCTCTGAATGAAAACATCACGGAAATGTGCATCATACCAATGAAGAAAACCAACACAGCCCAAACTATTCCTTAAGAAAACTAACATGATACAAGATAATAATCAAGGAAACTAATATAATACAACATAATAATCAAGGAAACTAATATAATACAAATTAATAATCAAGTAAACTAATATAATACAAATATAATAATTAAGGAAACTAATATAATACAAGATAATAATCAAGGAAACTAACATAATACAAAATAATAATCAAGGAAACTAATATAATATAAAATAATAATCAAGGAAACTAATATAATACAAATTAATAATCAAGGAAACTAATATAATATAAAATAATAATTAAGGAAACTAATATAATACAAGATAATAATCAAGGAAACTAACATAATACAAAAATAATAATCAAGGAAACTAATATAATACAAGATAATAATCAAGGAAACTAACATAATACAAAAATAATAATCAAGGAAACTAATATAATACAAAAATAATAATCAAGAAAACTAACATAATACAAGATAA